>NC_091954.1:116182615-116490948 GCF_031021105.1 Erythrolamprus reginae | reverse complement strand
GGCTAGTGTAGCAAAGAGAAGGACCAGGGGAGACATGATATTTGAGGGGCTGCCACAGAGGGGAGGGGTCAGGCTGTTTTCCAAAGCACCCAAAGGCCAGACGAAGCTGACCCAAAGAGATTTAACCTGGAAATAAGGAGAAATTTCCTGACACAACAATCAACCAATGGAACCATTGTGCTAGAGGAATCGTTGTAAGATTAGCATTCTACCTTTCCATATTAAAGGAAGGAATAAGTGTGTTTTTAAAAAAATTACTCAATACAGTACTGGATTGATTTTGGGTTTTAGCTGCTGGATTAATGGCAAGCTTCTCTCCCCCCCCCCCCCCTTAGTCACTCTTCTCTATCTTCCCATCATTCTGTTTTAGTAACCCCATAGTTGTATTTATTGCATTTCAGTTTCATTGTTTATCTATCTGTTCTATTGTCACTCTTTTCATTTTATTGTAGCCCTACAGCAGTGGTTCTCAACCTTTCTAACGCCATGACCCCTTAATACAGTTCCTTATGTTGTGGTGACCCCCAACCATAAGTCTAGCGCCAATTCTCCCAGCAGAGCTTTAAGCTGATTGGCAGGAAGGTGAGAGGGACACCCCCCACCGTAAACGCCTGATTGGTCCAAGTGTAAAAATATGTTCCAAGGCGCCAGAATAGAAGCTTTAGTTCCTAACACCAGGGGAAATTTGTCTTTTCCCAGGGTCTTGGGCGACCCCTGTGAAACAATCGTTCAAACACACATACCCCCATAGTGGTCCTGATCCCCAGGTTGAGAACCACTGCCTTAACAGCTTCCAACTGTCCTGTTGACCCTCACCCTAGGACTTTCTGGCTGTCCCCTCCCTCCTGTTCCATTGTAAGGTTGGGATTCAGTGAGCCGTTTTCTCTTGCAGATCGATATGTCGTGATCGGAGCTCAGCGGGATGCCTGGGGCGAAGGAACGGTGAAATCAGCGGTCGGGACGGCCCTGTTGATGGAGCTGGCCCACACCCTCTCCGGGATGGTCAAAAACGGTAAGGCTTTTGAGAAGAATCCTAGAGTGGTCCAGCCCCTTGCTCAATGCAGGATTCACTAAACCATCCCAGAAAGATGACTGTCCAGTCTCTGTTTGAAGACCTCCAGTGAAGGCGAGCCCACCACCTCCTGTGGCAAACTCTTCCACTGGTTTACCACCCTTTTTTAAAATCAGTTTTTTTCTGATATAGAAACATAGAAAACTGACGGCAGAAAAAGACCTCCTGGTCCATCTAGTCTGCCCTTATACTACTTCCTGTATTTTATCTCAGGATGGATCTATGTTTATCCCAGGCATGTTTCAATTCAGGGACTGTGGATTTACCAACCACGTCTGCTGGAAGTTTGTTCCAAGGATCTACTACTCTTTCAGTGAAATAATAATTTTCTCATGTTGCTTTTGATCTTTCCCCCTATCTCATCCAAATCTGCTCCCTTGCAGTTTCATCCCATTGTTTCTAGTTGTTCCATGTGCTAATGAGAACAAGGCTGATCCCTCTGCTCTGTGACAGCCCTTCGGATATTGGTAGACAGCTATCGAGTCTCCTGTCAATCTTCTCCTTTGCAGACTAAACATCCCGAGATCCTTTAACCATTCCTCATAGGACGTGGTTTCCACACCACTCTCCTTTGAACTTGCTCTAGTTTATCAATGTCCTGTTTAAATTGGGGGGCCCAGAACTGGAGAACAAGTGGGGGGAGAGAGAGGGAAGAAAGAAAGAAAGAAAGAAAAGTCTGCTGTTTCGTTTGGAAGGGGGCCGAACTGAACGGGATCACCAATTTCTCTCTCCTGTGCATTTCAGACGGCTACAAACCTCACAGAAGTATCATCTTCGCCAGCTGGAGCGCAGGAGAATTTGGAGCCGTCGGCGCCACGGAATGGCTAGAGGTAAGAGCTGGGGTTTTTAACACTTTCCATGCTACGGAGCCACTTTTGTGTGTGTGTGTGTGAGAGAGATTTTTGCACTCACAAACATCAGAAGTGCTTCCAGGTTGAAAGGATTGGCCGGGTGACCTCACCGTTGCCCTGGGGAGACACCCATTTGGGGGGCTCCTTTCAAATCCCTGGCGGGAGCTGGAGCAAAAGATAAGAACTCAACTCTGCCCCCCGCGCTGGGGTCTCGAACCTGGCTTGCGAACCTCCTGCCCAACACTCCCAACTGCTTGAGTCAACATGCTCCTTTTTTGTGTGTGTGACAGGAGTGACTGTACAAATTGAGTCCACAAAAAAGTGAATTTATAAGTGGTGGAATAGTTTACAAAATGCTGCTTTTTTCTTTTTCTGAACCCTCTCAGGGCTACGCCGCCTCTCTGCACTTGAAAGCATTCGCTTACATCAATCTGGACGCCGCAGTTTCAGGTAACGTGTCTTGTGACGCTCAGTCAGGTTGTGGGAGTCGAAGTCCACAACTCTTGAAAATTGCCAAGGTTGGAGACCCCTACTCTAAAATTCCGTTCCTGTCTTAGCTTCAGACTTGAGGTTATTTTAATTGAGAAAATGACTTAGCATCTTCCCATCAGAATAATCGTATCACCTTGAGGTTCAACTACTGCAATGCTCTCTACATCACTGTTTCCCAACCTTGGCCACTTGAAGATATGTGGACTTCAACTCCCAGCATTTGCTGGCTGGGGAATTCTGGGAGTTGAAGTCCAAATATTGTCAAGTTGCCAAGATTGGGAATCCCTGCTCTACATGACCTTTGAAGAATGTTTGGAGACTTCAGGTGGTGCAAAATGCAGTCGCGTGAGTGGTTTTGGGCCTTCCTAAGCATGCCCGTGCTTCTCCAACACTCCAGAAGCTGCCTTGGCTACCGATTGGTCTCCAAATGCAATTCAAAGTGTTGGTTATGACCTATAAAGCCCTACATGGCATCGGACCAGATTACTTGCAGGACCATCTTCTGCCTCATGTAATCCTGTCAGCTAGACAATGTCGCCTGGCAGGACCTAGGAGAAGAGCCTTCTCTGTGGCAGCCCCAGCCCTCTGGAATCACCTCCCCCCCAGAGATTCGTACCATCCCCCACCCACCCTGCCTTCCTCAAGGCTTTAAAGAGCCATCTCTGCTGACAGGCTTGGGTCCACTAAATTTTAATATCTAGCCTTGGCTGATGAATGCATTTATTTATTTAATTTATTTATTTATTTAGTTTATTGGATTTGTATGCCGCCCCTCTCTGTAGATTTGCGGAGGCTAACAACAGTGATAAAAAACAGCATGTAACAATCCAATAATAAAACAACTAAAAACCCTTATTATAAAGCCAAACATACCATGCATAACTTGTAATGGCCTAGGGGGAAGGAATATCTCAACTCCCCCATGCCTGGCGGCATAAGTGAGTCTTGAGTAGTTTACGAAAGACAGGGAGGGTGGGGGCAGTTCTAATCTTCAGGGGGAGTTGGTTCCAGAGGGCCAGGGCCGCCACAGACAAGGCTCTTCCCCTGGGTCCCGCTAGACGACATTGTTTAGCCAACGGGACCCAGAGAAGGCCAACTCTGTGGGACCTTAGCGGTCACTGGGAATTTATATGTATGATTGGGTGAATGTGAGCCACTGGTTTTAAGAAATTGGGGGTTTAGAATGTTTTCAGACTTAGATTTCTATATGTTTTGTATTTGTTCTTGTTGTGAGCCTCTCTGGGTTAGGAGGAGAAGGGCGGCATAGAAGTCAAATAAATAAATGCTCCTGCACAGAACCCCAGAGACGTGCAAGACAACATGGGAAGATTTTGTTGTTTATTTATTTGTATCACAATTTTGTTAATTTTATAAGTAACTCAAGGCAGCGAACCATTTCCTGGCTCCCCAGTCTAAAGTTGGCCAACCTTTTTTTGTATGCCGCCTGGTCGCTCAGGACCTCTTTGACCTTCAAGCATCTTCTTTCCCTCTCGCAGGATCCAAGGAATTCCGGTTCTCTTCCAGCCCCTTGTTGAAGAAGCTCCTGGAGGAAGCAGTCACAGATGTGAGTAGCACACGTCTGTTTTGTGGGGAGGGGGGTTTTCTGAGGAAATAATAAGTGAGCCAAGTAGCACTGTTGCCTCTCATGCTTCCTGCAGGAACAGACAGAAAGACGCACCCTTCCCTTGGCCTTCTCTCTCTCTCTATTTGGTTCCTTCGTTTTTACCCTGCCTTTGCTAACTTTATTTTATAAAAGCTCAAGGCAGCGAATGTATCTCACGTTTCTTGTTCTGCCATAACAATCTGGTGAGGTGGGGGAGAAGGAGAAAATATTATTTTACTGAAAGAGTAGTAGATGCTTGGAACAAACTTCTAGCAGATGTAGTTGGTGAATCTACAGGAAATGAATTTAAACATGCCTGGGATAAACTCAGATCCATCCTAAGATGAAATACAGGAAATAGTAGAAGGGCAGATGAGATGGACCAGGAGGTCTTTTTCTGCGGTCAGTCTTCTATGTTTCTATGAGAGGGAGGGGCTGGCTCAAAGTCACCCACCTGCCTTTCATGCCTATGGTGGGACTAGAACTGACCTTGATCTAAAGAGCCAGTTTGTAGAGATGTTTTACTAGATAAATGGTCAAAGCAATGGAAACTGCAGTTTAATGTTTCCAAATGTAAAATAATGCACTTGGGGAAAAGGAATCCTCAATCTGAGTATTGCATTGGCAATTCTGTGTTAGCAAAAACTTCAGAAGAAAAGGATTTAGGGGTAGTGATTTCTGACAGTCTCAAAATGGGTGAGCAGTGTGGTCGGGCAGTAGGAAAAGCAAGTAGGATGCTTGGCTGCATAGCTAGAGGTATAACAAGCAGGAAGAGGGAGATTGTGATCCCCTTATATAGAGCACTGGTGAGACCCCATTTGGAATAATACTGTGCTCAGTTCTGGAGACCTCACCTACAAAAAGATGTTGATCAAATTGAAGGGGTCCAAAGACGGGCTACAAGAATGGTGGAAGGTCTTAAGCATAAAACTTACCAGGAAAGACTTAATGAACTCAATTTGTAGAGTTTGGAGGACAGAAGGAAAAGGGGGGACATGATCGGAACATTTAAATATGTTAAAGGGTTAAATAAGGTCCAGGAGGGAAGTGTTTTTAATAGGAAAGTGAACACAAGAACAAGGGGCCACAATCTGAGGTTAGTTGGGGGAAAGATCAAAAGCAACGTGAGAAAATATTATTTGACTGAAAGAGTAGTAGATGCTTGGAACAAACTTCCAGCAGACGTGGTTGGTAAATCCACAGGAACTGAATTTAAACATGCCTGGGATAAACATAGATCCATCCTAAGATAAAATACAGGAAATAGTACAAGGGCAGACTAGATGGACCATGAGGTCTTTTTCTGCCGTCAGTCTTCTATGTTTCTATGTGGACATGAGGCCTGATTTCTAGAATGTTTTGTCCAGGTTGGAAATACTGTATCTCCCTGGGCTGTCTCGTATTGGGAAACTCTCTCTCTTCCTGGGATCCTGCTGCCTCTGGTTCTCTGGATTTATTCTTTATTGCTTATAACTCCTCCTGTATACAAATACAGTGATCCCCCGGTTATTGCGTCCCCGACCATTGCGAACAGGCTAATTTGCGATTTTTCAACCCGGAAGTCAAAACACCATCTGCGCATGCGGGCCCTTTTTTCTATGGGCACGCATGCGTAGATGGCGCCGGGCAGATCAGCTGCTGGGCGGCTTCCCTAGGTCTTCCCCCTCTTGCTGGCGGGAGGGCGAGCGGCGGGCATCAGCAAGGAGTTTCCCCACCGCCCACGCAAACTCCTCGCTGCCGCCCGCCCTTCGCCCGCCCACGCCGTTCATTCTCGCCGCTTTCCAGCTGAGTCCTGAAGCGAATTCGCTTCAGGACTCAGCTGGAAAGCGGTGAGAGCGAGCACGAGCGAACGGCTTGTCCGCCGCCCGCTCGTGCATCGCCCGCCCACGCCGTTCATTCTCGCCGCTTTCCAGCTGAGTCCTGAAGCGAATTCGCTTCAGGACTCAGCTGGGAAGCGCGAGCGAGCGGCGCCAGCGAACGGCTTGTCCGCCGCCTGCCTGCCCGCTAGCGAGGAGCCGAAGATTGGGGGCGGCGCAGCTGTTTTAAAACGTCGCCGCTGGCATGGGGGGCTTGCCAGCACCCCCCGGACCCCCAACCCGGGTTTGGGGGGCTGCTAGGAAGCCCCCCATGCCGGCGGCGACGTTTTAAAACAGCCGCGCGACTTCCCAATGAGTCCCGAAGACAAATGCGGAAGTTCGCCTTTGACGTTTGTCTTCGGGACTCAGTTGGGAAGCCGCGTGGCTGTTTTAAAACGTCGCCGCCGGCATGGGGGGCTTCCTAGCAGCCCCCCAAACCCGGGTTGGGGGTCCGGGGGGTGCTGGCAAGTCCCCCATGCCGGCGGCGATGTTTTAAAACAGCCGCGCCGCCCCCAATCTTCGGCTCCTCGCTAGCGCTGCGGAAGTAAAAACACCATCTGCGCATGCGCAGATGGTGTTTTTACTTCCGCAGCGCTACTTCGCGAAAACCCGCTCGTTGCGGGGAGTCCTGGAACGGAACCCTCGCAATGATCGGGGGATCACTGTATATAAAACATTAACTCTTAGTTACAATGGGAATGATTGACTTGTCACATACAGCAAGCAGAACAGAACCCTGTCAGCAGGATGGCTAAAACAAACAGAAGAGCAGAAGGATTTCAATTACCTACAGTCAATAAAAGTTAAACAATTATTTCCTTAAACTAATCAAGGAGGCAGGAGTTGCCTCAACTTCAGCATGTAGCTTCTTAATCCAGTCGTGGTTGGCTTGACCTTTGCTCTTAGCTGAATAAGCAGGCAACCTTTTCTCTAAATCAGTGTTTCCCAACCTTGGCAACTTGAAGATATTTGGAGTTCAACTCCCAGAATTCCCCAGCTAGCATTTGTTGGCTGGGGAATTCTGGGAGTTGATGTCCAAATATCTTCAAGTTGCCAAGGTTGGGAAACACTGCCCTAGATACAGAGAGAATTGTATGGACTTAAATACAGAATGCAGTGTTCCCTCACTTTTCACGGGGTGTGTGTTCCGAGACTGCCCGCGAAAGTCAAATTTCCGCGGAGTAGAGATGCGGAAGTAAATACACTATTTTTGGCTATGAACAGTATCCCAAGCCTTCCCTTAACACTTTAAACCCCTAAATTGCAATTTTTCATTCCCTTAGCAACCATTCAGATTATATTACTCACCATGTTTATTTATTAAAGTTTATTTTAAAAAATATTTATTAAAGGCAGACAAAAGTTTGGCGATGACATATGACGTCATCGGGCGGGAAAAAACATGGTACTGTATAGGGAAAAAACCCGCGAAGTATTTTTTAATTAATATTTTTGAAAAACCGTGGTATAGACTTTTGCAAAGTTCGAACCCTCGAAAATCGAGGGAACACTGTAATGAAATGCTTTATTGAAAAGTAGGTTTCCCTATCGTTGCAATAATTGATAATAACCTACAGTTGGCTTTCATATCTAACTCACCATCTCCTGGTGATTGGCCCAAGGTCACCCAGCCGGCTTTCTTGCCTAAAGTAGGACTAGAATTCGCCATCTCCTGGTGATTGGCCTAAAGTCAGGCAGTTGGCTTTTCTACCTAAGAAGGGACTAGAACTCTCACTGGTGATTGGTGAAGAGGCACCTGGCTAACGTTTGAGCCTAAGGCAGGACTAGAACTCCTGATTGGTGCCTTCACCTGGTGGTTTTTATAAGGTGGGTGGATAGGTAGATAACATTGATTGATTGACTGACCCTGTTCTGGGCTGTTGGACATCTGTTGCCTTCTGGTTTGAGATCTGGGGCAGCAGGAGTTTCAGGCAAGGGAGAAGGATTGTGGAATTGAGCCCCACAGGAGTTTTAAGTCTCTCAAGGGTTGGATTATCCCCGTGATGGAAGGAGTGTGATTTGTTCCTCTTTGTCCTTTTCCAGGTCTCCTTTTCGCCACTCAATCTTCGGGCTGCTTTTGCAGGCAAAGAGTAAGTAAAGCTTTGGCACTCGCCGATTCTTTGGGGGCCACGACAGGACTCCTGCTGTCTTGATAGTCAGATTGTATAAACATTAAATGTTTCCCCCATAAGAGAAATCTGCAAACTTTCTGGTCTTAGGCACGACTAGAACTCACATTCTCTTGGTGATTGTTCCAAAGTCACGTAAGGTGGGATTAGAACTCACCGTCATTATTATTGTTGTTGTTGTTGTTATTATTATTGTTATGTCAGTACAACACAGCAAACGAGATCACTATGCTGGATTTTGTATTTCATCACCAGTCGGGCGCTTCCCAAGTACCTAGGACTGCGTGATGTAGCGGCGAATTATGTTTGCCGATCCCAGTAAAGCGGCCTTTTGCAATTGACAGATGGAGATTTTGTCAATTCCGATGGTTTTCAAATGTGCGCTGAGATCCTTTGGCACTGCGCCCAGCGTGTCAGGTACCACTGGGACCACTTTCACTGGCTTATGCCAGAGTCGTTGCAGCTCGATTTTCAGATCTTTGTATTTCACTAATTTCTCCAGCTGCTTCTCCTCAATTCTGCTGTCTCCTGGGATTGCGATGTCGATGATCCATACTTTCTTTTTCTCCATGATCACAATGTCTGGTGTGTTATGCTTCAGAATTCGGTCAGTCTGAAGTCGGAAGTCCCACAGTAGTTTTGCTTGCCCATTTTCGACCACTTTTTCAGGCTTATGGTCCCACCAGTAAAATCCAATAAATCTAATCTAACCCGTTCTTTGCCACTGGGAAATGGTAGTTCCGGCACAAGTTCCAGTGGATCATCTGTGCCACAGCATCATGTCATTATTATTATTATTATTATTATTATTATTATTATTATTATTATTATTATTAATTAGATTTGTATGCCGCCCCTCTCCGTAGACTCGGGGCGGCTCACAGCAATGATAAAAAACAATATACAATGACAAATCTAATAGTTATAATCTAAAATAACAATAATACATTTTAAAAAGTCTAAAAACAAGAAACCCCAATATATAAAAAACATACATACAGTCATAACATACACAAAAATACCTACATAGGCAGGGGGAGATGTTCCAGTTCCCCCACGCTTGACCGCAGAGGTGGCTTTTAAGGCGTTTATGAAAGTCGTCTGGTTTCGACGCCAGCTTCTTCCCCATTAGGCCACACCGGCTTTCTAAAAAGTTCCATAGCGGAGGATGAAACTTTCTTTCCCCCTCTTGTCTTTCTCTCAGAGTCCCATTCAAGTTGGATGACGCAGCGAGAACATTCATCGCCTCTTCAGGCATCCCATCCATCTCCTTCAGCATCAACAACGTGAGTCCTGACTTCGCCCTTCAGTGCTGTAGCTTTGCAGCCTCTGTTGACGTTGGGTGAAAGCTGCTCTCAGAACTGGGGGGTCTTGCTGGGCAGCAAATTCCAGATTAATGTGGAAAATACCCATCCCACTCAGTAGCTGGGCTTCGGAGCGATTGTGTTCACCAGCAAGCCCTTTGATGACATAGTCTAAGCTAGGGCTCTCCAAGGTTGTCCACTTGTGGACTTCAACGCCCAGAATTCTGAGCGTTGGAAGTTCACAACTTTTAAAATTGGACATACACACACACACCCCTGCTATTGTGGGGCAGGCCTACAATTGAGCCCAGAAGCCCTGTTGCTAAGTGTTCTGTCGAGCTCTCTGGTACAGTGTTTCCCAACCTTGGCAACTTGAAGATATCTGGACTTCAACTCCCAGAATTCCCCAGCCAGCATTCGCTGGCTGGGGAATTCTGGGAGTTGAAGTCCAGATATCTTCAAGTTGCCAAGGTTGGGAAACACTGCTCTGGTAGACTCCTCCCGAAAATGCACAGATACAATTTCAGACACAGACACGTTTGAAAATTCCAAACAATATTCTTTATAATGAAAATTCACTTAAACCAAGCCCTCTTTTGGTATAGCAAAGAGCACTCATCTCCAAAGAAACTGGTAATTTGTACAAGTCCCTTATCAGTTCTGAGATACTTAGCTTGCAGCTGTGAGGCAATTCACAGTCCTTCTTCTTCCACAAAGTGAAACACACTTTGCTCTGGTTTAGTTTCAACGCGGGGAAAAATCAGCACACAAAAGGTCAAAGTCAGTAAAGCAGTCACGAAACACAACGATCAGATAATCCTCCACAATGGCCAAACCCACAGGCTGCTCTTTATAGCAGCCTCACTAATGACCACAGCCCCACCCAACCACAGGTGGCCTCCTTTTCTTTGATAATAATCTCTCAGTTGTTGTTGCTTATGCATCCCTCTCCGCATGCGTGGCTGTATCATTAACTCTTGTTCTGAATCCAAGGAGAAGAGAGATAATTGATCTCCTTCTGAGCTGTCTGCCACACTCCCCTCCTCCCTGTCACTCATGTCTTCTTGGTCAGAGGAGCCTTCATCAGCAGATTCCACCGGGAGCAAAACAGGCCTGCAGCAGGTGGATGTCTCCCCCACATCCACAATCCTTGGAGCAGGAGCTGGGCCAGAGCTAACCACAACACTAAGTAAAATAGCTGTTCAGTGAATTTTGTCTTATTATTACCACCTTTCCTTCCATGACCGTTAAATTAATCTTTGCTTGTCAGAAAGTCACAAAGGGGGATTTACATGACACTCCAGTCGTCATAAATAGGAGCCAATTGCCCAGCATCTGAATTTTGATCATGTGACCATGGAGATGTTGCATAAGTGAAAAATGGCCGTGTCACTTTTTTCAAAGCCATCGTCAGGTTGGAAGGTCACTAAATAACACTTAGCAATAGTACTCAGACTAGCACTTAAATAGCAGTAGCACTTAAAACTAGACAAACCCAATTCCTGCAATTGTCCTTCATATTTTTGTTGCTCTTCTCTGCACCCTTTCTAGGATTCCAGCATTTTTTAAAATATTGTGGTGACTATAGTGTATATAATGTGAATAAGAGTATGAAATTATGGGATAACAGGAAACAGTGTACAGTGTTCCCTCACTTTTCGCGGGGGATGCGTTCCGACACCACCCACGAAAGTCGAATTTCCGCGAAGTAGAGATGCGGAAGTAAATACACTATTTTTGGCTATGAACAGTATCACAAGCCTTCCCTTCACACTTTAAACCCCTAAATTGCAATTTTCCATTCCCTTAGCAACCATTTAGATTATTTCTCACCATGTTTATTTATTAAAGTTTATTTTAAAAAAATATTTATTAAAGGCAGACGAAAATTTGGCGATGACATATGACATCATCGGGCGGGAAAACCATGGTATAGGGGAAAAACCCGTGAAGTATTTTTTAATTAATATTTTTGAAGAACCGTGGTATACACATTTCGCGAAGTTCGAACTCGCGAAAATCAAGGGAACACTGTATACAGTCAAACCTCGTCTTACGAACCTAATTGGTTCCAGGGGGAGGTTCGTAAGACGAAAGGTTCGTAAGACGAAACAATGTAAAGTCAATTAATCCGTGCAACCAAAAAAAAAACCACCGCAAAAAAACCGCTGCCGCCCGGCTGTCACCTTGTTTTAAAAGGTGACAGCCGGGCGGCGGGGCTTCCCAGCACCCCCCCCCCTCCGAACTTTTGCCGAACTTTCGGGGTCGGGGGGTGCTGGGAAGCCGCGCGGCTGTTTTAAAAGGTCACAGCCGGGCTGGGGGGCTTCCCAGCACCCCCCCCAACCCCGAACCCGGAAGTTCGGCAAAAGTTCGGGGTTCGGGGGGGTGCTGGGAAGCCCCCCAGCGCGGCTGTGACCGTTTAAAACAGCCGCGCGGCTTCCCAGCTGTCTCCCGAAGCCGAACGCCAAAGCCGAACCGTGTTCGGCGTTCGGAGACAGCTAGGAAGCGGCGCGGCTGTTTTAAAAGGTCACAGCCGCGCTGGGGGGGCTTCCCCCGCCCCAAACCCTGAACTTTTGCCGAACTTCCGGGTTCGGGGTTCGGGGGGGTGCTGGGAAGCCCCCCAGCGCAGCTGTGACCTTTTAAAACAGCCGCGCGGCTTCCCAGCTGTCTCCGAACGCCGGTTCGTAACTCGAAAAAAGTTCGTAAGAAGAGGCAAAATTTTTCTGAACCCCGGGTTCGTATCACGAGTTGTTCGTAAGACGAGGGGTTCGTGGAAGGACTCACCGTTTTGTTTCTCCCTCGCAGGGCGGAGACTCCTATCCATACCCCTATTTTGGCACGGCGGAGGACAACCCAGGCAACCTGCTCGCGGCCTTTAGCAACAATATCAACCAGATGGAGAAGACGATGCGGTTGGCGGCTGAAATAGCCGGCCGGATGGCTCTCAGGTTGACCCACGACCGGGAACTCTACCTGGATTACAAGAGCTACGACGGCTGGCTGCACAATTTTGTCCGGAGCCTGCTCCCTTACCAGAGAGACATGAAGGTAAAGGGTGCAGGAGACGGTTGGTTATACCAGTGTTTCCCAACCTTGGCCCCTTGAAGATATCTGGACTTCAACTCCCAGAATTCCCCAGACAGCATTTGCTGGCTGGGGAATTCTGGGAGTTGAAGTCCAAATATCTTCAAGGGGCCAAGGTTGGGAAACACTGGGTTATACGACCGAGGGGTGGTGGTAAAACAGACACTGGCAGCGGCTGGGGAGGGCTCCCATCTCTGGAAAGCCTAGAAAATAGAGGTGGAATAGACTCTGTCGAGCCGTATCCGACTCTGTTTCTTAGCCACCTAGGCTTCCTGATAAGATAATGCAGCACAGACAGAGTCCCCAAACCCTCTTTTATTTTAACGGCTGTGAATTCTCTTCATTCCCAGCCGTAACAGGCTCAGGCTCAGGGTCTCGAAATTGGGTTGTCGGTTTTTCAGTGGACAAGCTCAGCATCTTTAATAATAATAAATTTATTGTCATTGTCAAAAACAACAAATTGTCGTTGGCAACGAAAGTCGTGTGACACCCAGAGACCAGTCCCACCATACATCAAATTAGAATAGGTAAATTTAAAAATAGAATAAAAAATAAAATAAAATGTCCCACCCACTACAAATTCCCCACCCTAAACCACTCAACCATCTACATGACAAACCAAGTAATATTGTAATATAAGTAATTTAACCGCTGAGGCATTATGCCGACCTATAGAAAGAAGGGGTATTTATTTATTAAATGTATATGCCACCCACTTCGGTGTCAAAGCAACTCTGGGCCGCAGGGAACAGCGTAAAAATGAAGTCCGAAACATATTAAACTGAACAGATTACATTAATTAAAATCCAAAGTGCGTTCATTTGCAAATGCTGTGGGTAGCCAAAGATGGATGGATAGATGGAGAGATAAATAGAAGAGAGATTGAGAGGTTCATGGACGGGCAGACAGACAGACAGATCAGTGCTAGAAGGAAGCTGGGCTTTGGAGAATGGAGGACGGAGGAAGAAAAAAGATTGTGGGGTCCATGGCGCTCTCGAGCTTTTTGCAGACATATCATGACCAAACTACGTAGCATCCGTACTAAAAGAGAGGAAAGTGTTCACTGATGACCAGTGTTCCCTCTAATTTTTTTGGGGGGTGGGCGGAAAAGTATAGTGTCTGAGCGGCAGTCCCTTTGGGTTTGGGCAGCACAGAAATAATAAACAAACAAACAAACAAACAAACAAATAAAAAACCCACCCTGTTTTGCCTCAGAGAATTTCAAAATAAAATACTGTACTGTGTGTCTATAAAAGTGAGCTCATAATAGGGCAACTCTATCAATATCAAAATGCCACTTAAATAGTTGAGCTAGTTTCAAACTAGATTTTGATTTTCTTTCTCTCTTCCTTACTCCCATTCTTTTTCTTTCTCTTTTCCTTCCTCTCTTTTTTCCATCTGTTTCTCTCTCTTCCTCTCTCTCTCCTTCCCTCTCACTCTTTCCCTCACGGCTTCTGGGCAGGTTTGGAAAACTCTGAGCTGATGATGATTTTTAAGTGCGCCATGGCTCACTGCTCAGCTTAGAGGGAACTATGCTGATGACATCACCTAGTTGGGTCATAAAATGTCTGGACGGAAATCACCAAGCTCAGCATCCAGCCACCCCTAAGATAATAATAATTAATAATAATAATAATATATTAGATTTGTATGCCGCCCCTCTCCGAAGACTAGATACCCTGGACATCTGGGCTATTAGGGCTACAACAGAGATTGCCCGGTTTACATTGCCAGATTTTAGGGCAGTGTTTCTAAGGTTCAACCCGGGGGTGGGCTACTGCCCAGACAGGGGGAAACGCAGTGGGGCAGCGAAAATGGAGCTCCACCCCAGAGCCCCCAATTTGCACGGAAAGAAGTTGAAAGAAAAGGCAGGGTGTCCTGCATAAGCCCCGCCCACAGTGTGGTAGTAAAACATTTGGTAGCTCTTCACTGGTGCAACCCAAGCATCAAAATGTGTTAACTGCCGTTTGCGACTAGAGCACAAATGTCGTTAACGCTTGACAAATCCCTGAAATAAAATTGCGAGGCAGCTCTGTTGCTGGTCCTTGTTGTTTAACCTACCGGTTGTGTATAGTATGATTGAGTAGTATTGTTTGTTTTTTAACAATAGGGGGTTTTAGCCATAGTTTTTAATTATTGGATTTGTTGTACATTGTTTATTGTTGCTGTGAGCCACCCCGAGTCTTCGGAGAGGGGCAGCATACAAATCTAATATATTATTATTATTATTATTATTATTATTATTATTATTATTATTATGTCAATACAACTCAGCAAATGAGATCACTATGCTGGATTTTGTATTTCATCATCATCATTATTATTATTATTATTATTATTATTATTATTATTATTATCAATATAACACAGCAAACGAGATCACTATGCTAGATTTCGTATTTCATCCCCAGTCGGGCGCTTCCCAAGCACCTAGCATTGCGTGATGTAGCGGCGAATTATGTTTGCCGATCCCAGTAAAGTGGCCTTTTGCAATTGACAGATGGAGATTTTGTCCATTCCGATGGTTTTCAAATGTCCGCTGAGATCCTTTGGCACTGCATCCAGCGTGCCAAGTACCACTGGGACCACTTTCACGGGCTTATGCCAGAGTCATTGCAGCTCGATATTTAGATCTTCATATTTCACTAATTTCTCTAGCTGCTTCTCCTCAATTCTGCTGTCTCTTGGGATTGCGATGTCGATGATCCGTATTATTATTATTATTATTATTATTAGTAATATTATTCTCTTCTGCTGCAGCAACGGGGTTTGATGATCCAGTGGCTCTTTGAGGCCCGCGGGGATTTTACTCGGGCAACCACTGCACTGACCCAGGATGTGAAAAACACAGACCTCTTCAACAGGGATGCGTCCCGTCTCCTGAATGACCGACTGATGAAAGTGAGCCTCCTTCGATTTTCTTCTCCCTTCTCTCTAACTAACCTTGGTTCTGTCTGAGCGAGTCCTGTTGGTTGCCATGAGCCTTCAGAAGAATAGAATAGAGCTGGAAGGGACCTTGGCGGTCATCTAGTCCAACCCCCTGCTCAGGGAATGGAGCACCCACAACCCCTGAAGGCAACGTCTGTTTCACTGATGGCTTCTCCGTAGTTTCAGGTTGCTTCTTTCTTAGTTTCCATTATTTCTTCCCCGATTTCAGCTGTTTTGGAAAATAAATTGGAACAGACCTAACCTCAAATATTGAAGTATGGCCATCATGTCTCTTTCCCAAGTTTGTCTTTTCTCTAAACTGGCCCAACCCAAATCCTGCAACCGTTCTTCGTGTGTTTCAACCTCCAGGCCCTCAGTCACTCTTCTCGCTGTTTTCCCCCCCAAAGTCTCAACATTTTTTAGTTGTGTCTTCTTAACTAAGTGTTGCTGGCGAGCGAATTTTGGGAATTGAAGTCTACGCGTCTTAGTAGCCACCTTTTTTTATATATATATTAGATTATTAGAGTTGGAAGGAAGGAGGGACCTTGTAGGCCATCTAGTCTAACACCCCCCACCCACCCCGTTCAAGCAGGAGTCCCAACACCGTACAGGGTGTCAATCCAGAAGATTGACGACAGAAAAAGACCTCCTGGTCCATCTAGTCTGCCCTTGTACTATTTCCTGCATTTTATCTTAGGATGGATCTAATGTTTATCCCAGGCATGTTTAAATTCATTGTGGATTTACCAACCACGTCTGCTGGGAGTTTGTTCCAAGCATCTACTCCTCTTTCAGTCAAATGATATTTCATAGAATCAGAATCATAGAAACACAGAAGATTGATGGCAGAAAAAGACCTCCTGGTCCATCTAGTCTGCCCTTGTACTATTTCCTGTATTTTATCTTAGGATGGATGGTTGATTATCCCAGGCATGTTTACATTCAGTTACCGTGGATTGACCAACCACGTCTGCGGGAAGTTTGTTCCAAGCATCTACTAATCTTTCAATAAAACAATATTTTCTTTCAGTAAAATAATATTTTCCAGCAAACCAGGGAAATCAGCAGTTCAGGAAATTATCAGGGGATTATCTGGGAATTTGTGAAAAATAATGGAATAAATCAAGGAAAATAAACTATTCAGATGTTTAAAAGTCAGGGAAAAATCATGTAAAAAAAACCCCCCGCGCTGCCTGGCAGAGTCAAGCAAAAGTGAGCATACCTCTGGCAACAACTTGCTTCCTCAGCTACTGATATTTCTCCACGGCTGAGCCGCTTGGTATGACATCATCTACGACCTATCTAGATTGGAAGTTATAGGGAAATGTCATGGAAATATCAGGGGATTTCAAAATGCTTTCCCCCTGGGCACCTTGACCATAGCAATCTAACCTCCCTTTGAAAGTGTTTGCAAAACCCCTGCCTTCAACGCTGCCTTTCTTTGCATTTGCAGGTGGAGTACCTGTTCCTCTCCCCCTACGTCTCCCCCAAGGACACGCCCTTCCGCCACATCCTCCTGGGCTCCGGATCTCACACCACCCAGGCCCTGCTGGATCACATCGGCCTTCTGAGGACCAACGCGAGCGCTTTCGACGAAGACCTCTTCAAGAACCAGCTGGCTCTCTTGACTTGGACCATCCAAGGAGCAGCCAACGCCCTCGCCGGGGACATTTGGGACATTAATAACGAACTCTGAATCCACTCCCCCCCTTCCAAAAGAGCACCCCCGCCCTCTTTCTCCCAACCCGTTGCACAGTTACACCTTTAGCTTTTCAGCAGAATTTTAAAGAGGCCCCAAAGCCCGAGGAGGAATAGTAGGGAGAGATTTTTAGATGTAAATTGATGTCTCTGCCCAATGTTGCTGATAAGCCCCCTTAGCAACTCTGTTTTTCGAGTAAGCAAATCCCAGCGTCCAACTGGACAGAAAGTCCATACGCTGACCACGTTCCAGTTGGCATTAAACTCAAGGCTCAAATCCGAATCCCTCGACTGCTTGGGGAGGCGGGAACCAAATTTGAGTCTCCCAAACATTACGAAGAGCCTTTGCATCAGCCCTGGAATGTGGAGCCTTCTGCTTTCTGTCCAGTTCCTCTCTGGCCGCTTACTCGGGGACATGAGGTCAATGGGAGATAGGTCCGGCGGGCACGATTTAGGAATCGGCAACGGGAAGTCTTTTTTGGAGAGAGCTGGGTTTGTCTTTTGTCTTCTTGCTTTGTGGCCTACTGGGAAAACCCACCACGAGCCTTCCCGTCGGTCACACTGGGGAGAATGAGGGTGAATTCACCTGGACTCTTGGTCCTGAGAGATATTTATTAGTTATTTATTTATCAGTGACAGTGTTCACTATAAATGCTATTTGTGTTCTACCGAATATAATTATCGGAAGCAGTGACTTCCATAATTATGACAGTTATACTGTCGTTTTTTTGATATAAGTAATTAAAAGCAGCATCTGCTAACCATGAGGAGGAGAACTGGAGATTTGGGGGCCCTCGAGCCTTCACTGGCTTGCAGGAATGGCGGTGAACACCGGGGGGGGGGAGAACCCCAAGGTTTAGAAACGGGGAAGCAAATTTCCCTCCACCGCGGCGTTTTAAGAGCTCACCTTGGAGAGGTTCTGCAGTCGCCGCCTCTTCTGCGGTGCGGAAGGCAGAAAACAACCCTGGCGCCCTCCAGATGTGCTGGGCTGCGCCCCGGGATTTGAGCAGCTGTGCCTGCTTGAAATTCTGCTTGGAGGGTGGCCCGTTTGACACCCAGGTTTGGTCTCGATCCCTCCAGATCAGGGGACGGGGGGGGTCTTCTAACCTTGGCCACTTTCAATACATGTGGACTTCAACTCCCAGAATTCCCCAGCCAGCCGTGTCCCGTTTCCTCTTCCCACCTAAAGTGGAGAGATTGCAGAGGAAGGGATATACGAGAGTAAGCCATGCCGGCTGAGGAATTGTAGGAGTTGAAGTCCACAAGGCTTCCCAGTTGCCAAGGTTGGAGACCCCTGGTCTGGATTGTCGCTTCACTCGACAGACCCAGAGGGATCTTGTCCACGTTCCTTAAGATTTCTGCCTACCCAGAAGTGGCCAGTGACTGCAGAGCCCCCCTCCCCACGTGGGTTCTGACCTAGGGCCTCCCCCCTTGCTTTTCCCACAAGGGCTAAGTGGAAGGGAGTTGGCTGCAGGGTCTTGTACCCACCTGGGCCATCGCAGAAGAAAAACCTCCAGTCCTGCATAGTGACGGTGAAACCCATTATCGGGGGCAGGGTCTCCCATAATGTCCAAGAACCAGGTAGCTTTTGTCTACCGGAGTGTTATATCGGAGGCAGTGACCTCCATATGTTGCACTGAAAAGGGTGTCTTTATAATTATCGGGGACAGTGTTCCCCATAATTTTTTTTATCTAAATGCTCGTCGCCTGCAGAGCATGGTCGTTAGTATCTAACATGAATTATTTGAAACCTGGTACAACTGTCTCTTTCTGTCTCCAGGTAGGGTGAGGGGAAGGGTCCTTCGGCGCTGGCTGTGCGAGAACCTGTTTTAGGGGAGGGGGCATCGCCGACACTGGCTTGGCCAGGTTTGCCCTGCTTACCCAGCGCTTAACCGAAATCTCCCCCTTCAGCTCAGTTGCTCGGCCCCTCCTTGCTCTAAGGAAGCAGAGTTGGCCGCCTTTCCTCTCTTGACCAGGAATCCTGGCTTGTTCTCCAAACAGCTTCGAGTCACGCAGGAGTGGTGCCGGAGGGAAGCTAGAGCCCCGTGCGTTACTTAAAGGCGTAGACTTTCTCTAAAACATTCATCTATGTCCCCTTCCCACCCACCCCCCTCTCTCTTTCTCTTGTTTGTAAAGCTTGAAGTGATTTCCTGGGTGAATGTACGCATGGGAATCGCTTGTGATAAAAGAGGAATCATCGGGATTTAAGTCAGAAACAGGCCAGGAAGAACCTGCAAAACCAGGGACAACAGATCTGTTGGTATTTTTTTTTCCTGTTTCGCATCGCTAGCCAAAAGATCTCTAGTCTAAAAGAAGCTGTAGGAGCCTTTTAAGGCAGGGGGGCTTCAAACGTGGCAGCCTTAAGACTTGTGGACTCCAACTCCCAGAATTCCATGCCCTGTTTTCTAAAATTCAGAGATTGCAGAGGGAAGGGATCACAAGAGAGTAAATTATGCCGGCTGGAGAACTCTGGGAGTTGAAGTCCACAAGTCTTAATGTTGCCTAAGTTTGAAGGCCTCTGTTTTAAGGTGGCTTTGAACTGAATTTGACTTGCCCTGGCTTTCCAAAACGCCATAGCTTGCTTGTGTTTTCTGCTGTTGGCACGGAGGGGCCCAACAATTTAAAAAAAAAATAGAATTTGTACACAGAAAACTGACTGAGATGGAGAATAATTCCAGGCATGCTTGCTATAAAAAAAATACCTTGGTGGGATTTTGGGTGAGCTTGGAAAGAGGAAAGCGCGCCCATTTTTTTAGCCCATCTCCGGGTGTCGGTCATTCAGTTCAAATCAAAGGCTGTTGCAATTTCAGACCTGTTTTCGTTTGTGTGAAGAAGAAGAAGAAGTCGGCTTTGTCAACCCTCCCATGCGAGGTTTCCTTCCCTGCGTTCCATAAAGCAGAGGCCCCAATGTCTCTTTGTGTGTGTGTATATTGTTTCCATAGCACTGCATGCACCCCGGGTGCGTTGAAAGCATTAGAGGTAGTTGTGAAGGAAAAGAAAGAAAGGAAAATTACACGAATAAATGCTGGTGTTGATCCTAATATGCTGCAACCTTTTCCCTCTAGAGTTAGACACCGCTGTCTTTGATGCAATCACTGTTTGAAAAATGTAAAACCTGACTTGGCTCTTCCTTCATTAAAGGAAAAAAAACCCAAATTGGCAGCTTGGAAAATGTGATTATTTGGGGGGAGATTTGCAGTGGGGTGGCGGGAGGGATAGTGGGTGTGTACCTCTGCTTACGAACTTAATTCGTTCTCTGACCAGGCTCTTAAGTACAAAAGTTTGTAAGAAGAAACAATTTTTCCCATAGGAATCAATGTAAAAGCAAATAATGTGTGTGATTGGGGAAACCACAGGGAGGGTGGAGGCCCTGTTTCCTCCTAGGAGATTCCTAGAGAGGCCCCTCAGAGGCTTCTCCCCGCCTTTTCCGGTCCTGTTTCCTTCCAAGAGATTTCTAGAGAGGCCCCACGGAGGCTTCTCCCTGCCTTTTCCAGTCTTGTTTCCTTCCAGGAGATTCCTAGAGAAGCCCCATGGAGGCTTCTCCCTGCCTTTTCTGGTCCTATTTCTTCCCAGGAGATTCCTAGAGAGGCCCCACGGAGGCTTCTCCCTGCCTTTTCTGGTCCTATTTCTTCCCAGGAGATTGCTAGAGAGGCCCCACGGAGGCTTCTCCCTGCCTTTTCCGGTTACAGTTTCAGAGGCTCGGGTTTGTAAGTAGAAAATGGTTCTTGAGAAGAGGCAAAAAAATCTGGTTCTTAACTAGAAAAGTTCATAAGTAGAGGCGTTCTTAGGCAGAGGTACCACTGTATTTGAAAGAAATGTATGTTGTTAAGTGAAACACGTTTTAAAATGAGTTTTACCCTATTTTATAACTTTCCTTGTTAAGTGAATCACTGTGATTGTGTTTGGTTAGTAACATGGACGTTAAGTGAATTTGGCTCCCCAGTTAACGTCGCTTGCTAGAAGGTTACAAAAGGGATCACGTAACTCCACGGACATTGCAACCATCATAAATATGAGTCATTTGCCATAAGTGTGGGAAAATTATTTATTTTTATTGATTGGATTTCTATGCAGTCCCTCCCCCAAGACTCAGAGTGGCTTACAACATATAATAATAACAATAAATGACAGTAGCAAATCCAGTTAATTAACTAAATAACTGACCTAAAATCCCTAATATTTTAAAGATCAATCGTACACATTCAGACCTCGGCCATACATAACATTCATCGGCCAGGGGGCCTAAGATCTAATGGCCCTAAGCCTGGCGGCACATACGGAAGGCGAGGAGAGTGAGGGCATCTCCGGGGAAGCTGATTCCATAAGACCGGGGCCCCCACAGAGAAGACCCTTTTCCTTGGCCCCGCCAAGTAACAATGTCACAAGTTGCTTTTCGTTTCCCACTTGTAATTTTGAAAGGTCTTATTCAACAAAACGATTGTTAAGGTGGCAAAAAGCAAGGTTTTATTTTATTTATTGTATTTCTAGTTTGCCCAACTCCCTGTTTTACACCTGGGCAGGAAGAACCAAAGGGAGAAGGACAGATTAGGCGAAACACTGATAGGGATCTTGCAGCCCTGGTGCAGTGATTTTCAAACTTTTGAGCACATTTTTTACATTTGCAAAATCCTGGGGCACACCACCAACCAAAATGATACTAACACAGTATATATTATACATATAGTTAATAATATAGTTTCTAAATGTATTTATACTCAGTGTGAATAGGATAGACATAACCAGCTGAGGCTTCATCTAGTGGTGGCAACATTTACCTCCAGCCCTGACCAGGATTAGAAATCGGGACCACGGGGAGGAGTAGCAGCTCCAACTACTCGCCGCGGCCACACAATGACAAGTGCGCGGCAGCCCAAGCGGGGACCTTCCTGGGTGTGGATGAGAGGCGGCCTGCTATTGGTTCATCACTAGTGGTCGGGAAGAATCCTAGAAGGTGATTGGTCAGTGAGCGTTCCCTGTGCCTCCGCTCTTCCTGGCGTTGAGAGCTGGAGGGATTGTGAGGGGAAGGTTTATGTTCGGATGGAGGCGGCTGGTGGCCAATAAATGGCCTCCACGGGCCATATCCAGCACGCGGGCCGTAGTTTGGGGACCCATGTATAATTTCCCCATGGCACATCTGACCATGTCTCACGGCACACTAGTTGAAAAACACTGCCCTAGTGCAGTGTTTCCCAACTTTGGCAACTTGAAGATATTTGGACTTTAACTCCCAGAATTCCCCAGCCAGCATTCGCTGGCTGGGGAATTCTGGGAGTTGAAGTCCAAATATCTTCAAGTTGCCAAAGTTGGGAAACACTGCCCTAGTGGACCCTTAATGGCGAACCCATGGAACGTGTGCCACAGGTGGCATGTGGAACAGCATTGCAGGACATGTGAGGTGTTGCTCTATGTCAGTTCCAATGCGCATGTATGTGCTAGCCAGCTGATTTTCAGCCTTGGAATAGGCCATTTCCGCCCTCCAGAGGCTTCAAGGGAGCTTCTTTGAAGGCCCAGAGTGCAAAAAAAACCACCCAAGGGGCAAACCGGAAATTCAGGAAAACAGGCTTCCTTTGTGCCCATTGTGCTGTTTTTCCCTCTCCGGGGCTTCAGGAAGCTTCCTGGAACCCTCCAAAGTGGGAAAAACAGCACAATGGGCAAACCGGAAGTCCATTTTTCTGAACTTCCAGTTTGTGTGCAGGGCCATTTGTCCACCATCCCAGGCTTCGCTGAGGCCCCTGCGCATGAGCAGGGTCAGGGGAGAGAGATTGTACGCATGCACAGGGTCATGCACAGATGGCACATGAATCGAAAAAGGTTTGCCATCACTGTGGTAGACGATCCCTTAAATATGAGCCAGCCGTGGGCGGCAGCAGCCAAAAAAGCCAACACAATCCTTCGTGCTATAAACAAGCACAGAGTCAAAATCACATGAAAGATTTAGCACTGCCTTACAAACCCTCAGTCAGGCCACACCTGGAATACTTGCACTCAGTTTTGGATACCACGTTACCAAAGAAGGATAGAATTCTCTATTGGCCAAGTGTGACTGGACACAGGGCCGCCGATAGGCCAGTATTACTGCTACTGGCGTCAGGGGCCTGGGCAAATTGAAAAGGGGGGGCGTTAATACATAATTGATATGTCGCAAAATAAAGTAGTTTTAAAATGGGGGGGGGACAGACACTTAGGCTGTATGGGGCCCCAAAATTCCTGATGGCGGCCCTGACTGGACACACAAGGAATTTGTCTGGTGCAGATGCTCTCAGTGGACATAAAAGAAAAAGATACATTTGTCGAGAATTATGAGGTGCAACACTTAATGATTGTCATAGGGGTCAAATAAGCAATGAAGAAGCAATATTAATAAAAATCTTAAGGATACAAGCAACAAGTTACAGTCATACAGAGAAACAACCATTTCACCCATTTCCTCCCTCTTATGATTGTAAGACTGTAATTTGTTGCCTGTGTCCTTAAGATTTATATCAATATTGATTGTTTACTGATTGCTTATTTGACTCCTATGACAACCATTAAGTGTTTTTTACCTCATGATTCTTGACAAATGTCTCTTTTCTTTTATGTACACTGAGAGCATCTGCACCAAAGACAAATTCCTTGCGGATCCAATCACACCTGGCCCATAAAAAATTCTATTCTATTCTATTCTATTGTATATTTTCTTTTATGTCCACTGAGAGCATCTGCACCAAAGACAAATTCCTTGTGTGTCCAATCACACTTGGACAATAAACTATCCTATCCTATTCTATTCTATTTTCCATAGAGGGGAGGAGATAGCAGCCAGCTGTGGATTGACTCGTCCGTCAGCCAATGAGGACTGAGCCTGTTTTTCAATATCTTTTCTGCCAAGGTAGCCATTTTCCCGCTTTTGGTGAATTCCGAGGTACAGGCTCGTAGTGTGGTCAACTCGTGCGAATTGTGACAGAAAAGTTATATACATGTGCAGGGGGGAAACACTCAGTAAATATCATAGTTAGTGAGGTATAAGATAACATAAAAAAACAGAAAAAATATCCCCCCCCCTCCATAATCAATTAGACAAATTAGCGGGAGGGCACTGCCTGCTCTCTCCCCTACTACAAAAATGACCATTCAGGTAAGGAGAACAACAGTTCATTCTATTCTATTCTATTCTATTCTATCTTCTATTCTACTCTACTCTACTCTATCTTCTATTCTATCTTATCTTCTATTCTATCCTATATTCTATCCTATAGTTTATTCTATTCTATATTCTATTCTATTCTACATTCTATTCTATTCTATTCTACATTCTATTCTATTCTACATTCTATTCTACTTTATTCTATTCTACATTCTATTCTATATTATATTATATTATATTCCATTCTATTCCTTCTTCTCTCTTCTCTTTTCTTCTCTTCTCTTCTCCTCTGCTCTCTTCTCTCCCCTCCTCTCTTCTCTCTTTATTCTTTCCTTATTCCTTGCTTTATTCTATTCTATTGAATAGTCATAAGTGGGAGGAAATGAGTGATGGGAATGATGAGGAAAAAACTAGTAGTAATAGTAGTGCAGACTTAGTGAATAGTTTGACAGTGTTGAGGGAATTATTTGTTTAGCGGAGTGATGGCTTTCGGGGAAAAAACTGTTCTTGTGTCTAGTTGTCTTGGTGTGCAGAGCTCTGTAGTGACATTTTGAGGGTATGAGTTAAAATGTTATTTATTTTATTTGTTTTGTCAAGTACATATTGGTGGTATACAAAGATATAATAATATTCATATACATGATACCAGTAAAAAAGAAACATTAGGACGGGACGGAAGGCAAACTGGTGGACTTATGCATAAAACAGTTTGTGTCCATGATGTGGGGGGTCAGTAACTATTTCCACGTCCCTCTTTTTAACTCATGCAGTCTACAGGTCCTCAATGGAAGGCAGGTTGGCAGCCATTGTTTTGTTCTGCGGTTCTGATTATCCTCTGAAGTCTGTGTCGGTCTTGTTGGGTTGCAGAACCGAACCAGACAGTGATAGAGGTGCAGATGATGGACTCAATGATTCGTCTGTAGAACTGGATCAGCAACATCCTTGGGCAGTTTGAGCTTCCTGAGTTGACGCAGAAAGAATATTGTTTGTGGTGCTGTTTAATGACTATACTGTAAATAGAGCAGTGTTTCCCAACCTTGGCAACTTGAAGATATTTGGACTTCAACAGCATTTGCTGGATGGGGAATTCTGTGAGTTGAAGTCCAAATATCTTCAAATTGCCAAGGTTGGGAAACATTGAAGTAGAGAGATCAAGAGAGGAATCAGCCTAGAATCCCTACGTAGTCACAAGGATTGACTTCGGATCAGTCACTTATTTATTTATTCATTTATTCATTCATTCATTCATTCATTTATTTATTTATTAGATTTGTATGCCGCCCCTCTCCGTAGACTCGGGGCGGCTCACAACACAATAAAACAGTTCATGACAAATCTAATAATTTACAATTTAAAATATTTAAAAAACCCCATTATTAAGCAGACATACATACAAACATACCATACATAAATTATATAGGCCCAGGGGAAATATCTCCGTTCCCCCATGCCTGACGACAAAGGTGGGTTTTGAGGAGTTTACAAAAGGCAAGGAGGGTAGGGGCAGTTCTAATCTCTGGGGGGAGCTGGTTCCAAAGAGTTGGGGCCGCCACAGAGAAGGCTCTTCCCCTGGGGCCCGCCAACCAACATTGTTTAGTTGACGGGACCCGGAGAAGGCCGACTCTGTGGGACCTAATCGGTCTCTGGGATTCGTGCAGCAGAAGGCGGTCTCAGAGATATTCTGGTCCGATACCATGAAGGGCTTTATAGGTCATAACCAACACTTTGAATTGTGACCGGAAATTGATCGGCAACCAATGCAGACTGCGGAGTGTTGGAGTAACATGGGTATACCTGGGGAAGCCCATGACTACTCTCGCAGCTGCATTCTGCAAGATCTGAAGTTTCCGAACACTTTTCTTAGCGATTGCTCGCAGTTAAAACCTACCTGAAAGGTGTCAGGTGCGAAAGACCAGGTCCAATGTGAAGGTTCAATTAAAGTGATTCATTGCTGAACAGCCTGCCTGGAGGGATCTTCTCAACAGTGATGGAGGTGCAGATGACGGACTCAGTGATTCCTCTGTAGAAGGAGGCGAAGCAGAGAGGTTGGCGTTTTGCACAGGGGAGTAGAAAGCGAGGAGACGTGCCTGTACGAAACAACAGACTTCTGAACATCTGTACCCCCTTTGTGGCACATCAGCATCACACCAGCATCTGCCTCGGAGGCCAGGCACCGGGAACGCTGTGCTGGAGGAGAGAGGCAGAGGCCGGCCGGTGTCTCCTTGCACACAGCGAGCAACACAAGCTGCACGTAGGAGCTGTGAGCAATTTGATTGCAGCGCTGCTCAGCAGATGGAGAAGCACACCGCCGGCACCTTCCTTCGGCTCGGTAAGATCGCAGCCGCCGCCTGGCTGGGTTGCATCCAAGGCTTAGGATTTTAAGGGGTGCCCTGCCGTTGCCCTCTAGTGATTGTTCAAAATTTGTGTGTTCCTCCCCCCCCCCCAACAATCTGGAGTGGAGTTTGCATTGAGGACTTTAAAAAAAAATTCTTTAAGAAAAATTGGAGCTGGTTAGTAGACTAGGAAGATATCCCCCGATCTACTGTGTGTCCCACCGTCCTTTGGGCTGCAATTGAAGGGGAGGTTTGTTTATTTTTTATTACGTTTGGATGCTGCCTACCTCTCTACAAAGTCACTCTGGTGGGTGGCTTAGAGCAGTGTTTCCCAACCTTGGCCACTTGAAGATATCTGGACTTCAACTCCCAGAATTCCCCAGCCAGCATTCTGGGAGTTGAAGTCCAGATATCTTCAAGTGGCCAAGGTTGGGAAACACTGGCTTAGGGAATAAAACATTTAACGGGATCAAAATTGGTTCTTTTCCTCTGTTTTAAATATTAATTTTAATCTTTAGAATTAGAATAGAACAGGGAATGGAATGGAATGGAATAGAATAGAATTCTTTATTGTGTGATTGGACACACAAGGAATTTGTCTTTGAATAGAATAGAATTAGAATAGAATAGAACAGGGAATGGAAATGGAATAGAGTAGAGTAGGGTAGGGTAAATAGAATTCTTTATTGGCCAAGTGTGATTGGACACACAAGGAATTTGTCTTTGAATAGAATAGAATTAGAATAGAATAGAACAGGGAATGGAATGGAAAAGAGTAGGGTAGGGTAGGATAGATTAGAGTAGAATTCTTTATTGGCCAAGTGTGATTGGACACACAAGGAATTTGTCTTTGAATAGAATAGAATAGAATGGAATAACAGAGTTGAAAGGGACGTTGGAGGTCTTCTAGTCCAGCCCCCTTCATTCCAGACAAATGATTGTCCAACAGCTTCTTAAAAACCTCCAGGGATTGAGCATCTACAACCTCTGGTGGCAAGCTGTTCCACTGGTTCATTGTTCTCGCTGTCAGGAAATTTCTCCTTCGTTCTGTCCTGTGATAAACATTTGGATGCTTGGCAACTGACTAATATTTATGAGAGCTGCAGTCAGTGTCCCAGGGTCAAGTGATCCATCATCACCTTTTGGGACTTTCCAACAAGGGAACGCAATTTGGGAAGCCGGATTCATATAAGAACCACGTTATTAACTTCAACTACTGGAGCCATTCACTTAACAACCGCGGCAAAAGAGATTACAGATATGTAATCTTACAGTCCTGTGGAAAAGAATGATTTAGCCAAATAATTATATGTATAAAATGCAAACGCAGCTACTCAAAACAGTTGCCCAAAGGCTGTGTAAATATTGATAAGTCAACATATTACTTGAACCTCTCTCTCTTTCTTCTCTTTCCTTTCTTTTCTTTACACTCTCTTTTTCTTCCCTTTTCCTTCCCTCCTTCTGTCTTGCTTGTTTTTGTAATTGTATTTGTTTATTTTATTTTATTTATTTATTTATTTATTTATTCATTCATTCATTCATTCATTCATTCATTTATTAAATTTGTATGCTGCCCCTCTCCGTAGACTCGGGGCGGCTCACAGCAATAGTAGAAAACAATGTAAAATACAAATCTAATATTTAAAAAATTAACAACCCATAATTTAAAAAACATACACACAACATACGATACATAAACTATATAGGCCTGGGGAAGATGTCTCATTTCCCCCATGCCTGACGGCAGAGGTGGGTCTTAAGGAGTTTATGAAAGGCAAGGAGGGTGGGGGCAATCCTAATCTCTGGGTGCAGCTGGTTCCAGAGGGTCGGGGCCGCCACAGAGAAGGCTCTTCCCCTGGGTCCTGCCAGACGACATTGTTTAGTCGACGGGACCCGGAGAAGGCCAACTCTGTGGGACCTAACTGGTTGCTGGGATTCGTGCGGCAGAAGGCGGTCCTGGAGATATTCTGGTCCGATGCCATGAAGGGCTTTATAGGTCATAACCAACACATTTTTATTTGTTTGTTTGTTTTGTCAAGTACATATTGGTGATATACAAAGATATCCACTGATATGCATGATGCTAGTAAGAGAGAAACATTAGGACAGGGGACGGAAGGCACACTGGTGCTCTTATGCAGGCCCCTTACTGACCTCTTAGGAATCGGGAGAGGTCAACAGTGGAAAGTCTAAATGGGTAAAGTTTTGGGGGTTAGGAGTTGATACTAACAGAGTCTGGTAGTGAGTTCCATGCATCAACTCCTCACTTACTAAAGTCGTATTTCCTGCAGTCAAGTTTAGAGTGGTTTACTTTGAGTTTCTATCTGTTGTGTGCTCGTGTGTTGTTTTGGTTGAAGCTGAAGTAGTCATTGACTGGAAGGACATTGTGGCAGATGTTTTGTCTGTTTTTTATATACAAATAACTAATAAAGATATTTTTAAAAAACATGGCAAGAGAGGTTGTATAACAGGGTACTATTCACTTCGACCTCTCATTTAGTGACGTAAATTTTTGACTCCATTGTGGTGGCCCTTAAGTCGAGGGTTATCTATAGGAGCAAAAAAGGCTCCCATTGACCTGCAGGGGGCACCAGTGATCTTGTTTACGGACATCCCTTTCAACTTGCAAAATTGTAAATTCTCGCTTTGTGTGGATTCCCTTGAAGGGGTGAAAAACAAAATTCGAAGTGGGTTGGCTAGTCCTTTTGATCGCAGTCTTGCTTATTCATAATGGCCCATAAATGATGATGATGATGATGATGATGACGACAACAACAACAACAACAACAACAGGAACTTGTGCCGGAACTACCATTTACCAGTGGCAAAGAAGTGGTGAGATCACAAGCCCGAAAAAGTGGTCAAAAATGAGCAAGCAAAACTACTGTGGGACTTCCAACTTCAGACTGACCGAATTCTGAAGCATAACACACCAGACATCGTGATCGTGGAGAAAAAGAAAGTATGGATCATCGACATCGCAATCCCAGGAGACAGCAGAATTGAGGAGAAGCAGCTAGAGAAATTAGTGAAATACGAAGATCTAAAAATCGAGCTGCAACGACTCTGGCATGAGCCCGTGAAAGTGGTCCCAGTGGTACTTGGCACGCTGGGCGCAGTGCCAAAGGATCTCAGCGGACATTTGAAAACCATCGGAATTGACAAAATCTCCATCTGTCAATTGCAAAATGCCGCTTTACTGGGATCACCAAACATAATTCGCCGATACATCACATAGTCCTAGGTACTTGGGAAGCGCCCGACTGGTGATGAAATACGAAATCCAGCATAGTGAGCTTGTTTGCTGTGTTGTGTTGATGATGATGATGATGATAATAATAATAATAATAATAATAATAATAATAATAATAATAGCATTAGCAATAGCATATAGACTTATCTACTGCTTCCTAGTGCTTTTACAGCCCTTTCTAAGTGGTTTACAGAATCAGCCTCTTTTATCCCCAACAATCTGGGTCCCCATTTTAATAAACCTTAACCCAGCTTCTAACCAGGAAATATTGATTGTGACCCTTTGGTAGCACAAAAACGACAGTCCTACAGTCAAATTGTCTCTTGTGTTTAAATGTTCTTTCGGGCTAGAACAGAATAATAGGATAGAAGAAGAATAGATTAGAATAAGAGGGTTGGGAAGGACCCTAGTGATCATCTAGTCCAGTGGTTCTCAATTATTTTCTGTTACGCCCCCTCCTGTCCTCGGAAGAATATATGCACTTGGGGAAAAGGAATCCTCCATCTGAGTCTTGTATTGGCACTTCTGTGTTAGCAAAAACTTCAGAAGAGAAGGATTTAGGGGTAGTGATTTCTGACAGTCTCAAAACGGGTGAGCAGTGTGGTCGGGCAGTAGGAAAAGCAAGTAGGATGCTTGGCTGCATAGCTAGAGGTATAACAAGCAGGAAGAGGGAGATTATGATCACGCTATATAGAGCGCTGGTGAGACCACATTTGGAATAATACTGTGTTCAGTTCTGGAGACCTCACCTACAAAAAGATATTGACAAAATTGAACGGGTCCAAAGATGGGCTACAAGCAGTGTTCCGTCTAATTTTTTTTGGGGGGGGGCGGAAAAGTATAGTGTCTGAGCGGCAGTCCCTTTGGGACTGGGCGGCACAGAAATAATAAATAAACAAACAAAGAAACAAACAAATAAAAAACCCACCCTGTTTTGCCTCCGAGAATTTCAAAATAAAATACTGTACTGTGTGTCTATAACAGTGAGCTCATAATAGGGCAACTCTATCAATATCAAAATGCCACTTAAATAGTTGAGATAGTTTCAAACTAGATTTTGATTTTCTTTCTCTCTTCCTTACTCCCATTCTTTTTCTTTTTCTTTTCCTTCCTCTCTTTTTTCTATCTGTTTCTCTCTCTTCCTCTCTTCCTCTCTCTCTCCTTCCCTCTCACTCTTTCCCTCTCGGCTTCTGGGCAGGTTTGGAAAACTCTGAGTTTATGATGATTTTTAAGTGAGCAATTGCTCACTGCTCAGCTTAGAGAGAACTATGGCTACAAGAATGGTGGAAGGCCTGAAGCATAAAACTTCTCAGGAAGACTTCATGAACTCAATCTTTATAGTCTGGAAGACAGAAGGAAAAGGGGGGACATGATCGAAACATTTAAATATGTCAAAGAGTTAAATAAGGTCCAGGAGGGAAGTGTTTTTAATAGGAAAGTGAACCCAAGAACAAAGGGACACAATCTAAGGTTAGTTGGGGGAAAGATCAGAAGCAACGTGGGAAAATATTATTTGACTGAAAGAGTAGTAGATGCGTGGAACAAACTTCCAGCAGACGTGGTAGATAAATCCACAGTCACTGAATTTAAACATGCATGGGATAAACATATATCCATTGTAAGATAAAATACAGGAAATAGTATAAGGGCAGACAAGATGGATCATGAGGTCTTTTTCTGCCGTCAGTCTTCTATGTTTCTATGTTTCTAAGAAGTAAACATTTTGCGCGTGTCCCCAACTCTCCACTAGGATGATTGTTTGCAATATTTAGCACGTTTTCACTGAAAGAAACTCAAGCATGATTGGGGTGTAATGTGTTTAAGTGAAGCCTTAATTGATTTGGCTTCATGCTGCCCGCTGCCAACATTTTTGGACACAGTGAACATAGCGGTCATTCCTCGTCTGCCACCATAGTGACAGGGAAGCCAAGTGCTCTATGTGCTTCCTGGTCATATTTGGGGAATAAGGCTAAAAGATACGAAGAACGGTTAGAGGAATTAGATACAGCCAGTCTAGATTAGAATTAGATAGGGCCAGTCTGGAGAAAAGGATTGGGAGGGGGAGATATCATAGCAATCTTCTAATATTTGGGGGGCTGCCACAAAGAGGAGGGGATCAACCTATTTTCCAAAGTCCCAGAAGTCAGACAAGAAACAATGGATGGAAACTAAATCAAAGAGAGAACCTGGAATTCCAAGCTGGAATTAAGGAGGAATTTCCCAACAGGGAGGACAATTAATCAGTGGAATGACTTGCCACCAGAAGTTCTGGATGCTTCATCACTGGAAGTTTTTTAAGAAAAGACTGGACAGACACTTATCTCAAATTGCATAGGTCTCCTGTTTCTACAGGGGGGTTGGGCTAGATGGCCCCCAAGGTCCCATCCCCATCTATTTCTGATTTAAATGCAGAGGCTTAAAATTAGCTGTTCTGCTGGAGGGAACTGGGCCGAAGCTGGCTGAATCCCGTTTCTGGAGCAACAAGCATCAGTCTCCGTTACTAAGTGCAACAAGACAGCTCAGGTTGCATCGCCCTGGATGAGCAATTCCAGTTGGTCTCTTCTATGGAGTTTATTTTTCTACATTGTTTTTTTTAAAAAAAACCTTATCTGTTACATTATATTGCACACCGGCCAGAGGCCCGCTCTGAAGGAGACAGGCAGTTTAGAAAGATGATAGATAGATAGATAGATAGATAGATAGATAGATAGATAGATAGATGATAGATAGATAGATAGATAGATAGATAGATAGATATAGATAGATAATAATAATAATTGAAACATCTCCCCCAGGCCTATACAGTTATGTATGGTATGTTTTTGTGTATGTTTACTGGGCTTTTACTGTTTCTTTTAAATTATTAGATTTGTTATATATTGTTTATTATTGCTGTGAGCTGCCCCGAGTCTATGGAGAGGGGCGGCATACAAATCTAATAAATAAATAAACAAACAAACAAACAAACATTCATAATAATTTATTAGATTTGTATGCCACCCCTCTCCGAAGACTTGGGGCAGCATACAAATGATGATAGACAGCCTCACTCCTTCCCTCTTCTTTTTCATTTTTCTTTCTTTCTTTCTTTCCTCCCTCCCTCTTCCTTTTCATTTCCCTTTCTTCTTTCCTCTCCCTTCCTTTCCTCCCTCTTTCTTTTCTTTCTTTCCGTCTTTCCTCCCTCCCTCTTCCTTTTCATCTCCCTTCCTTCTTTCCATCCTTCCCTCTTCCTGTTCATTTCGTTCCTTTTTTCCTCCCTCCCTCTTTCTCATCTTCCATCAACCCAACTGCCCAGCAGGAGCAGAGAGTCGGTGGGGGGGGGGGGGGTGTCGGGGTGAGTTTTTGCATCTCCAGCCACGGGGTTCATTGTCCCGCTGTCCCTTCCGCTGAACTTGGCCAGAAAAACGCAGGTGGGCCCTGGAGGTGTTTGTTCAGTTCTTGTGTTCTTTTGCATCCCGCTGCCTGGGCTACACAGCTGCCATCCAGACAGCCATCTGGGTCAGAACACTCTGCACAACTCAGCAGCTGACCCCGACCTTCCCAGTAACCGATTGCACACGACATTTGCAAACTCTGGGTCAGCTCATGCTTTTTGCATAGATATATTGGTTATCTATCTATCTATCTATCTATCTATCTATCTATCTATCTATCTATCTATCTATCTATCTATCCATGCATCCATCCATCCCCCACTCTCTCATCTGTCTGTCTACCTACCTACCTACCTACTTACCTGCCTATCTATCCCCTCATCCATCCATCCATCCATCCATCCATCTACCTACCTATCCCCTCTCATCCATCCATCCCTCTTTCTTTCTTTCTATCCATCCATCTATTGTCTATCATCTGTCTATCCATCCATCCATCCCCCCCTCTCTCATCTATCTGTCTGTCTACCTACCTACCTACCTGCCTATCTATCCCCCCTCATCCATCCATCCCCCCTCTCTCATCTATCTATCTGTCTGTCTACATACCTACCTACCTACTTACCTGCCTATCTATCCCCCTCTCATCCATCCATCCACCCCTCTTTCTTTCTATCCATCCATCGTCTATCATCTGTCTGTCTATCATTTATTTAATTTTATTTATTTATTTATTTAATTTTATTTATTTATTTATTAGATTTGTATAGGATAGTAGTAAGTTTGTATAAACTTAAGTAAAAAGTAACGATAAATTACTGTTGTTATTATTGCTGTTATAAATAATATTATTTTAATGATTATTAAATATTTAGTAATTAATTATTATTATAATGAACATTTAATTATCAAACATTTAACAATATTATAACCATACTGTTATCATAGATATTAGTATTGTTTAGCAGGATCCCAGCCTCTTTAATTCCCCGATTGCCTTAGCACATTGTGTCATCCAAAAAGAGGCGACCTTTTAATTTCCAGCTGACTCGGAGGCGCCCGGTTGCAGAAGCAGAGAGGGGGAAATTGAGGGGGGGAGCAACGTGACCTTCCCCACCGCATCCCCAGGGACCCCGGTGTAACCTGGGGAAAGGAGAGACCCTCCCCAACCTACCATTCCCAAAGTTTCCTACTGAGCCGGTCCTGCCAAGGATTCGAATCCCCCCCTCCTTAACCGCCCCCCCCCCCGCCCCGGAAGGTGTCCACGTAGTTTTGGCACCCCTCGACACTGCGCCACCGAACACCCCCCTCCCTTCCCCCCCTCACCCTCACCCTCCCCTCCCCACCCGCGACTCTTCTCCAGCCGCCTCCAGGCGTCTTGCGACGAGCGGCGTCCTTGGAAGGATGCAGGGATGCAGCAGCGGCTGGACCACTTGGACCCCGGCGCATCCTCCATCTCGTCCTCTCGAGCCGGGAAAAGAGCTTGTCCCGCGGCCGGCGGCAGAGGCGAGCCGAGCCGCTTTCCTGGAGCTGCGTCGTCATCGCGGCCCGCTTACATAACCCGAGGGGGGGGTGGTAATTTTTTTTTTTTTTTTGCGCCTCCCGCCGCTTTCGTCTAGCCCTAACCGGCGTTGTTGGCGGCTTGCGAGGGGCTCGAAGAGACTTTAGAAAAGGACCTTAAGAAGCCCACCCACCCACCACTTCGTGGGAGGCCCCTCACCCACGCCTGACTTTCTGGGACACCCCCGCCGCCCCCCGCAAGGCAATCCGGACCCTCGAAAGGAGTCCGCCTGGGCAGGAGGCCGGGAGAGGCTACTGCGGGGTCGCGGAGGGAGTTGGGGAGGGGGGCGTGCGAAGGACGCCCCGTCGACCTTTCCCGATCCCGCGTGGATAGTAAGGAACCCAGGCGAGACGAGTCCAGGCGGGGGTCGCGGAGGCTGGCGGGACGACTTTTATTTATTGGTTGGATTTCTTTGCAGTTTGTAGGCGCGTGCAAGGCGCGCTCCGTCGAACTTTCCCGTCCCCAGCCGGACAGGAGACCTTGGCGTGATCCGCGTGGATAGGAACCCGGGCGAGACGAGTTCGGGCGGGGAGTCGCGGAAGCTGGCGAGACGACTTTGTGGGCGTGCAAAGCGCGCTCCGTCGAACTTCCTCCTCCCCAGTTGGACAGGAGCGCTCGGAGAGATCCGCGTGGGTAGAAAGTCGGGTGAGACGAGACGAGCCCGGGCGGGCCAGGGGGTCGCAGAGGCTGGCGGCCCGAGTTTGTGGGCGTGCAAGGCGCGCTCCGTCGAGCTTCCGCGTCCCCAACTGGCCAGGAGAGGCTCGGCGTGATCCGCGTGGGTAGGAACCCGGGCGAGTCGAGACGAATCGGTGCGGGGGGGGGGGGGGTGTCGCAAAGACTGTCGGGACGCGTGGCCGTGCAAGGCGCCGCCCGTCGAGCTTCTTCCCACTCTGGAGAGGCTTAGCAACCTTGATCCGCGTGGGTAGGAACCCGGGCGTGACGAGTCCGGCCGCGGGGTGGGGCTAGCGGAGACTTCGTGGGCGTGCAAGGCGCGCTCCGTCGAACCCCCTCCCACCGGACAGGAGACCCGGGGAAGCGAAAGTCGCGGAGCCTTTTGGGGGGGCCCGTCCAACTTGCCCGTCCCCCGAGGGGGGCAGAGAGAGCTTGGCCGGCGAGGGGCGGCCGAGCCGTCGAACCAAGCTGAGCCATCCGGCCCCGTTGGGGCCATCCGGAGGCGCTGGGGCTGAGCCGGGCCGTCCAGGAGGCCGGGGGCTTGGTGGGCGCCGTCCAGGAGCAGGCCTGGGGCGCCGGGGTGCAGGAGGAGACCCTGCGGCCCGCCGAGGAAGTGGGGGAGGCGGCGGAGGAAGAGAGCCAGGCACTGTCGGGTCGTCGGGCCCGTCCCGTCGGGCTGCCGCGGGCTGTCGGGTGGGTGCTGTGGGCCGGCGAGCAGGAGGACGCGGCGGGGGCCCAGGAGCAGGCCGGACGCCACCGGGAGCCTCGCTGCGGCGTCCAGGAAGAGCAGCCTCGTCCGCCCGGCGCCGAATCGCCGCCCCGTCGGTTAGGATCGCCACCGGGCTCCGTCCCGGGCTCGGCGGAAAGCCTGGCGCTGTCGGGCCAGCAGGAGGTGGGTCTCCGCGCCCAGCACCAGCCGCAAGGCGAGCGAGAAGCCCGGGACGCCCCGTCGGGTTTGGATCCGCCGCCTTGGGCGCAGGCTTTGCGGTCCCCTGGGCAGGAGGGCGGCGAGCGGTGCGGCGTGCAGGAGCAAGGGGAACGGCTCGGCGGGGTGCAAGCGGGCCAGGACCAGCTCTGACCGCCCCGTCGGCGACCCGGGACGGTTGTACGAACGTTTGCAGTCCCGGAGGCGGTCGCATGCTATCGGCCACGTCGGGGGGACCGGAGCCAGGCGGCCGTTTGCAAGCCTCTTTGCGGGTCGCGACGGCTTTGCCAAGGTGAAGGGGAGGGCCGGCTGCGGCTTGCAAAAGGTCGTCGGGGGGCGTCTGTAACTCCGGACGGGTTTTTTCCCCTGCAAGGCGCGCCCTGGGGCTTTTTGCAAACTTCGTGCAACAGCGTCTTGTGTCGTCTGGAAGCTCGCGCCGGTGGGACTCCCTGCCTGCCTGCAGCCGTCCTTGAAACTTCCCTCTTCCTCTGGGGGCGGTAGGACCGGATCTTTGGGCTTCCCGTGTGTGTGTGTGTGTGGGGGGGGGGAGACGGACACACTGAGTGCCAAGGCGTAGCTGGCAGCCCCAAAGGCTTTAAAGCGCACCGCGTTCCCTCCCTCTTCATTTTCCTTCGTTCCTGCCTCCTTCCCTCCTTCCTTTTTTAGCTCCCTTCTTTCCTCCCTCACTCTTCCTTTTCATTTTACTTCCTCCTTTCCTCCCTCTCCTTCCTTAATTTTCCTTCCTTCTTTCCTCTCTCCCTTCTTCCCTCTTCCCCTCTTCCTTCTTTCCCATCTCCTTCCCTCTTCCTTTTCATTTTCCTTCCTTCTTTCCTCCCTTGCGCCTTCCTTTTTCCCTCCTCTTCCTTTTCCTCCGTCCCTCCTTCCCCCTTCCTTTTTCCCGTTCCTTCCTTCTTTCCTTCTTCCTTTTCATTTTCCTTCCTTCTTTCCTCCGTCCCTTTTCCTTTTGCCGTCCCGAGATTTGCACCGGTCGCTCGCGGGCTCCCGCTTGCAAAAAGCTGCGATTGAGACCCGCGCAACTTTTCTTGGCTGGAAGCGGCTCGCGGCCCACAAGGGGGCGCTGCTTCCTCGCCGGTAGCTTTGCATTCAGAAGTATCTCTTGCGAGGTAGAAGGGTGCGCGCGTTTTGGAGCGCTCAGGATCGCTGGCCGGGTGAGGATCGCAGCCCGAGGGTCGCCCGGAGCGTCAGGATCGGAGGCGGCGAGCAGGTAAGACCCGCGCGGTGGTTTAGAAGTTCGCTGCAACGTTTTTGCTTTATTGCAAAGCCTCCAGTTTATTTTGGGGGGGGGGGGGGAGTGTCCCTGGTTTCTGTTGTTGGTGTAACATTTGTGTTGTTGTGTTGCAATGTGTGTGTATGTTGTGTTGCATTTCCAGGAATGGCAGCCCCTCCGCCTTTTAAAAAACAAAACAAAAGCGAACTATTTTGCAATACAAAAGCAGCTTTGCAAAACGGTAAAGTTGGTGGAATATTGTGTAAGTGTGTGTGTGTTGTGCATTTCCAGTTAGCTGCAACCGCACATCTTTTTAGGAAAACGAAAGACAAAACGGATTGGAAGGTGAGGAATGTTTGGCCTAGATCAGAGTTGAGTTGCAAAAAGGGCAGCGTGCAGGAAATTGTAGCCTGCAACGATGCAGTTGAATGTATGTATTTAGTTAGTTAGTTAGTTAGTCCAATACAAAATGAAGGTTGGAGAGAATGAACATTGTTGTGGTTAGCTCTGGCCCAGCTCCTGCCCCAAGGACTGTGGATGTAGGGGAGACATCCACATGCTGCAGGCCTGTTTTGCCCCCCCCCCCCGTGGAATCTGATGATGAAGGCTCCTCTGACCAAGAAGACATGAGTGACAGGGAGGAGGAGAGTGTGGCAGAGAGCTCAGAAGGAGATCAATTATCTAGTTCCTCCTTGGATTCAGAACAAGAGTTAATGATACAGCCACGCATGCGGAGAGCGATGCATAGGCAGCAACAACTGAGAGATTATTATCAAAGAAAATGAGGCCACCTGTGGTTGGTTGGGGCTGTGGTCATTAGGGAGGCTGCTATAAAGAGCAGCCTGTGGGTTTGACCATTGTGGAAGATTATCTGATCGTTGTGTTTCGTGACTGCTTTACTGACTTTGACCTTTTGTGTGCTGATTTTTCCTCGCTTTGAAACTAAACCAGAGCAAAGTGTGTTTCACTTTGTGAAAGAAGGACTGTGAATTGCCTCACAGCTGCAAGCTAAGTATCTCAGAACTTATAACGGGCTTGTACAAATTACCAGTTTGTTTGGAGACGAGTGCTCTTTGCTATACCAAAAGAGGGCTTAGGTTAAGTGAATTTTCATTATAAAGAACATTATTTTGAATTTTCAAACGTGTGTGTGTCTGAAATTTGTACCTGTGAATTTTTGGGAGGAGTCTACCAGAGAGCCCGACAGAACAGAACATGTAGTAATATACAGTATATCAAGGAAAGGATAGAAGAGAAGATATGAAAATAAAATACGTCAATGAAGAAAAGAGAAGATATATGAATGGAAGAAAATATATAAAATATATAGGAGAGACAATGTGGGTTGGCTTAAAGGGGTGAGGGGGTTTAACTGTCCTCAAGGCTAGGAAATTCCTCCTCCTTGTTTAGTTTCCACCCATTGCTTCTTGACCTGCTTTCAGGTTTTTTAGAGAATAGCTAGACCCCCTCTTCTTTGTGGCAACCCTTCAAAAATTGGAATTCCAAGAATTGAAGTCCACGAGTTGTTAAAATTGCCGAATTTACTTCCATGCATGGCTAACAGCTGGAAAACTCCCAAATCCAGATGAGCTGGAAATAGAGATTCTGGTTGGGATTTTCTTTGCTGGGGAGGAAACAACCAGATGGAGAAACAGATGCTAACTTTGGGTGGGCGAGAGAGCGAGCAAAATCCAGGCAAATTCCATCCTGGGATCTTTTAGGATTGAAAATAAATCTGTCAGCATTGCAAAGAGGCTTCCTGCATTTTGCCTGTGTTGGGACACCCCAAAATTTAGGACAAATTCGGGGAGCTTTTTTTCCATCCCTGAAATTTTCTTCCCAGCTCCTGAAAAGGCTTCTTTTCTCAGACAGGGTGGATTTGATTGAAATCAAGTTCAATATAAATCACAATTTAAATCGCTAGTTAAAAAGGCTTTGTTTAAATCGACTCCATTTAAATCATAATTTTTAAAAAAAGATTTTTATTGAAAATATTAAAAAGCAAATCGACATATACAAAAACAAAAGCAATACATTAAAAAAAAAACAGAAAGTAAAAAATACAAACATATAAAAGAACCAAAAAAACCAAACACCAACATTTGTATACACATTTGTAATTGCAACATGGTACAACTCTATATGTTTAAACCAAGGAGAGAAAAAACATCACATTTCTATCATAACTTGCCTTTATATATCAATAGTCAATAATAATAATAATAGTAATAGTCATCGTTAACCTTATGCAGTTATATGTATCGTTTGCTTTTTGTACATCAAAAATTCTAACCCTCCCTTCACTTCTCATAACTTATTCTTTTCTCCAAAATGTTACCATTGTCTATAAATTCTCATTTACTTTTTAAGAGCGGCTGTCATCTCCTGCTGTGAAATTGTGTGAATGCATCAAGGCAGCAATGCATGTTATCTAAAGTTTGCAAAACTTGGATTCCTTGGATGAGTTTACCAAAAAATGTAAATATTGCAGAAATATGCTACATAACTCGGCTCCATGTCATGCTGAGTAAACTAAATTATGAATGTACAGTATCTTAAAATAGAAAACTCCTATCTTTAGATTTTTACTCCAAAAGCATTTTTATTAAAATAAATTTCATAAAAATAAAACATGTATCTTAAAATTTATTTTATTTATTTTTATTATTATTTATTTATTTTGTCCAATACACAATAACACACAATGAAGGTTATAGAGAATATAGTACAGAAGAAATACGAGATATAGGAGAGACTATAGGACAGGGGACGGAAGGCACTCTAGTGCGCTTATGCACGCCCCTTACTGACCGCTTAGGAATCTGGAGAGGTCAACCATGGACAGTCTAAGGGAAAAATATTGAGGGTTAGGGGAAGATACGGTAGGTTCCATGCTTTGACAACTCAATTACTCAATTGGAGTGGTTAATATTGAGCTTGAATCTGTTTTGTGTCTTGTGTTGTTGTGGTTGAAGCTGAAGTAGTCTTTGATAGGCAGGACATTGCAGTACTATATGATCTTGTGGGCAATACTTAGATCGTGTTTAAGGCGTCTTAGTTCTAAGCTTTCTAGACCCAGGATTGTAAGTCTAGTTTCGTAGGGTCTTCTGTTACGGGTAGAGGAGTGAAGGGCTCTTCTGGTGAAGGATCTTTGGACATTTTTGAGGGTGTTAATGGGTGTGGCTACTTGCGCACATGCTAGCACACGTACACACATCCTTGTGAAAATGTTCGTTTGACCAGCTCTGCCCTCGCCTCACGACCTTCCTTGTTACCGTCCGTCATTAAGTGAATCACTGCACTTAGTCCAGTCGGCGAAGCAGTTAAAGTGATGTGCCGGTGTCTAGAGGCTGTTGGGATCTGGATGGGTGTCAACAGGCTCAAACTCAACCCTGATAAGACGGAGTGGCTGTGGGTTTTGCCTCCCAAGGACACTTCCATCTGTCCGTCCATTACCCTGGGGGGGGGGGAATTATTGACCCCTCGGAGAGGGTCCGCAACTTGGGCGTCCTCCTCGATCCACAGCTAACTTTAGAACACCATCTTTCGGCTGTGGCGAGGGGGGGGGCGTTTGCCCAGGTTCGCCTGGTGCACCAGTTGCGGCCCTATTTGGACCGGGAGTCACTGCTCACAGTCACTCATGCCCTCATCACCTCGAGGTTCAACTACTGTAACGCTCTCTACATGGGGCTACCACTGAAAAGTGTTCGAAAACTTCAGATCGTGCAGAATGCAGCTGTGAGAGCAATCATGGGCTTTCCTAGGTATGCCCATGTTACACCGACACTCCGCGGCTTGCACTGGCTGCCGATCAGTTTCTGGTCACAATTCAAAGTGTTAGTTATGACCTATAAAGCCCTTCATGGCACCGGACCAGAATATCTTTGGGACCGCCTTCTGCCGCATGAATCCCAGCGACCGATTAGGTCCCACAGAGTTGGCCTTCTCCGGGTCCTGTTGACTAAACAATGCTGTCTGGCCGGACCCAGGGGAAGAGCCTTCTCTGTGGCGGCCCCGGCACTCTGGAATCAACTCCCCCCCGGAGATTTGTACTGCCCCCACCCTCCTTGCCTTTCGTAAGTTACTGAAAACCCACCTATGTCGCCAGGCATGGGGGAACTGATGTATCCCCCTGCTAATAGGGTTTATGTATGGTATGATTGGGTTGTGTGGTTATTTTAATAAGGGTTTTTTGATAGTTTTAAAGTATTGGATTTGTTTACATTGTTCGCTTCCCTATCGATTTTGCTGGTCAGAAACATGTGACCATCATAAATAGTGGCTGAATGTTGACATTGCGACTGTCGTAGGTGGGGAAAATGGGTAATAATAATGATAATAATAATAATAATAATAATAATAATAATAATAATAATAATGTTGTGAGCCACCCCGAGTCCTCGGAGAGGGGTGGCATACAAATCTAATAAATAATAATAATAATAATAATAATAATAATAATAATAATAATAATAATAATATTAATTAGATTTGTATGCCACCCCTCTCCGAGGACTCAGGGTGGCTCACAACAACATAACTTGGACGGACTCTAAATGGACTTTTGTAAATTGAGGGAGGGTTTTCGACCCCTAAACATAATTCATGCCAGCCTGGGTTTCATCCCGCCTGGCATTAGCAACCAGACATAACAAATCTGGTTTTTCACAGGTTGACACAAGCTTTTCTGGCTGGTGCATCGGGCTGAGTCACCATCCAGACTGCAGTGCACAAAATGTCCTAACTAAAATTAGAAATTAAAAAAAAAAACCCACATATATAATAAGTCCTTGACTTATGACCACGATGCAGCCCGATAGCTTGTTACGGCGAGTTTTGCAAATTGCTGCAGGTATTAAGTGGGCAACCTGGTCATTAAGTGAATCCGACTAAACCGCAAAAGGAGATTGTGTGATACACCTCCCCCCCCAGACACTGCGACCGTCATAAATGTGAGTCGGTTGTCCCACCATATGAATTTTGATCCCGTAACCATGGGGAATGTGGGGTTTTTGGTGGGAAAATGTAATTTTTTTTTTCAGTAGCGTCCTAACTTTTAAATAGTCACTATAGTTAGAGCCACTCATATAATGACTGTTGAAGGTTTTGACGGTACTGAAAAAAAGGCCTGATTGACTGGTCACGTGATCAAAATACATAGAATCATAGAAGATTGAAGGCTGAAAAAGACCTCCTGTTCTGTCTAGTCTGCCCTTTTAGTATTTCTGGTATTTTATCTTAGGATGGATCTATGTTTATCCCAGGCATGTTTACATTCAGTTCTTGTGGATTTACCAACCACGTCTGCTGGAATTTTATTCCAAGCATCTACTACTCTTTCAGTCAAATAATATTTTCTCATGTTGCTTTTGATCTTTCCCCCAACTAATTTCAGACTGTGTCCCCTGGTTCTTGGGTTCACTTTTCTATTAAAAACACTTCCCTCCTGAACCCTTTTTAACCCTTTCACATATTTCAATGTTTTGATCATGTCCCCCCTTTCCCTTCTGTCCTCCAGACTAGACAGATGGAGTTCATGAAGTCTTTCCTGATAAATTTTACCAACCACGTCTGCTGGAAGTTTGTTCCAAGCATTTACTACTCTTTCAGTAAAATAATATTTTCTCACGCTGCTTCTCATCTTTTTCCCCAACTAATTTCAGATTGTGTCCCCTTGTTCTTGTGTTCACTTTCCTATTAAAAACACTTCCCTCCTGAAGCTATTTTAACCTTTGAACATATTTAAATGTTTCGATCATGTCCCCCCTTTTCCTTCTGTCCTCCAGACTATAAAGATTGAGTTCATGAAGTCTTCCTGAGAAGTTTTATGCTTCAGGCCTTCCACCATTCTTGTAGCCTGTCTTTGGATCCGTTCAATTTGATCCATCTCTTTTTGTAGGTGAGGTCTTTGGAACTGGACCCAGTATATTCCAAATGTGTTATCTCCAACGATGTAATAATATTTATAAACATGATTCTAGTAAAAGAGAAGCATTAGGACAGGGGGCGGAAGGCACGCTGGTGCATTTATACAGGCCCCTTACTGACCTCATAGGAATTGGGAGAGGTCAACAGTGGACAGTCTTATGGGTAAAGTTTTGGGGGTTAGGTGATGATACTACAAGGTCAGGTAGTGAGTTCCATGCATCAACTCCTCGGTGACTAAAGTCATATTTCCTGCGGTTGAATTTGGAGCAGTTTACTAAAAAGTTGTATCTGCTGGGTGCTCGTGTGTTGTTGTGGTTGAAGCTGAAGTAGTCGTTGACAGGAAGGACATTGTAGCAGATGATTGTATGGGCTATGCTGAGGTCCTGTAGTTCTAAGCTTTCTAAAGCTAGGATTGTACGTCTAGCTGCGTAGGCTATACTCTTGCGAGTAAAGGAGTGGAGGGCTCTTCTAGTAAAGTATGTATAGTATCTAGTAAACTATAAAGTATAGTTGCAGGAATGTGGCCCTTTTTTTAGGAAACTGGATGACTCAGCTGAGCCGGAAGACAGCTTAATTTTTCTCCCCATGTTGTCCAAAGCAGAGAGACCGGAATTTGTCTTGTATGTGTTTCTGTGTGTATGCGCGCACATTTGTGCGTGTGTGTTGCGCTGGTGCAGGGGAAAGCAATCAAGTTGCCTTTGCAACCTGCGGAGGGGTTGTGAGTCCTTTCCCACACAACTTGCAACTTTCGCCCTTGAAGGACCAGGGATGTTGCAAACGTTCTCCGCCCTTCCTTGGGCAGAGCGATAGGAGGCCCATGGGAAGCAAGTCCTCCCTCTGGTCCAGCCTACCCGTGCCCATGATTCGCCTGGCTCTGGATCCATCCTCTCTCTTCCCCCTGTAGCTAGACCCACAAAAGGGGTCAGCTTGGCTGCATTCACACAACCAGGTTACACAAAAAGAACTTAGGTGATGCTAAATCCAGGATGCGGCTCCCCTTGGTTTTGTGGTCTGTATTATTATTATTATTATTATTATTATTATTATTATTATTATTACTATTATTATTATTATTATTATTACTATTATTATTATTACTATTATTTCTATTACTATTATTATTACTATTACTATTACTATTACCATTATTTATTTTGTCAAGTATGTATTGGTGGTATACAAAGATATAACAATATTTATATACATGATACTCGTAAGAGAGAAACATTAGGGCAGGGGACAGAAAACAGGCTGGTGCACTTATGCACTGACCTCTTAGGAATCAGGAGAGGTCAACAGTGGACAGTCTGAGGGTAAAGTTTTGGGGGTTTGGTGATGATATTATAGTGGGCTTGCATGCATTATTTGCTTTTACATTGATTCCTATGGGAAAAATAGCTTCTTACTTACAAACTTTTCTACTTAAGAACCCGGTCATGGAATGAATTAAGTTCGTAAGCAGTAGTAGCCGTTGGCCATTTGCACAAAATTTAATTTGACTTAGTTTAATATTTATTAAATTTTATATTTAACATTTAAATTAATATTTAATAAAATAAAATATTTACTATTTAATTATTGAACGTTTAAGCCACCCAACATCCTTGTGGACTCAAATGGAGTCAAGTGGTGGGGTTTGGATTAAAATCAGGGTGCCAGCCCACATACACACACACACAAAAATGTAGAGACACAATAGACACACACAAACACACACACACATAGATCAGATGTGTTTTTCTGCACATGTTAACTTTTTCAATTTTCCTGGGAGAAGTTGGTAAAGGGAGAGGGCGGCGTATAAGTCCAACAAATATAATATAAGTAGAAGTATATGACACTGCATATTTGTTTGGGGAGAAGAATAAAAAAACACTTCTTCTTTTTTTTGCAAGGAAGAAAAAAAAGGCGACCAGTCAACGTAACAATGTTGAACGGTCGCTAACTGAGCCGTCGTAAGTCGAGTACTGCTGACGTATGCACAACGATGACGGCATGGATTGTAATTTCTCCACTGGGTAACTAGGTCTCGGCGTCCATCTTGAGGGCTGGTGACATCCTTGCAAAAAAGCCTTTTTTAATCTCATCCTCTCAGCCACGCCCCGTTCGGTCTGCTCTCTTACCATCCCTTTCTCAATTTCCTTTTCTGCTCTTCCTGTGGCTGCGGCCATTTTCTGCCTTCGGTTCTGACTTAATGTCTTTTCCAGCTTTGATCCGGAGTTTATGGCGATGAGGGAGGCTGGAGTCCCACGGCCCCTGGTGCCGGGTAGCTGATGGGCCCGCGGAGGAGCCACATGGGCTTTGTGATCTGTTCCTAAGCGTTTTCCTGGTAAGGCTGGTGCCCCGAGTTCACCCTGCTGGCTGCGCTTCCTCTCTGCGAGGTTTCCGGTTCTTTCTGCTAAAATTTGAATTTTTCTTTTGTTTTTTACTAAACTTTTCAGTCTTTCGTTTCCTCCCGTTCCTTCTCTGTCGCTCTTAGGATCTCCTCCTGCTTGTAAAATGCAGTTTATTCCTTAAGAAGAGAGGAAGGGCAAAATTCCCAGGGCTGTGTGTGTGTGTGTGTGTGTAGGTGTCCCCTTCAGGTAGTCCCCAATTTATGACGGCAATTTAGCCCAATGTTCATGTTGCTATGTGAGACGTTTGCCCTACGACTGATCATTTAGTGACTGCTCAAAGTTACAACGGTGCTGATAAAGGTGACTTGGGATCGGATTTCAAACTTATGGCAGGAAGGAAGGGGAAGGAAGGAAGAAGGGAGGGGAAGGAGGGAGGAAGGAAAAAGGAATGGAGGGAGGAGGGGAAGGAGGGAGGATTTCATAACTTCCTTGATTGTACGAACTTCCTCGATCCAGGGAGTTATTGTTGCCGCCGTTAAATGGGTCACATGGTCGTTAAGTGAATCTGGCTTCCCCTCTTAGACTTTGCTGTTTGCAAAAGGGGAGGCGCCTGATTCCCAGGGTCACTTGTAATCGTCACAAATGTGAATCAGTGAGTTGCCCAGCGGCCGTGGGGAATGCTGCAATGGTGTAAGTGTGAATAACGGTCATAAGTCACCTTTTTTTTGGCAACCTTCCAGCCAGCAAAGTCAATGTAGAAGCTCAATTCACTTAACGACCATGCTAATCAACTGCAGTGGTTCCCTTAACAACGGTGACAAAAGAGAGGTCGCACAAAAGTCACAGACATCTCCCCCTAACCACAAAAACATTGGGCTCGAATGCCGTCGAAATCCAGGAAACCCCGTAAAATTGAGGACTAGAAACTTGAAAAGCCTCCGGTGTGTTTTTTCTCTCGTTTCACTAAAAAAAAAAAACCCCGGGAAACCAAAGAGAAAAGTATTTTCCCCAGTGTTTCGTTGGTACAACCGCACGGACACACAAACACGACGGTCTCTATTTTTGTGTTGTGTATACAGGGATTGCCGAGTCACAATCTCCCCCAAATCTTTTCTTGTCCTCCCCTGCAGGCTTCGAAAGGATCCCCGCATGGGACCGTGTGCTCGGAGATGCTGATGGTTTGAACCCCTCTCGGCAGCCGTGGCGGTCGTGGCCACTCCTTCGGCGTGGGAGTGTCTTGTATTTTATAATATACGTGTGATATTTTTGACACTCGCCCCCCCAAAAATAACTGCGGATGAAGGAAGCTACAGGTGGACATGGACCCAGGAGAAAAGGCGACTTGAAGATGATTCCTGGCGCACGGATTCAGGTAGGACGGTGTCACCACCTGTGCATCGGGGGTCGTGTTTTGGTCTGCAGGTGTTTGCCGCGGCCGAATTTCACATTTAAGGCTTAGTACTTTAGACTTATCTACCACTTCCTAGTGCTTTTCCAGCCCCCTCTAAGCGGTTGACAGGGTCTGCACGTCACCCCCAACCATCTGGGTCCTCATTTGACCCACTCCGGAAGGATGGAGGGCTGAGTCAACCTGGAGCCGGTGGTGGGATTTGAACTGCTGAACTACAGCTGGCAGTTAGCGGAAGGAGCCTGCAGGGCTGCACTCTAACCATTGCGCCACCGAGGCTTATGACATCTATTTTCGGGATCCTGTTGGTGGGGAGCGTTCAGCTTACCACAGTCACAATTCAGGCCCCCTCACCCGAATTTCCATGGCTGAGTGAGACCGTTGTTAAGTGAGTTTAATGGCTTGTTTAATGACCTTGGTTGCTGTGCGTAATTAAGGGAAGCCCTGCAGTCCAGTCTCACACGTGGTGGTTCAAGGGAATCTGGAGGGTCATAAAAGGAGAGCGTGCGACCCCCCAGGATGGTCATAAAGATGAGCAAATGGCCAAACGTTGATCGCCTGGCAACAGGGATGCTGTCAATGGTCGTAAGTGCGAAAAATGGTCGTAAGATGCTTTTTTTCAGTGCAGTTGTAACAGTCACTGAATGAATGGTTGTAAGTCGAGGACTACCCTCAGTTGGTAAAAAATGTTTCATACTGAATGATCAATTTCCTCCTTCTCTTCCTTCCTCCTTTCCCCTTGTTCCTCCCCTTCCTTTCTTCCTTTTCCTTCCTTCCTTCCTCCTCCCCCCTTATTCCTTCCTTCCCCCGTCCCTCTTATTCCTTCTTTCCTTTTTCTTTCTTTTTCCTTCCTTCCTTCCTCTCTCCCTCCCTCTCTTCTTCTTTCCTTCCTTCCTCCCTCTTATTCCTTCTTTCCTTTTTCCTTCCTTTCTTCCTCCCTCTCTCCCTCTCTTCTTTCCTTCCTTCCTTCCTCCCTCCCTCTTATTCCTTCTTTCCTTTTTCTTCCTTTTTCCTTCCTTCCTCTCTCCCTCCCTCTCTTCTTCCTTCTTTCCTTTTCCTTCTTCCCCCTCCTTCCTTCCTTCCCCCCTCCCTCTTATTCCTTCTTTCCTTTTTCTTCCTTTTTCCTTCCTTTCTTCCTCTCTCCCTCTCTACTTCCTTCTTTTCCCTTCCTCCCACTCCTTCCTCTCATCTCCCTCCTTCCTGCCTTCCTTCCTCCTTCTCCCTCCTTACTTCCTTCCCCTTCTTTCCTTCCTGTCCTAAGTTTGAAACCCGATCCTAAGTCACTTTTATCAGCACTGTTGTAACTTTGAGCAGTCACTAAATGAACCATCGTAGGTTAAAACCTACCACTTCATGTAGACTACTTGGAAGGAAACCCACAAAGGTTAAATTCTTCATCTGGTGACATGTCCCACCCTGCAGGGTGGGCGTTGAAGAAACAGTTTTGGCTTCCAAGATCTCAAGCGAGCAATTCGATGTCAGGATCCATTTCTGCTCCCCCCGCAGTCGGGGCAGAAGACGTAGAAAAAGCCCCCTGGGTTGAGCCCAGCCTTGTTTGGGACCGGATCCCTCCGTGGAAGAATTATGGGATGCCGCCATTAATTGATTTATGAGATCAGCCTGTAACCAAATGGGGTTGAAGGCAGTTTGCATATAAAACGTAATGCACAATCAATACGGCAATCGATTAAAATAGCAATCCCAAATTGGTTTGCAATTCGGGGAAACATTTAAAAGCAACAACATGGAGATTTATTGAGGCCTGAAATTTCAAAGCCGGGATGGTGCCTTGCTTGCTTCCCGATTGTGCAACATCGTTGAAAGGGACCTTAAGAGGTCATGCAGTCCAAACCCCTTCTCAGACTGCTGTGTATAGCTAGTCCTCAACATAACGACCACCGTTATGGGAGTCTTGGAGTTCCCGTTGGTAAGCAAGGCCACTGTTAAGGGAATTTACGACCAGTTGTCGAGTAAATGGCTGCGGTCATTAAATGAATCCGATTGGCAAAAAATAATAAAGGCAGAACGTTAACAGGGAATCCTCACGTTAACACTAATTCATTTAGTGACTGTTCACAGTTAGCAGCACTGAGAAAATGACTTACGACTGTTTTTCACACTTAATGACCACTGCACACCATTTTCACACTTAACTACAATTACGCACCATTTTTCACACTTAGCTACCATTGTGCATCATTTTTCAGACTTAATTTGCACACTGTTTTCACGCTTAACGATCATTGCACACCATTTTCACACTTAACGACCACTGCATATCGGTTTTCACACTTAACGAACACCACCATTTTTCACACTTAACGACCATTGCACACCATTTTTCACACTTAACCACCGCACACCGTTTTTCACACTTAACGACCATTGCATACCATTTTTTACACTTATCGACCATTGTGCATCATTTTTCACACTTAATGACCATTGCACACCATTTTACACACTTAACGACCACTGCACACCGTTTTCCACACTTAATGACCATTGTACACCATTTTCACATTTAACTACCATTGCGCACCATTTTTCACACTTAATGACCATTGCACACCATTTTTTACACTTATCGACCATTGTGCATTATTTTACACATTTAACGACCACTGCACACCGGTTTTCACACTTAAAAACCACTGCACATCATTTTACACACTTAACGACCACTGCACACCGTTTTTCACATGTAACGACCCCTCCCCCGGTCATGTGATCAAACTCCAGGTGCTCATGCAACTGCCTCGTATTTATGACGGTCACAGCGAGCTTGCACAATCCTTGCTTTGCGACAAGCGATGCCAATGTTAATTCACTTAACGACCCGGTGATTAACTGAACAGAGGCAGGGGTTCCCCTGAACCCAGTGCGTCGAGAACGGTTGCAAAATGAAGCCAAGCTCCCAGCACAAACTTTTTAATCCTTTCGTTGTTATTTAAGTTCCTTTCAATGTTATTTAAGTTCCTTTCAATGTTATTTAAATGTTTCCCATCAATGTTGACCTCCATTGGGAGTCGTAACTTGAAGACTACCCGCCTCTCGTTCCAAACCGGAGAAACGGACATCGTAAAAAAGCCTCACCTGGCCAGGTTCAGGGGGTTAAAAAAACCCGGCAGGTAAATTCTCCCATCAGTTCAAGTCGTGCAGCCGTAAATTTTACTAGAAGAGCCCTCCACTCGCAACAGAATCCCCTACACAACTAGACTTATAATCCTAGGCCTAGAAAGCTAAAAACTACGTGGCCTTAAACACGATCTAAGCAGCCCATAAAATCATCTGATACAATGTCCTTCCTGTCAACGACTACTTCAGCTTCAACCACAACAACACTCGAGCACACAACAGATACAAACTCAAAGTAAACTGCTCTAAACTCGACTGCAGGAAATACGACTTTAGTAACCGAGTAGTTGAACTGGAACTCACTACCGGACCCTGTAGTATCATCACCAAAACCCCAAAACATTTCCCTTAGACTCTCCTCTGTTGACCTCTCCCTGAGTCCTAAGAGGTCAGTAAGGGGTCTGCATAAGTGCACCAACGTGCTTTCGGTCCCCTGTTCTAATGTGTCTTTATATTTTTTTCTACTAGTACCATGCATACAAATATTGTTATATCTTAGGTTTCCCCTTATTTTTTGTTGTTACTAGTATCATGCATTTGAATATTATTATATCTTGACATACCTCCAATATTTCCCTAAAAAACAAATACATAAATAAAATAGATAAATAAATTGCGCTGATTTCGTCCTGCAGGCCAAACGCTTACCTGTTTGCATCCCTTGTGACGGAGGGGGGAAGCGACAGGTGACACCCAAAAGGGGAGGGGCATCCAATAGGCCCCACCCCCCAAAGCTGGCAGCTCCTACTGCGTGCCCCCCCCTTTGCCCAGGGAAATTCAGCCCCCGCCCGTCTGCTGACGTCGCTATTTTTCAAGTTGGTTTTGTCGAGGATCCGTTGCAAAATCGGGCTCCGTGCGGTGCCAGGCCTCGGGTGCCCGTCTGTCTCTCTCGGCTGTGCCAGGATTCGGGTTCAGTTGTGTTTTGCAACCGGCCTGCACACACACAAACGCACACAAGCACAACTGGCAACGTTCTGGCTGGCTAGGCTCGCAAGGCCCGAACTACCACCCACCCGGGGTTGCTAAGCAACGCCTGGTCACCTTCCTCCCTGCATGCCAAGATGGGTGAAGTCATGGTCATGTGACCGGCTGGCCAATCGGGAGCCAAGCAACTTGGCTGGCTGGGCGAGCGAGACAAGAGAGAGAGAGAACAACTTCTGGCCAGATGTGCGGGACGAAAGGCAGCCGGCCACCTGCGCCGTAATCCGGCCCCCCTCGGCAAGGGATGCGAATGGTGAGTAGGGCACATTGGCCAGGCGCTCCGGCTATGGAAAATTCTTTCCCCCCCCTCCTCTTGCAAGGTGCACAGGAGTTGCAAACCAGTTGCGCTGGCTGGGGGCCAGCCTTGTTTTTTTCCCCACAACCCGCCGGGACGGGGCCAGGATATTTGCAGCTTCCTCTCTCTAAGCCCCAGACGGAAAGAAAAGCTGAAAAGTCCCAGTGGAAGGAACCGGTGGGTTTGGTAGTGCACCATGGGTCCCTGATCTGGGCAGCGCCTAAGGAATTCCAGATCTGGAAGATCTGACAATCTAAGGGCTGCTGGCTATTTGCACAAAATTTAATTTGGTTTAGTTTAATATTTATTACATTTAATATTTAAATTGATACTTAATAAAATATTAAATTAATACTTGTTAGAAACATAGAGGATTGACAGCAGCAAAAGACCTCCTGGTCCATCGAGTCTGCCCTTATACTATTTTGTGCATTTTATCTTAGGATGGATCTATGTTTATCCCAGGCATGTTTCAATTCAGTTACTGCGGATTTTCCAACCACGTCTGCTGGAAGTTTGTTCCAAGCATCTACTACTCTTTCAGTCAAATAATATTTTCTCACATTGCTTCTGATCTTTCCCCCAACTAACCTCAAATTGGGGGCCCTTTTCTTGGGTTCACTTTTCTATTAAAAACACTTCCCTCCTGAACCTTATTTAAATCTTTCACATGTTTAAATGTTTCGATCATGTCCCCCCTTTCCCTTCTGTCCTCTTGAGTCTTTCCTGATAAGTTTTATGCTTAAGACCTTCCACCATTCTTGTAGCCCGTCTTTGGACCTGTTCAATTTTTTTTGTAGGTGAGGTCTCCAGAACTGGACACAGTATTATTCCAAATGGGGTCTCACCAGCGATGTATTCAGCAGGATCACAATCTCCCTATTTCTGCTTGTTATACCTCTAGCTATGCAGCCAAGCATTCTACTCGCTTTTCCTACCGTCTGCCCGCACGGTTCACCCATTTAGACACAATTGAACATTTTTGAATTATTGAACGTTTAAGCTGCCAACTCCTTGCGGACTCAAAAGGGGTCAAGTGGTGGGGTTTGGATTAAAATCTGGGTCCCAGTCCACATACACACATACAAAAATGTAGAGACACAACACACACACACACACACACATAGATCAGGTTTTTTTTCTGCACATGTTAACTTTTTCAAGTTTCCTGGGAGAAGTTGGTAAATGGAGAGGGGCGGGCGTATAAGTCCAATAAATATAATACAGTATATATAAATATAAAACCGCAACGTGGGACAAGCTGTTGTGTCAAATGCTTCCAGTTGTGGGCGTCCCGTTTGCGCCTGGGTTTTGCCCCTGGAAAAAGTGCCCCTTGGTTTGGCACAAAATGGACCATCAACCCTATACGCAATGAGCGACATTCCTGCGCGCCGTCTGCCTTGGATGATGGTGGTCTCTGCCGGATCTCAGTTAAATGCAAGGAATGGCAGGCTGTGGCGTGTGGCCTCCAGGTTCTTCAATAGGTTGCGGTGTTGTGCAAATGTAGAAACGGGTGAATCCCCTCATCTGAGTGCTGGTGTCTTGGGAGTCCTCGACCTACGACCAAAATAAAGACTGCCATTTATGTTGCTAAGCAAGACATTGGTTAAAATGAGTTTGTTTATTAAATTTGTATTTCGCCCACTCCCGAAGGACTGGGCGGCTTACAACAGTGATAACAATATTTAAAATCACAATCATATATCGTGCAATTTTGCTTTTTTGCTCCGTGTTACAAACTTCCTTGCTCTGGTTGTTAAGATAACTTGAGCCATCTCGCATGTGCGCACGCGCATTTTGCTTTCACGCATGCTTTCTATTTAACTATTGAAAACCGAACTGTTTGCAAAACAACCTGAGAAAAATGTTGCCAGTGGTGTATTTTAGCTTTTATTTTTCCCCTCAAGTTGCAGAGCTTTTAAAGATTTTTTTTTTCTATTAGTCTTTTGTAAAGTTCTTATAAACTGCCCGGAATGACCTTTACAGATAAATGGACGGCACATTACATGGATGGAAGGGTGGATGGACTGAGCATCAGATGGATGGATGGACAGATGGATGGGTGGAAGAAGGGATGGCTGGACAGATGGATATATGGATAAATATATGGACAAATGGGCAGAGGGACAAATGAATGCATAAATGGATAGATGGATGGACAGATAAATTGCTGGATAGAAGGTGGGATGGAGGGATGAAGGGAGGGAGGGACAGATGGAGGGACCAGTGAATGGATAGAGGGATGGACAGATGGAAGGATGGAGTGACGGAGGGAGGGAGGAATGAACAGATGGATGGATCGAAGAAGGGACAGATTGACAGATGAGTGGATAAATGGATGGAGGGACGAATGAATGGATGCATAAATGGATGAATGGATAGATATATTGATGGATGGAGGCAGGGAGACAGTGAGGAATGGACGGATGAAGATGGAGGGAACGATGGACGGAAGAGGGAAGGATGAATGGATTCAGGGAGGGAAGCAGGGACGGATAAATGGATGGACAGATGGAAGGATGGCGGGACGGAGGGATGGATGGATGGATTGAAGAAGGGATGGATTGACAGACTATTTATGCGACCGTCTCCTGCCGCATACCTCCCAGAGACCAAGAACAGCACACAGAGTTGGCCTCCTCCGGGTCCTGTCGACTAAGCGATGCGGGACCACAGGGAAGAGCCTTCTCTGTGGCTGCCCCGACTCTATGGAACCAACTTTCCCCCCAATATCCGTACTGCTCTCACCCTGCTGGCCTTTCGCAAAGCTACGAAGACCTGGCTTTGCCGTCAGGCCTGGGGGCCATAAATTCACAGCTTGATGGCCAACTGTAAGAATGGTGTGTATGCATATGAGTGTGATTTTCTTTTTATAATAACTTTTTATGGGGTTTTTTAGTTTGTTATATTTTAACCTCAGTTGACTGTTCGACTTCTTTTACTGTTTTGTATTTATTCTTATATTTGTACCGCTGTTGTAAGCTGCCCTGAGTCCTTCGGGATTGGGTGGCATAGAAGTCGAATGAATGAATGAATAAATAATAAATAAATAAATAAATAAATGGTTAAATATATGGTTAAATATATGAATAAATTGGCGGAGGGCTAGATGGATGATTAAATGGATGCATAAATGGATGGATGGAGAGATAGATAAATTGATGGACAAACGTATGGATGGGACAGAGGAGGGATAGATGGATGGACAGATAGATGGATGGATGGAGGGATGAGTAGATGGATTTCTGTGTAACAGGTGATCCTCAATTCACAACCCAGTTCCAAATGTTCTCTAGTTAAGCAAGGCAGTTGTCAAAAGAAGTTGCGTCCTGGTTTTTTTTTTTACAACCTTTGTTTTTGCCACCGTTGTTAAATGAATCACTGCTGTTGTTAAGTGAATAAGTGGTTGTTAAGTGAATCTGGCTTAAGTGACTTTATTTGTCAGAAGCCTGTTGGGAAGGCCACTCACATTCTGCAACCGTCATAAATGTAAGTCAGCTTGATCATGTACTGCTACGGTCGTAAATATGAAAAGCAGTCATAAGTCACCTTTTTCAGGGCCTTTGTAATTTCAAACAGTCACTAAACTGAATGGTTGTAAGCTGAGGACTCCCTGGATAAGAAGTAGATTTTCAAAACTATTTTTATATCATATTATATTATTATATATTATTATATATTATATTATAGTTTTCAGAGAAGGGCGGCATACAAATCTAATAAACTATTATATTGGTATGGTATGGTATTATACCATGGTCTTTCAAGACTGAAGGATGCCAATGCAATTATATACTGCTCAAAAAAAATAAAGGGAACTCCTAAACAACACAATATAACTCCCAGTAAATCAAACTCCTATGAAATCAAACTGTCCACTTAGGAAGCAACACTGATGGACAATCGACTTCACCTGCTGTTGTGCACATTCAACTTTGTACAGAACAAATTATTCAATGAGAATATTTCATTCTTTCAGATTTAGGATATGTTCTTTGAGTGTTCCCTTTATTTTTTTGAACAGTATATTATATTGTATTATATTATCAGTATATTGGTTTAATTTAGTTTTATATGCTGGGCATTTTAATTATTATTATTATTATTATTATTTATTAGATTTGTATGCCGCCCCTCTCCGCAGACTCGGAGTCTTTTTATACATTCATTTTGTAGCACAAAGAATTGCTTGGAATGCAGAGTAGTGGATGAATAAATAAATAGATGAATAAATTTTTAAAAAGAGGAGAAAGTTTGCCATACTTGATGCCACCAGCCAGTGAAATAAAGAGTTAGGGCCCTAAGACGTCTGCCTTACTCTCTTGCTCTAACCGGCTTAAGCCTCCTTTTGCAATGAGCAACAGGTTGGGCTAGATGACCTCTGGGCTCCTTCCTGTCCAATTCCAGGGATTCTGGGAAGAGTTGCAAGACTCGACTTGCTGCCTGATGGCTCACTGCTGAGCTCACATGCCTTGGGGAGGTCCTTTGTGGCTGAGGCTGGTGCATCATCCACGTCCCGTCACATGCGTGATGACAGCACACCTGTGGGTTGTGTGTAATGCGTGTGTGCAGGAGGAAAAAAACCCCATCAAACGCTAGTTTTTCTTTCCGTGTGTGTGTGTGTGTGTGTGAAGATGCTTACTAGCGTTTAATCCTGGCGTATGAGCGGCTGAGAGGTGGGATCCTTCCGTTGCTGAGCTCTCCTTCCTTCCAGGTAGGAAATTCACACCTGTAATAGGTAGAGGTATCACAAGCAGGAAGAGGGAGGTTGTGATCCTGCTGTATAGAGCGCCGGTGAGACCCCATTGGGAATAATACTGTGTCCAGTTCTGGAGACCTCACCTACAAAAAGAGATGGATAAAATTGAACGGGTCCAAAGACGGGCTACAAGAATGGTGGAAGGTCTTAAGCATAAAACCTCTCAGGAAAGACTTCATGAACTCAATCTGTCTAGTCTGGAGGACAGAAGGGAAAGGGGGGACATGATTGATTTAAATCAAACATTTAAATATGTTAAAGGGTTCAATAAGGTTCAGGAGGGAAGTGTTTTTAATAGGGAAGTGAAGACAAGAACAAGGGGGGCACAATCTGAGGTTAGTTGGGGGAAAGATCAGAAGCAATATGAGAAAATATTATTTGATTTAAAGAGGAGTAGAGGCTTGGAACTAACTTCCAGCAGATGTGGTTGGCAAATCCAGAGTAACTGAATTTAAACATGCCTGGGATAAACATATATCCATCCTTTTCTGCCGTCAATCTTCTATGTTTCTATGATTCTGATTCTATGATTCTATGAAATATTATTTGACTGAAAGAGGAGTAGATGCTTGGAACTAACTTCCGGCAGATGTGGTTGGCAAATCCACAAGGGCAGACTAGATGGACCTGGAGGTCTTTTTCTGCCGTCAATCTTCTATGTTTCTGTGATTCTGATTCTATGATTCTATGAAATATTATTTGACTGAAAGAGGAGTAGATGCTTGGAAAAAACTTCCAGCAGATGTGGTTGGTAAATCCACACTGAATTTAAACATGCCTGGGATAAACATTAGATCCACCCTAAGATAAAATACAGGAAATAGTACAAGGGCAGACTAGATGGACCAGGAGGTCTTTTTCTGCCGTCAATCTTCTATGTTTCTATGTAATAGCCATACTGGTTCTAGTTATGAAGTTCACCTGGATAATTAGGGGACTGGAGACTAAAACATAAGATGAACGGTTACAGGAACTGGGCATGGCTGGTTTAATGAAGAGAAGGACCAGGGGAGACAGGAGAGTAGCCTTCCAATATTTGAGGGGCTGCCAGAAAGAGGAAGAAGCGGACCAAGCTAGTTTTTAAGGCACCTGAAGGCCAGACGAGGAATAACAGATGGAAACTGACCGGGGAGAGATTCGGCCTTGAAATAAGGAGGAATTTTCTGGCACTGAGAACATTCAACCCATGGAAAAGAAGTTGCCTTAAAAAGTTGTGGGAGTTTCATCATTGGAGGCTTTGAAGAGGAGACCGGGCTGCCATCGGTCAGAAATTATGTAGTAGGGTCTCCTGCTTTGGGTGAGTTTGGACTAGATGACCTCCAGAGTCCCTTCCATTTCATTTTCATTTATTCATTTGTCCAATACACAAATACATAGGAAGAAAAATACACATGTGGTAATATATATAAGGGTGAAAGTGAACTTAGAGGAAAGGATATATGAAAGGAAGAAAATACATATGATAAGTGAGAGAAAGGAAAGACAATTGGACAGGGGACGAAAGGCACACCAGTGCACTTATGTACGCCCCTTACTGGCCTCTTAGGAACCTGGAGAGGTCAATCGTGGAGAGTCTAAGGAAGAAGTGTTGGGGGTTAGGGGTTGACACAATTGAGTCCAGTAATGACTTCCACGCTTCAATAACTCGATTGTTGAAATCATATTTTTTACAGTCAAGTTTGGAGCGGTTAATATTAAGTTTGAATCTGTTGTGTGCTCTTGTGTTGCTGCGGTTGAAGCTGAAGTAGTCATTGACCGGTAGGACGTTGCAGCATATGATCTTGTGGGCAATACTCAAATCGTGTTTTAGGCACCATAGTTCTAGGCTTTCTAGACCCAGGATTGTTAGTCTATTTTCGTAGGGTATTCTGTTTCGAGTGGAGGAGTGAAGGGCTCTTCTGGTGAAATATCTTTGGACATTTTCAAGGGTGTTGATGTCTGAGATGTGGTATGGGTTCCAGACAGATGTGCAGTAGTCTAGGATGAGTCTGGCAAAAGTTTTGTAGGCTCTTGTGAGTAGGGTGAGGTTGCCTGAGCAGAAGCTGCGTAGGATCAGGTTAACAACTCTAGTAGCCTTTTTGGCGATGTATATTCCAACTCTTATTATTCTGTATTCCATGCCTTTGAAAGTTGTGGAAGCTTCATCGGTGGAGACTTTCAAGAAGGACTGCTAAGAAATGGTGTAATAGGGTCTCCTGCTTTGGGTGGGGGGCTGGACTAGATGACCTCCAACGCCCCTTCCAACTCTTGTTATTCTATATTCAATGGAACAGAAGTTGCCTTTGGAGGTTGTGGGTGTTTCATCCCTGGAGGATTTCAGGAAGAGACCATTGGTCAGAAATGGTGAAGTAGGGTCGCCCGCTTGGTTGTGGGGGCTGGGCTAGATGACCCACAAGGTCCCTTCCAACTCTGGTTATTATTCGGTTTATTCTGAAGTTGTGGGAGCTTCATCCTTGGAAACTTTCAAGAATAGAATAGAATCCTTTATTGGCCAAGTGTGATTGGACACACAAGGAATTTGTCTTTGACTCAGCTGACTAATCTTGTCAAAAATGGTGCAGGGTTTCCTGCTTGGGGTGGGTGGGCTGGACTAGATGACCTCGAAGGTCCCTTCCAACTCTTGTTATTCTATATTCTGTGGAACAGAAGTTGCCTTCAGAAGTTGTGGGGGCTTCATCCCTGGAGGCTTTCGAGAAGAGACTAGACTTCCATCGGTCAGAAATTTATTTTATTTATTTATTTATTTATTGATTGATTGATTGATTGATTGATTGATTGATTGATTGTTAGAGTGGAAAGGGACCATGATGGCCATCGAGTTCAACCCCCTGCCCAAGCAGGAACCCTACAGCACACCAGTCAAGTGGCAGTTCAATCTTCTCTTAAAAATGTCCAGAGTGTTGGAGTTCACAACGTCTGCTGGTAGGTTGTTCCATTGGTTGATCACTCTGACCGTCAGGAAGTTCCACCTTATCTCCATGTTGAATCTCTCCTTGGTCAGTTTCCAGCCGTTGTTCCTCGTCCGGCCCTCTGGTGCCCTGAAGAATAAAGTGATCCCCTCCTCTCTGTGACATCCCCTTGTATACTTGTAGACTGCTATCATGTCCGCTCTGGCCCTCCTTTTCTCTAGGCTATCCATGCCCTGTTCCCTCAGTCTCTCTTCGTAAGTCTTGGTTTCCAATTCCTTAATCATCTTGGTTGCTCTTTTTTGCACCTTCTCCAGAGTTTCAATGTCTCTTTTGAAGTGTGGTGACCAGAACTGAATACAGTACTCCAGGTGTGGTCGGACCAGGGCGTAGTAGAGTGGTATTAAGACTTCCCTGGTCTTGGAGTGTATTCCCCTGTTGATGCAGCATGGTGTAGTAGGGTCTCCCGCTTGGGCTAGATGACCTCCAGGGTCCCTTCTAACTTTTGGAAATGGCTGTTATGTGAGACAGGCATAAAATCCCATCCTATGTACCCTATGGGTAGTCCTCGAATTATGACAACAACAGCCTGGAATTTGCGTCGCTAAGTGAGACATTTATTAAAATTGAGTTTGTTGGGTTTCTTGCCTCGCCTGCGAAGCGAAATCGCTGCGGTTGATTAGTTTGTAACTCAAATTAACAAGTCAACCAGGGTTTTGTCACTTAACGACTGTAACTTGGCTTGTTGGTAGATCTCCAAACGTGATTTAGCTGACTTCGGGGAACACTGCGCTCGTCATAAAGAGAGTCCAAATTTGGTTCACTTTGACCATGAAGATTGTTGCTAAAAGGTTGAAAAATGGGGATTTCTTTCCCCAGTGGCATTGTAAGTTGGAATGGTCACTAAAAGAATTGGTTGTAAGTCAGGGACTCCGTATAAGCAGCTTAGGACCGGGCGGTTTTGTAATCGCTAAATACAGAGCGCTGGTGGGACCCCATTTGGAATAATACTGTGTTCAGTTCTGGAGACCTCATCTACAAAAAGATATTGACAAAATTGAACGGGTCCAAAGACGGGCTACAAGAATGGTGGAAGGTCTTAAGCATAAAACGTATCAGGAAAGACTTCATGAACTCAATCTGTATAGTCTGGAGGACAGAAGGAAAAGGGGGGACATGATCGAAACATTTAAATATGTTAAAGGGTTAAATAAGGTTCAGGAGGGAAGTGTTTTTAATAGGAAAGTGAACACAAGAACAAGGGGACACAATCTGAGGTCAGTTGGTTGAAAGATCAGAAGCAACGTGAGAAAATATTATTTGACTGAAAGAGTAGTAGATCCTTGGAACAAACTTCCAGCAGACGTGGTTGGTAAATCCACAGGAACTGAATTGAAACATGCCTGGGATAAACATAGATCCATCCTAAGATAAAATACAGGAAATAGTATAAGGGCAGACTAGATGGACCATGAGGTCTTTTTCTGCTGTCACTCTTCTATGTTTCTATGTTTCTAAATAGGGACATTGTTGTTTATTTCTGGAAAAGGAAGTCTGTGACTTTTACATGCTTGAATGCAAAGGTATATTTTAGTACAGGTAAGATATTTATATCTTAGCGTGTAGGTATGTATGGTTATAACATGTGTATGTGTGTATTGCGTATGGGTAGACTTGAGAGCGGGCAACACAATTTCATTTTTAGTGAAAAAATGGCAATAAATTTTATTATTTTATCTAGTCCTTGACTTATGACAGTTCTTTTAGCGACCGTTCAAAGTTACGACAACACTGAAAAAGTGAGTTGCGACAGTCTTTCCCTCGGACGTTCAGACACTTGTCAACCGACGCACACTTGTGACTGTTGCATCGTCTCAGGGTCACATCGATTCCCATTGGCAACTTTCTGGTGAGCGAAATCAATGGGTGAAAAGATGGATTTGCTTAACAACCGGGTGACTAACATTATAACCATGGTGATTCACAACGACAGGCAAGAAAGGTCGTAAATTCACTTAACGACTTCAGAAGAGAAGGATTTATGGGTTGTGATTTCTGACTGTCTACAAATGGGTGAACAGTGCGGTCAGGCGGTAGGGAAAGCAAGTAGGATGCTTGGCTGCATAGCTAGAGGTATCACAAGCAGGAAGAGTGAGATTGTGATCTGGCTATATAGAGCGCTGGTGAGACCACATTTGGAATAATACTGTGTTCAGTTCTGGAGACCTCACCTACAAAAAGAGATGGATCAAATTGAAGGGGTCCAAAGACGGGCTACAAGAATGGTGGAAGGTCTTAAGCATAAAACGTATCAGGAAAGACTTAATGAACTCAATCTGTAGAGTCTGGAGGACAGAAGGAAAAGGGGGGGACATGATCGAAACATTTAAATATGTTAAAGGGTTAAATAAGATCCAGGAGGGAAGTGTTTTTAATAGGAAAGTGAACACAAGAACAAGGGGACACAATCTGAAGTTAGTTGGGGGAAAGATCAGAAGCAATGTGAGAAAATATTATTTGACTGAAAGAGGAGTAGATGCTTGGAACAAACTCCCACAGGAACTGAATTAAACATGCCTGGGATAAACATAGATCCATCCTAAGATAAAATACAGGAAATAGTATTAGGGCAGATTAGATGGACCAGGAAGTCTTTTTCTGACCTCAATCTTCTATGTTTCGAAGTTACGATCTCCCAGAAAAAAAATGTGGGCCCAGGTTCTGATGCTAGTGGCTGCTGCAACATCCCCATGGCCATCGATTAAAATTTGGATGCTTTCCCTCTGCCTCATAGTTACGACCATTGCTCCATTCCATTGCAACATTCTGATAAGCAATAGGGAAGCTGGATTCATTTAACAACCACGCGATTCACTTTGCAACCGTAGTCATTAACAACTGCAGCAAGAACGGGCAAAATTCACTTTAACGGCTGTCTCGTTTAGTAGCGGGAATTTGGTCCTGCAAGACTCCTTCCTCGTTCTACGTCCTCGGAAGTGGGTTGATATAGTTGATTCTCCGAATGCCCTTGTTGAGCACAGGGTGTCCAGCAAACTTGGAAGTCAGGGAATTATCAGGGAAATCGGTTCAGGAAATATCGGAATTATCAAAATTTGTGAAAAAAATGGAATAAATCAGGAAAAAAAAACCTATTTAATTGTTTAAAAGGCAGGGGAAAATCATGTTAAAAAACCCCATGGTAGAGTCAATATTAACTTTCAGTTAGCGGTTTTATCTTCCTTCCCCTTTCTTGTGAAATCCAGCCAGTTCAAAGAGGAAGAAGTAGAAAAATGATCGTTTCCAGCAGAATTTTTTATTTATTTACAGTATATCTATCTTCTAACTCAGCGTTTCCCAACCGGTGTGCCAGACATGGCCAGGTATGCCGCCAAGCTCCAGCTGGGCGGGGCGCTGCTGGTACTTCCGTCCTGGGGCTCCCGCTCGCAGCTGTCCCCCGGCTCCTGCTCGATGCCGCGGTTTTTGGCGCTCTCCTGCTGGGCCCCAAAGAAGGAAGACAGGAAGAAGGAGAGCTCCATTCTTCGCGCCTTTTTCCCGCCTTCCTTCTTTGGGGCCCAGCAGGAGAGCGCCGAAAACCGCGGCATCGAGCAGGAGCCAGTTGACAGCTGCGAGCGGGAGCCCCAGGACGGAAGTACCGGCAGCGCTCCGCCCAGCTAGAGCTCCTCTGGCGTCGACGGCAAGTGTCCTTTGTGGCCCAGCGGGAGGGCACTGGCGATGGGAGCGGGGTGTGTGTGGCCGCAGCGGCCGCAGGCAGTCGCGGGGAGATTTATTTATTTATTTATTTATTTATTTATTGGATTTGTATGCCGCCCCTCTCCAGAGACTCGGGGCGGCTAACAGCAACAATAAAACAGTGTACAATAGTAATTTGGTATTGATGATTAAAAATCAATTAATATAAAAACCAAACATACATACATACATACATACATACATACATACCATGCATAGAATTGTAAAGGCCTAGGGGGAAAGAGGATCTCAATTCCCCCATGCCTGGTGGCAGAGGTGGGTTTTAAGTTGTTTACGAAAGGCAAGGAGGGTGGGGGCCGTTCTAATCTCTGGGGGGAGTTGGTTCCAGAGGGCTGGGGCCGCCACAAGAAGGCTCTTCCCCTGGGTCCCGCCAGGCGACATTGCTTAGTTGACGGGACCCGGAGAAGATGGAGGCGGCGAGAGGGAGCGCGCTCTCTCTCTCTCTCAGCTGACTGCAAGCGGGAGCCCTGACGGTGGCGGTTGGACGTGGTGCTAGACGTCGTACATGCTGGCGCTGCGGGCCTGGCATATACGGTGTCCAGCAGCACGTCCAGCTGCCGCTGTCAGGGCTCCCGCTTGCAGTCAGCTGAGAGAGAGAGAGAAAGAAAGAGAGACATATAAGAGAGGCAGAGAGAGAGAGAAAGAGAGACATAGCAAGAGAGGCAGAGAAAGAGAAAAAGAAAGAGAGACATAGCAAGAGAAAAAGAGACTTAGCAAGAGAGGCACAGAGAGAGAGAAAGAGAAAGAAAGAGAGACATAGCAAGAGAGACAGAGAGAGAGAAAGAGAAAGAAAGAGAGATAGCAAGAGAGGCAAAGAGAAAGAAAGAGACATATAGCAAGACAGTGAAAGAGAGAGAGAGCAAGAGAGAGAGAAAAAAGCAAGAAAGAGATAGCAAGAGAGACAGAGAGAGAAAGAGAGCAAAAAGAGAGGAAGAAAGAAAGAAAGAGGGATGGAGAGAGAGAAAGAAGGGAAGGAAGGAAAAGAGAGAAAGAGGGAGAAATAGAGCGAAAGGGAGGAAGAGAGAGGGTTTTTTTGTCCAAACTTTTCTTTAGGGCCCCCCCCCCCCCTTTCAGTGTTCCCCAGGATTTTGAAAATATGAATAATGTGCCGCGGCTCAAAAAAGGTTGGGAAACACTGTTCTAACTAACCTCCTGTTGCAACTGGAACAATCTGGAATACACTCAAAACCGTAGAAATGGTGGTAGACGTTAGATGGCCTAAGGTTAAAATATTTGAGTCACCTGCCAACAAGAGTTTCATAAATGCATAAGTCGCTTTTTTCAACGCTATTGTATCTTTGGGTGATCTCTACACAAATTGTGGTATGGACTAGGAGTAGTAGATAAAAAGTGCTCCCTATCCTCTTTCTTTCTTTCTTTCTTTCTTTCTTTCTTTCTTTCTTTCTTTCTTTCTTTCTGTCCTTCCTTCCCTCCCCCTCTTTCTTTCTTTCTTTTTCTTCTCCCGCCTCTTTCCTTCCTTTCCTTCTTTCCCTTCTTTCCCTCCCTCCCTCTCTTTTTCTTCCATTGCTTTCCTTTCACCCTCCCTTCTCAGTCTTCTCCTTTCTTCCTTCTTTTTCCTTCTCTCCCTTCCACTCTCTTTCTTTCTTCTCTCCCATCCCCTCTTTCTTTCTTTCCTTCCTTCCTTCCTTCTCTTTCTTCTTTCTTTCCTTCCCTCCCTCCCATCCCCTCTTTCTTTCTTTCCTTCCTTCTTTCTTTCTTTCTTTTTCTTCTCCCTCCTCCTTCCTTCCCTTCCTCCCTCCCCTTCCTTCTCCCTCCCTTCTCATCTCCTTCCTTCCTTCCCTCCCTCTGTTTTCTTCCATTGCTTTCCTTTCACCCTCCCTTCTCAGTCTTCTTCTCCTTCCTTCCTTTTTCCTTCTCTCCCTTCCACTCCCTTTCTTACTTCCTTACTTCCTTTTTCTTTCTTTCTTTCTTTCTTTCTTTCTTTCTTTCTTTGTTTTTCTTTTCTTCTTCTGCCTCTTCCTTCTCCCTTCCTTCCTTGTCTCTCTTTTTCCCTCCCTCCCTCCCTCCCTCCTTCCTTCCTTCCTTCCTTCCAATAGATCCTCTGCACTTTTTGCCATCTTTCCTTTTGAGGCTTCCCAGTCTTCCTGGGTGCAGAAGGGGTAGAGAAAAATCCCGTAGAAGTTTTCCCCCTGACTTTTCCAGCCTTTCTGGTTCCTCCAGGATTGGGGAGACGGCGCCTGGCAGCCCGCCCGGCACTTCCATCACTTCCGCCTTTCCCGCAGGCTCCGTGCCTTTCCTGGATTCTTGTTCGTACGTACCGCACGGCTGTGGCATCCTCACATCCCTGGCATGGGCCCAGCCTTTTCCACACGCGGGGGGTGGGTCGGTGGGTAGGGAGGGGCTGTGCCCCCCCACTTTGGTGGGGTGGAGAGAGGTGGAAAAGATGGTCCGGATCCACTTTTGGGGAGTGGGAGGTTCAAATCCCAGTAAGGGTCTGGCTAGCTGATGAGAGCAAAATAATCTTGAAATAGATCTATAGTAGTGTCCCTTCCTTTTCATTATCAGCAAAAATAAGTTACATGGGGGCGGGGTTGTCTCTGTGTGTGTAACATATTTTTGCTGATAATGAAAAGGAAGGGACACTACTATAGATCTATTTCAAGATCCTTCCTTCCTTCCTTCCTTTCTTTCTCTCTCTCTCTCTCTCTCTCTCTTTCTAAGACCATAAGAAGAGCCCTGCTGAATCAGGCCAAAGCCCATTGAGTCCAGCATTCTGTGTCCCACAGTGGCCCCCCAATTGTCCATGGGGATCTTGAGCAGCAAGAGAAGGCAAGACCCTCCCTTTCCCTGTACCCCCAACAAATGGGACCCAAGGGAAATCCTGCCTGCCTCAACCAACATAGAGGTGACACATGGACATCCGTTTCAATAACCACCATGGATACACTTGGCATTCCTGAATCTGTCCAATCCTGCCTTGAAGCTCTCCAGGCTGACAGCTGTCACGACCTCTTCTGGAAGGGAATTTCATCAACCAAGGACCCTCTGGGTGGAGAAATATCTCCCTTGATTTGTCCTCACTTTCTTACTATGAGCTTTAGGGAGGGGCCCCTCATCCTGGTATTGTGGGATAGAGAAAATAATTTTTCTCTCTCCACCTTTCCTATCCCATGCATGATTTTACACACTTCGATCAAGTCCCCCCTTCAACGCCGTTTCCTTCTCTCTCTCTCTCCCTCCCTCCCTCCTTCCTTTTCTCCCTCTTCTTCCTTTCCTCCCTATTTCTTTCTTATCTTTCCTTCCATAAAATAATGCAAGGTTGCCAGCGTATCCACCCCACATATCTTCCCCTCTTTTCCTCCACAACAACAATCCTGTGAGCTGGGCTGGTCTGAGAGAAAGAGAGAGAGGGACTGGCTTTCATGGATAAGGCAGGACTTGAACTCGGGGTCTCTCTAGCAAGGTGCCTTAGCCACTGGACCAAGGTGGCTTAAGAAGGGGCAGCGATTCCATTCTCAAATCATGCAAAGCCCCCAAATTCGGGGCTGTCCTGGTTCTGAGGACCACCTCATCCAATGGGTTTGTTTATGTACCGGTATTTATTTAGACCGTTTTAATCCCATGTTTATTACTTTGATAAATAAATCAAGGTGGCCGTTATTTTTCCTGAACAACGGTCCTGCCAGGTAGGGTTGGGTTGACTTGAATTGTGGTCTCTCGGCTTCCTAATCCATCCTCTTTTCTCTCAATGGCACCATCTCTCCGTTTTAACCCTGAAAGGTGGAAATGTTTTGATATTTGATCAGTTTGGTGGTGGTGTGGAGGTCGGAATGGTGTTGGGGTGTTGCAGCCCTTGAATCTAATGTTGCAGATGGGGGTGAAAATGCTTTTAAAAATCTGCATCTAACTCCGCAGAAACCTTTCTGGTTTGGCTTGAGTTTGTTTTCAATGCGGGAGTGAGGGATATATATATATATTAGATATAAAAAATGGGGGAAGGAAGGAAGATGTAAAAAGGAGAAAGGGAAGATAGGCAGGTAGGTAGGTAGGTAGATAGATAGATATAAAAATGAAGAGGGAAGCAAGAAGGAAGGAAGATGAAGGAAGGATGATATAAAAAGGTGGAAGGGTAGGTAGGTAGATGGATGGATGGATGGATAGATAGAAAGAAAAGTGAGGAAGAGGGAAGGAAGATAGATAGATAGATAGATAAGATAGATAGATAGATAGATAGATAGATAGATAGATAGATAGAAAGAAAAGTGAGGAAGAGGGAAGGAAGGATAAAGAAGGAAGGGAGATATAAAAATGAGGAAGAGGGAAGCAAGAAAGAAGGAAGATAGATATAAAAAAGGAAGGAAGATGGAGGAAGGATGATATAAAAAAGAGGAAGGGTAGGTGGATGGATGCATAGATAGATAGATAGATAGATAGATAGATAGATAGATAGATAGATATAAAAATGAGAAGGAAGGAAGGAAGATAGATATAAAAAGGAGGAAGGGGAGAGAAGGAAGGAAGATATAAGAAGGAAGGAAGGAAGGAAGTAGAGATGGAAAGATAGGAAAGGGAGTGTGAGAATGAGGGAGCATGAAAGGAGGAGAAGAGGGAAGCGAAGGAGGAAGGAAGGAAAGGATGGAAAGAAGGAATGAGGGTGAGTGGCAGGAAGGAAAGGGGAAGAGGGTATAAAGAGAAGGAGGAAGGAAAAGGAGGGAAGAAGGAAGAGATGGAAAGGTGAAGGAACGATGGGAGGAGTGTGCAAAGAAGGCAGATGGGAGGAAGGAGAAGAAGGGAGAGGGAGGAAGGAGGGAAGGAAGAGATGGAAAAATAGAGAGGGAGAAAGGAAGAATGGAAAGAAGGAAGGAAGGACCAAGCAGACCAATGATTTTTGTGAAAATGAACCAGGTTTGGTTTGAAAAGGTTCCAACTGTTTTTCCCACGGAAATCTGGCCTTCCATTCTTTTGGCTCTTTCCAATGATGCTCAGGAAAGACCCTTGTAGTGTTTGTGTGTGTGTGTGCCACGCACACACAGGCACAAGCAGGCAAAGACCACAGAGTTGTGCGAATGGGGGGAAAACCATCCCCGGAAGGATGCTAGGCCTTCCTGTCTTCTACCCCCCCCTCCTCGCTCCCCACGGTGGCCACTCCCCCCTCCCCTCCTCCCCATTGGGGTGACGTGATGGCCCTCTCCCTCCCTTTCGTGTGTGCGTGTGTGTGTGTGCGTGCGCGTGCGCGTGTGGGGGGGAAGCTCCCCCAGCTCCCTTTGCATTAGGTCGGCCTGGGAGCATCCTGAGCAGAAGGCCCCCCCTCCATCGCCATGGCGACCGGATGCAGGGAAGACCAGCCGGATGCCTTGAAACCGAAAGGATGGAGAAGGGAGATGCCAGGAATGGCTGACTCACCCTGATGGTTGTGGGGGGTCCCTTGAGGCCTTTTCTCCGGGCATCGCCCGCTGGCAGAAATCGGGGTGCCAGATTCGGCTGTTTGTTCCGCCGAGCACGATGGGGGAGAAGGCGGATTACCAGCGGCTGGCCAGTGGGGAAGAGGAGGAGGTGGAAGCGCTCGGAAGGACGGCTTCGGCCAGCTTGGCAGGCCCTCAGCCTCCGGAGCCCAGACCTGATGTGTTGGCAGTGCCAGGGCAGAGGGTCAGTATGTGATGGAGTGCGGTCCCTGAGAATCTCAATCTCTCTTTCTCTCCTTCCCTCTCTCTCTTTCCCTCCCTCCGTCCTTCCCTTTTTTCCTTCTTCCCCCTCTCCTTCTTTCCTTCCCTCCCTTTCTCTTTCCTTCCTCCCTTCTCACTTTCCTTCCATTTCTCCCTCCATTCCTCTCTCTCCTTTCCTCCTTCCTTCCCTCTTTTTCCTTCCTTCCTTATCACTTTCCTTCCCTCCCTCCCTTTCTCTTTCCTTCCTTCCTTCCCTCTCTTTCCTTCCTCCCTTCTCACTTTCCTTCCATTTCTCCATCCTTTCCTCTCTCTCCTTTCCTCCTTCCCTCTCTTTCCTTCCTCCCTTCTCACTTTCTTCCATTTCTCCATCCTTTCCTCTCCTTTCCTCCTTCCCTCTCTTTCCTCCCCTCCCTCCTTCCAAAACGTCAGAGAACCTCTGCCCTATCCCCACCCCGAGATTACAGAGGGATCGGACTACAATCTCCATCCTCCTCTGCTGGCGCCTCCCAACGCAAAATCCCCCACAGCCTCTGATCACGGCCTTTATTTATACGGGGGAGGGTCTGGTATCCACGGTCAGTGTGTGGTGGTGGTGGGCCACTCCCAGCCCGCTTAGTGACGCCAGGCGAAGCTCAGGAAGGGCTGCTTAATCTGGATTTGGCCTTTCCCAAAGTGTACACAGACCCGAAAAGGAGCGAAACACGACGGACCAGTTTGACGGACAACAAGGGGGACGGGGTGGGGGCAAGGCAGATAGAGAGGGGGTGTGCGGAGTTTGAAGGCTGGAGAGGAGGCACCATTTTCAAGGATTTCCCAGGCCTGCCAGTGACTTTTATCTAAAAAAACCTGCTTTTTTTTCCATTCCCTTCTTCGGTGGAGCCTGGTTTCTCTTCAAGTTGTCTCCAAAAACTAGAAGGTCTGAATTTGGGTGGGTGGGTTGGGAGGAAAGAGGGATAAAGAGCAGCCGATTCCTCCCCGGTTTTGCAAACTTTGGGGAGCGTTGTAACGAAACCACAGTGCAAACCTGGAGAAACGTGGCTTTCGATGCCAGAGAATGAGATGGGTGTCAGGATGTTGGGGGGGCTTATTTATTTTATTTATTTTGTTTGTTTTGTCAAGTACGTATTGGTGGTATACAAAGATATAATAAGTTGGGTGGCACATAAATATAATAAATATACATGTCTGCGGAGAGGGGCGGCATACAAATCTAAATAATAAATAAATAATAAATATACTGCTCAAAAAAATAAAGGGAACGCTCAAAGAACACCTAGTTCTAAATGAATGAATGAAATATGCTCATTGAATATTTCATGGGCACAACTATTCCATTTGCACAATGGCATGTGAGATTGACTGTCAATCAGTGTTGCTTCCTGAGTGAACAGTTCGATTTCACAGAAGTTTGGTTTACTTGAAGTTATATTGTATTGTTTAAGTGTTCCCTTTATTTTTATTTTTTGAGCAGTGTACATAATACTAGTAAAAGAGAAACACTAGGACAGGGGACAGAAGGCACTCTATTGACCTCTTAGGAATTGGGAGAGGTCAAGAGTGGATAGTCTAAGGGTCAGGTTTTGGGGGTTTGGTGATGATCCTACAGAGTCTGGTAGTGAGTTCCAGGCATAAACTACTCAGTTACTAAAGTCGTATTTCCTGCAGTCGAGTTTGGAGCAGTTTACTTTAAGTTTGTATCTGTTGTGTACTTGTGTGTTGTTGTGGTTGAAGCTGAAGTAGTCGTTGATAGGAAGGACATTGTAGCATATGATTTTATGGGCTATGCTTAGGTTGTGTTTAAGGCGACGTAGCTCTAAGCTTTCTAAACCCAGGATTGCTTGGAAGATTTGGGTATGGGGGAGATTGGGAGCCCCCACTGGGGTGGGGGGAATGAGCTGGGTCTCCCTAGCGGCTGTGTTTATTCACACAATGTTGATGTTGGTCTGTCTGTGGTGTTATGAAGTCATGTGTCAGTCATGTGTACCAATCTTATCAGCTCGTGAATGTCAACTCCCAGAATCCCCCCAGGCCTCCTTCGCTTGGGAAGGGCTATGGCAGAGCTGGTTTGACTTTTGGACACTTGCTAAATGAAATGGTTTAAGAGGCCTGTCTGTGTGTTTTACACAGGATAGGAGGGAAATCAAGGAGAGAGGGTTTTCAGGGGGGGAAATGGGAGTAGCCGATTTAAGAGAAGATTGTTAAGTGGCTGCATTGCAAAGCAGAAGAAGGTCATATTTCGGAATTGTTTGCTATGAGATGGGTGGCAAATAAATTCATTAGATTAGATTACATTAGATTAGATTAGAGAGAGAGAGAGAGAGAGAGAGAGAGAGATGAGAGAGAGAAGTAAAGGTAGGTAGGTAGAAGAGATGGTAAGATATAGATGTTAGATTGGATAGATGGAAAGATAAACAAAAATAGATAAAGATAAATAGAAGAGATAGATCGGTAGATAGAAAGAAGAGATAGATGATAGATAGACAGACAGACAGACAGACAGACAGACAGACAGACAGACAGAGACAGACAGACAGACAGAGACAACAGATAAATAGATAACAATAGATAGATGGATGGATGGATGGATGGATGGATAGATATAAGAGATGGTAGATAGATTAGATGGGCGGAGAGAGAAGAGATGAGATAGATAGATAGATAGATAGATAGACAGACAGACAGATAGACAAGAGGTAGGTAGGAAGTAGGTAGATAGAAGAGATAGTTAAAAGGTAAGAGATAGATGATAGGTAGGTAGGGAGATTTGATAGCTGGATAGATAAATAAATAGATAAAGATAAATATAAGAGTTAGATAGATAAGATAGAAGAGATGGATGATAGGTAGGTATATATAGATAGATGATAGAGATAAATAAATAGAGAGGCAGACAAACAAATAGTCAAATATTGTTCTGATTGGACTTTCCCTGAGTGACAAGAACTGGAGACAACATCTGGGCCGCCTATTCATAAACAGCAGCCAAGGGCTATTTGGGCAGACGGTTGGGCTCGCAGGCCCCTCCAGCCGCATCCAGGGCAGCCCTCCCGAGGAGCCCTGGGGCGAAGGAGAGACACCGGCTTTTCCTGCCTCGCTCTTCAAACAGGTTTGGAGGCCCCAGGTGTGTTCTGGCGGAGGGGTCGCCGGCAGCCGCGCATGCGATAATTAGAGGGCAGCCAGGTGACATGGTTCAGGGCCAGGTGCAAAGGAAATTCCCCTTTGGCCAGTTGGTCGTATGCAGGTAGCTCTCGAACACCAAACTTCCCTTCCATCAGCAAGACTGTTGTTAAAAGTTAGCTCTGCTCTACTTTACGACCGTTGTTAAGTGAATCACGGTGGGTTAGTGTGAATCTGGCTTCCCCCCATTGGCTTTGCCGGTCAGCAGGTTGCAAAAAGGAAACGTGTGACACACACGTGGACGGACGGACACCATCACAAATCGGATCTGGTTGCCAAGTGGCTGAGTTTTGATCACATGACCAAACGGTCGTAAGTGTGAACAGCGATCGTAAGTTGCTTTGTCTCGTCGTTGTCGTAACTGTGAACGGTCCCAGAAGGAATGGTTGTAAGTGGAGGATTATCTGAACCTCACTTAAATGTGGGCCCTGACTTAGGGACCGCCTTCTGCCGCACAAATCCCAGCAACTGGTTAGGTCCCACAGAGTCGGCCTTCTCCGGGTCCCGTTGACAAAAAATGCCGTCTGGCGGGACCCAGGGGAAGAGCCTTCTCTGTGGCGGCCCAAACCCTCTGGAATCAACTCCCCCCAGAGATTAGGATTGCTCCCACGTTCCTTGCCTTTCGCAAACTCCTAAAAACCCACCTCTGCCGCCAGGCATGGGGAAATTGATTCCCCTCGGCCGTCGCCTTTTATGTAGGCTTTGTTTGGGATGTATAGCTATTTTTATATGAAGGCTTTTAATTGTTTTGGTTTTTTTAATCATTGGATTTGTATTGTATATTGTTGTTGTGAGCCGCTCCGAGTCTTCAGAGAGGGGCGGCATACAAATCTAATTATTATTATTATTATTAATAATAATAATAATAATAATAATAATAATAATTTGTTTCGTAGAAGTGGTTAATTCATTCCTAGTGTTGTCACTGGCCAGAATCTTTGAGCTACATCTTACTGTACAATAATTATTTACCTGCAAATGTAGAATTTAGTAATGATATGAATACATTTATAAACAGTTCGCTTAAATACATGAGCCAAAAGAAATAGTTGACCACCAGTATGTCTTTCTTTTTCCTTTTTTCCTTTTTTCTTTCTTTTCTTTCCTTTAACTCCTGAAACCAAAAAATCTCAACCTTTGTTAAGCACATTTATCAATGTTGTCTATTTTAATTGTTTAAATAAAGTCTTTCTTAAAAACTAAAAAAAACCAAACCCCATCTGTCAGTTTGCAGGACGTCATAAGAATTTGGTCTTCCTTTTGGCAGCTTTCAATCAATCTGAATAGAGCGGGAAGGGACCTTGGAGGTCTTCTAGTCCAACCCCGACCCCCTGAGTTGCAGAGAAGAGCAACAAAGGGGATTAAAGGCCTGATTTTCAGCCTTGGGGAAGGCCGTTTCGCCTCCTGGAGGCTGCAGGGAGGCTTCACGAAGCCCTGGAGTGCAAAAAAAAAAATCACCTCTCAGGCAAACCGGAAGTTCAGAAAATGGACTTCCGTTTTGCCTGTTGGGCTGTTTTTCGCACTTGGGAGGCTCCAGGGAAGCTTCCTTGAACCTTCTGCAGTGCAAAAAACAGCACAATGGGCAAACCGGAAGTCCGTTTTTCCCAAACTTCTGGTTTGTCCGTTGGGGCGTTTTTTTTCACCTATCAGGCTTCAGAAAGGTTTGTGCGCATGCTCGGGGGCAGCATGGGGGGTGCACAGATGTGGGGGAGGGTGGAAGGGGTGTGGACACACGAACCAAGAAAGGTTTGCCCGGGGGTTGGACTAGAAGACCTCCAAGGTCCCTTCCAACTCTGTTGTTGTTGTTGTTGTTATTATTATCATCATCATCATCACTGGGGTAGGGTCTCCTGCTTGAACAGGGCTGGACTAGAAGACCTCCGAGGTCCCTTCCAACTCTGTTGTTATTATGATGATGATGATGATTAGTATTATTATTATTTATATCACTGGGGTAGGGTCTCCTGCATGAACAGGGGGCTGGACTAGAAGACCCCCAAGGTCCCTTCCAACTCTGTTATTGTTGCTGTTGTTTTGTTGTTATTTATTATTATTATTATTATTATTATTATTATTATTATTTAATATTATAGTCATTATCATCATCATCACTGGGTTAGGGTCTCCTGCTTGAGCAGGGGGCTGGACTAGAAGACCTCCGAGGTCCCTTTCCAGCTCTTGTTATTCTGTTTAGTCCGGGAGCAATTGGCTGCTTTTGGGGGACCAGAAATGGTGGTTTTTGGAGAGCCAAAAGGTTCTATTCGGTAAACAGGAAGACCTCGATAGCCCCCTCCCCCTCCGGCGTTCCCCCCCCCCCCCCTTGGCAGAAGGGCTGATCTTAGATCCGGCCAGCTGTTCTCCCTTGGGTCCGTCTGGAAGACAAGAACGCAGTGTGCAGCCGCCAGGGAAGTTCAGAGGTCATGAGGACAAACCCTTGGCTCGGCCGCCTCCTCCTCCTTTCCCAGCTGGGTCTCCGAGGTGCTTTGCCTCCCTCCTCAATGCGGCTAGTCCTCACCGTGCTTTTTCAGCAGGACGGGAACCCCCTCCCACACACAGTTCCCAAGGATCTGGGCCAAAAGAATTCAACTTAAAAAGCAACCTTTAGCACATTGGTGGCTTTGACTACTACTTCCTGCCGTTTACTTTTCTATATTTTGCATTCGAAAAATTGAAGGGCAGTTTATTTCGTTTTGCTCAAATTTGCGTAGCTGGCTTCGAGTTCATGGTTTTTTCCCTTGTAATTTTTTTTTTACAAAACTTCACCAACTTTACATCCATACATATAGCACAATATCAACATGTTACTACACACTTACACATTGTTCCAGTGTATGTCCAGGAGTTGAGAGGCTTAGAAATCCTAGAAATCTAAATAATAAATCAATCAATATCATAAAGAGATATCCTAAATTTGCACCGTTTACACTTTTATCTCCCAAATGTTTTTCTCCTATATTTCGTACTTCTCCCTTCCTTCTACTTCCCTCTCTTCCCTCTTCCCTACTTCCCTCCTCCCTTCCCTTCTTACTTCCACTCTCCTCCTTATCCCTCCCTGAGTACTTCTAATTTTAATCTGTTACGTAATTGACAGACGAGATTTCCAGAGCCCTACAAAGTGTTGGTTATGACCTATAAAGCCCTTCATGGCACCGGACCAGATTATCTCAGGGACCGCCTTCTGCTGCACGAATCCCAGCGACCAGTTAGGTCCCACAGAGTGGGTCTTCTCCGGGTCCCATCAACTAAACAGTGTCGTTTGGCGGGACCCAGGGGAAGAACCTTCTCTGTGGCGGCCCCGACCCTCTGGAACCAGCTCCCCCCAGAGATTAGAATTGCCCCCACCCTCCTTGCCTTTCGTAAGCTGCTTAAAACCCACCTCTGCCGCCAGGCATGGGGGAACTAAGATACACTTTCCCCCTAGGCCTTTACAATTTTATGTATGGTATGTTTGTATGTATGTATGATTGGTTTTTATATAATGGGTTTTTAACTGTTTTTTACTATTGGATTTTGTTGTACTGTTTTACTGCTGTTGTTAGCCGCCCCGAGTCTGCGGAGAGGGGAGGCATACAAATCCAATAAATAATAATAATAATAATTCCTGTATAAAGCAATTCCACCGTTAACAGTAGACCTAAGAAATCCAGAAGCACCAATCAAATAATATTTATGTATTTATTGTTTGTTTGTTTGTTTGTTTATTATTTAAATTTGCTGACTCTGGGTGGCGTACAACAGTTTAAAACAATCAAAACAATAAAACCCGAGAATATAAAAGAAACATTCGTTCTACTTGGCTGGAGCTAGATGATAACAGTTCAACAGGACATAAAAAATCACCAACCACTTTTTTTAAACCTCCAGGTCATCATGTTGGTTAATGGATAAAATATTTCGAGAGCGATGATCCTGCTACTTTTTTGGGAAGCAAAAAAAAGCTGATAATTACCAATTTCGTGCAGAATGCAGCTGCGAGAGCAATCATGGGCTTTCCTAAATATGTCCATGTCTCATCAACACTCCGCAGTCTGCAGTGGCTGCTGATCAGTTTCCGGTCTCAATTCAAAGTGTTGGTAATGACCTATAAAGCCCTACATGGTATCGGACCAGAGTACCTCCGGGACTGTCTTCTGCCACACGAATCCCAGCGACCGATTAGGTCCCACAGAGTTGGCCTTCTACGAGTCCCATTGACTAAGCAATGTCGTCTGGGGGGACCCAGGAGAAGAGCCTTCTCTGTTGCGGCCCTGACCCTCTGGAATCAACTCCCCCCAGAGATTTGAACTGCCCCACCCTCCTTGCCTTTCGTAAACTCTTGCCAGGCATGGGGTAATGCAGGGCTTTAAAGGTCATAACCTTTGAATTGTGACTGGAAACTGATCGGCAACCAATGCAGACTGCGGAGTGTTGGTGTAACATGGGCATACTTGGGGAATTGAGACCCTCTTCCCCCTAGGCCTTTACAATTCTATGCATGGTATGTATGTATGTTTGGTTTTTTATATTAATGGGTTTTTAATTGTTTCTAACATCAGACTACTATTGTACACGGCTTTATTGGAGAGGGGCGGCATACAAATCAATCAATCAATAAATAAATAAATAAATAAATAAATAAAGCCCATGATTGCTCTCGCAGCTGCATTCTGCACGATCTGAAATTTCCGAACACTTTTCAAAGGTAGCCCCATGTAGAGAGCGTTACAGTAGTCGAGCCTCGAGGTGATGAGGGCATGAGTGACTGTGAGCAGTGACCCCCGGTCCAAATAGGGCCACAACTGGTGCACCAGGCGAACCTGGGCAAACGCCCCCCTCACCACAGCTGAAAGATGATGTTCCAATGTCAGTTGTGGATCGAGGAGGACGCCCAAGTTGCAAACCCTGTCTGAGGGGGTCAACAGTTTCTCCCCCCCCCCCAGGGTAATGGACGGACAGATGGAATTGTCCTTGGGAGGCAAGACCCACAGCCACTCCGTCTTGTCTGGGTTGAGTTTGAGTCTGTTGACACCCATCCAGGCCCCAACAGCCTCCAGGCACCGGCACATCACTTCCACTGCTTCGTTGACTGGACATAGGGTGGAGATGTATAACTGGGTATCATCGGCATATTGATGATACCTCACCCCATGCGGATGATCTCACCCAGCGGTTTCATGTAGATATTAAATAGCAGGGGGGAGAGGACCGACCCCTGAGGCACCCCACAAGGGAGAAACCTACAGGTCGACCTCTGACCCCCCCACCTAAGCTAGGACCAGGTGGTATTTGCAAATTTCATCTTGGAACAAGAAGATATAGAAGCCTAAGGCTGGAAGAAGGGCCCTCTAGAGGTCTTATAGTCCAACCAGCCAGGCTTAAAACACCATCCGTCCTGCATGAAGGGTTGGTTCAACCTCTTGAACTCTCCAGAAACTTTTTTCTCCCTTTTTTGCCAGCCTGTATGTTCCGTGGCCCCGGGAATTTGGCAACAGGGATGGTGTTTGCATTCTCCGCTGGGCAGTGATGGGCTGCCAAAATTTTTACTGCCGCACTGTGGGCGTGGCTTATTGTATGGGTTTGGCTTGAAGGTCATGTGACCAGGTAGGAGTGGCTTGTCGACCGTATGACCAGGTGGGAGTGGCTTGACAATCATGTGACCTAGGGTGGCGTAAAGATCATGTGACTGGGCAGAAGTGGCTTACTGACCAAGATAAGTTTTCAAATAGGTGCTTGGACTCTTTTTTAGTTGATTAAGTCCCATTATTTGAATAGCCACACAAAGGACAAATGATAGACAGCATCATTTGTTGAGGAGCACAATAACATTTATTTATTTATTTATTTATTTATTTATTTATTTATTTATTTATTAATAGAGTTGAAAGGGACCGTTAGGTCATCGAGTCCAACCCCCTGCCTGAGCAGGAAACCCTACAGCACCCCAGCCAAATGGAAGTCCAATCTCCTCTTGAAGGTGTCCAGAGTTGGGGAGTTCACCACCTCCCCTGGCAGGCAGTTCCATTGGTTGATCGCTCTGACCGTCAGGAAGTTCTTCCTTATTTCCAGGTTGAATCTCTCCTTGGTCAGCTTCCAACCATTGTTCCTCGTCCGGCCCTCTGGTGCCCTGGGGAATAAAGAGACCCCCTCCTCACCGTGGCAACCCCTCAATTTGAAGGTTTCATACTGAATCCACAAAGTTCAGTAGGATAACAGATTAGGCAAGTAGCTCAATTTTCTTCAATTGTTATGAAAGTTCAGCTCTAGACAATGAATAAAACGATCGAAACGTTTGAGGGTAAAAAAATACTATTTAATTATTTCCTATTTTAAAAGTAATTGAGGATCATACTAAGGTACTAGAGAAGGAAGGACAATAAAAATAACTATTAAGTATTCAATAAATAGTGCATAAACCTACTACCCCCACTGCGTTTCCCCCCATGGGGGCAGCAGCACATTACTGCTTCTTTCGGACCTTCCCTCTCTCTCATTGTATTCATTCCTTCCTTCATCCCCTCCCTCACTTCTTTCCTTCTTCCATCTCAATCCTTCCTTCTTTCCTTCCTTCCTTTTTTCCTTCCTTCCTTCGTTCCTTCGTTCCTTCCTCTTCATTATTCCCATTCCCTTCCTTCTCTCCCTCCCTCCTTTCCTTCTTCCATCTCAATCCTTCCTCCTTTCCCTCTCTCCCTCCTTTCCTTCCATCTCAATCCTTCCTTCCTTCCTTCCTTCCTTCCTTCCTTCCTTCCTTCCTCTTCATTATTCCCATTCCCTTCCTTCCTTTCCTTTCCAATGAATAAAGGCAGGAAACATTATATTCCCATCCTCCCAAAATATATGACATTATATATGTCATATATTCAAAGCAGCACGGAACTAACAACTTCAGCCTGATGATGGTGAATGTGATTTCACCGAAACGTTGCATAGACACTCAAAATATTACACGCTACCGGGGTACATATTTGGGGGTGGCAGTGGAGTGGCTCCTTCCAAGCCCCCCTTTGGCCAGCCTTGTTCCACCTCTGTCTCGGGGGTCCGATCCTCCGTCTGGGCTCAGATTCGCAGGGGAAAAGAGCTCAGCTTTTCAGGCTGGAAGTCTCTGGGAAGAACCCGTTGTTACAAAAAATAAAAATAAATCACTTTTCGGAGCCTCACAGGAAATCACCCGTCCGGCCCTGTTGTTAAATGTGACCTCTTGGCAGCCGACCGGGCCAAGCATTCCCGGCGAATACCAAGGGGTCTGTGTTGCAAGGCTGGCCCACAGGGCTGGGAGGAGGAGTTGGGGGGGGAGTAGTGGCCGTCCCCGAGGACTGACCGGAGGGGAGGGGAGGATGCAGAACACGCCCGCTGGCACGGCAAAGTCTCCTCCGCCGTGCAAAGCACAACAAGATCGTTTTGTGTTTTTGCAAAAACAAACTTTTTTCACAGAGTTTTTGCAAAGATCCCTCTGCTTGGGGAAAAGCAGTTGCAAAGGACGAAGGCCTGGAACGTTATCACACACACACACACACACACACACACACAAAAATACACACTTAAACACATGCCCCACTAAGTCCTGTGGGCACTACAGGGGCAGGTTTTTGCCTGGAGTAGTGGGCAAGCAGGAAGAATTTGGCTGGAGGATTCGGAAAGGCAGTTGTGGATTTTTTGGAGGCTGGAAGACGGTGGTTTCCCTCGGTGGGTGGAAAAGGAGAAGGCGAGGACAACAAGCAACGGATGGAAATTGACAGGGGAGAGAAGCCACCTGGAATTGAGGAGGAACTTCCTAACTGCGTGGACAATTAACCGGAGGAACTGCTTGCCACCAGAAGTTGTGGGTGCTCCATCGCTGGAGGCTTTTTTAAGAAGACACTGGCAAGCCACTTGTCTGAAATGGTATAAATGCTCTCCCGCTCGAGCAGGGGGCTGGACTAGTAGATCTCCAGAGTCCCTTCCAGCTGTCTCCTGATTGGTTCAAGGGATCCAGTTTGCTGATGGATCCGTGTTTTCCCGCCAACTCTTCCCCTACGACCTGGATGGAAGTCGGTCCTCGCGGGGGAATTTCGGAAACGCTCTGCCTAAATAGATTTTCCCGTTATCTCCGAGGGAGCCAGCATTGGATGACCGTTGGATTTTGCCTCTCGGGGGATTTACTGAAACTTTCATAAGCAGACGAGTTTGAGGATTTGGCTGCGGTTTCCTAAGCCTCCTTGTTCTCCCTCTGGTTGCGCCACTTGAATCCAGAACTCAGACGGACAAGAGAGGCTGGTTGGGTAGCGGGGACCAGCATCTCTAGGGCAGAGCAAGAAGCAATGGATGGAAACTTTGTCGAGGAGAGAAGCGAACCTGGAATGAAGGAGGAATTTCCTGAAAGCGAGGACAATTGACCAGTGGAACAGCCTGCCACCAGACGCTGTGGATGCTCCATCCCTGGAGATTTATAAGAAGAGACTGGAGAGCCACTAGGGGTTGGACTAGAAGACCTCTAAGGTCGCTTCCATTTCTGTTAATTCTGTTCTCTGCCCGGCCCACGATGCAGCGTTTTGAGGCCTGGCGTCGCTCCTTCCCGTTCCTTTCCCGTTTCCTGGTTTACAAGGTAAGGAAGCGCCGGACATGGACAAAATTGAACAGGTCCAAAGACGGGCTACAAGAATGGTGGAAGGTCTTAAACATAAAACGTATCAGGAAAGACTTCATGAACTCAATCTGTAGAGTCTGGAGGACAGAAGGAAAAGGGGGGACATGATGGAAACATTTAAATATGTCAGAGGGTTAAATAAGGTCCAGGAGGGAAGTGTTTTTAATAGGAAAGTGAACACAAGAACAAGGGGGCACAATCTGAAGTTAGTTGTGGGAAAGATCAGAAGCCACGTGAGAAAATATTATTTGACTGAAAGAGTAGTAGATCCTTGGAACAAACTTCCAGCAGACGTGGTTGGTAAATCCACAGGAACTGAATTTAAACATGCCTGGGATAAACATATATCCATTGTAAGATAAAATACAGGAAATAGTATAAGGGCAGACTAGATGGACCATGAGGTCTTTTCCTGCCTTCAGTCTTCTATGTTTCTATTGCCCCAAGATTTTTCTCCAGTCCAGTTTTCTCCAGTTGTGTGTCTTTGGTTCCAGCATGCAGCTTGGCTCACTTGCTAGAGTCACCTCCTTTTGTGCTCCCTGCAGGGATCAATCTGCAGCACCCCTACATCCTGTGCTAGTGGGGTGCAATAGGATGGACCCGGATTTAGGAAATTGGCCTTTGGGGATTTTGTTGTAAGCCGCCTAGAGTCCTTGGGGAGTTGGGAGTTGGCTGTTCTGTGTTAGCCAAAACTTCAGGAGAGAAGGATTGACGGGTCGTGATTTCTGACAGTCTCCAAATGGGTGAACATTGCAGTCAGGCAGTAGGGAAAGCAAGAAGAAGGCTTGGCTGCATAGCTAGAGGTATCACAAGCAGGAAGAGGGAGATTGTGATCCCGCTGTATAGAGCGTTGGCGAGACCTCATTTGGAATCATACTGTGTTCAGTTCTGGAGACCTCACTCACAAAAAGAGATGGATCAAATTGAACGGGTCCAAAGACGGGCTACAAGAATAGTGGAAGGTCTTAAGCATAAAACGTATCAGGAAAGACTTCATGAACTCAATCTGTAGAATCTGGAGACAGAAGGGAAAGGGGGGACATGATCGAAACATTTAAATGAGTTAAAGGGTTAAATAAGGTTCAGGAAGGAAGTGTATTTAATGGGAAAGTGACCACAAGAACAAGGGGGCACAATCTGAGGTTGGTTGGGGGAAAGATCAAAAGCAACGTGAGAAAATATTATCCTGCCTTTAGCTCAGAGTTTCCACAGAAAGACCAGGCTTAGAGGCCTTTCTGTCATAAACCCAAGAACTGGTTGCAAGTCACTTTTTTCCCACTGCCAAAATGGTCACTAACCAAGCCGTCAGAATTTGAGACCTGCCTGCGGCTCAGAATTTGCATAGCCCTTCTATAAGCTTAATTTTTAGATTAATGAAGTAATTATTGATGAAATAAAAATAGGATTTAGGATGTTTTATTATGTTTCTCTATCAAAGAGACCTTTTAGCTGGGTTGCTAGAAAGATAACCATTAAGTGTTGGACCTCACATTTCTTGACAAATGTCTCTTTTTCTTTTATGTCCACTGAGAGCATCTGCACCAAAGACAAATTCCTTGTGTGTCCAATCACTCTTGGCCAATAAAGAATTCTATTGTATTATTCTATAAGAGTAATGATGGATGAATCCAAAATAAAGTTTTAGGTCCCTTAGAGGTCAGTAAGGGGCGTGCATAAGTGCACCAGTGTGCCTTCCGTCCCCTGTCCAATTGTCTCTCCTTATCTCATTTATCTTTTCTTCCTTTCAAATATGTTCACCTATACTTTTATATCTTTTCTTCTATCCTTTTCTTTCTTTATATTATTACATATCTCTCTCTTCAATGTGTACTATGTATTGGACAAAATAAATAAATAAATAAATAAATGTTTTATTAATTTTGTATATAGGAGATTATACGCTGCTCAAAAAAATAAAGGGAACACTAAAACCACACAATATAACTCCAAGTAAATCAAACTCCTGTGAAATCAAATTGTCCACTTAGGAAGCAACACTGATTGACAGTCAATTTCACCTGCCGTTGTGCACATTCAACTTTGTACAGAACAAAGGATTCAGTGAGAATATTTCATTCATTCAGATCTAGGATGGGTTCTTGGAGGGTTCCCTTTATTTTTTGAGCAGTATATAAGCATATTGTTAGGCATTGAGGGTCTATGTATTTTTATGTATGTATGTTTTTCAAGCTCGAGAATTTTTTTTTAAAAATTATACCTCCACCACTCACCCAAAAAAGAATTTGCACAGAAAAAAAGCCGGTTGGGATCTCGCCCGTCATAAATCCTCCGGCTCAGCCTTCTGTGAATGAGTTGTTGGCCAGATCACTCAGGATTCCCGGATCGTCGAAACGCTGGGGCCACACCGACTCAATAGAGAAAGGCCCCGATGTTGCGTAAGCTGCTTTCTTCCTTGCAACTTTCTCAGTGTAGCAATGGAAAAAAGTCCGGACCTGACCCAATTCCCCTTCCAAACAACACCGAGCAATAGTTTACTCATTGCTCATTTCCTCTCCAGACTCCTCTTTGTCTCTAGCCAAGGAATTCTTCTCGCTTGGCCAAAAAAGCAAAAATTGTGTTTTTTATGGCTGCAATATCGGGGCTGCCTTACCTGCAGGGAGACACCAGGGGGCAGCAGAGACTTTGGAGTGGGGGGGCAGACTTTGGACAGGTGAGCTAAACCTGTTTGGCTGTGCTGGGCAGGTTGGGTGGAAGCTCTGCGACGGTGGATTATTTGTTGTGATTCTAGAAGTGGAAAAATTTCAGAAAGAGCAGCTGCTAAAGCAAGAGTCATTTCAAAGAAGGGAAATAAATGCAGATATGTGTGTTTGGAAGCGCTTTGATTTATTGTTATTTTAGTATTTTAAAAAAACCATTTAGTATTTTTTTTATTTACTTATTCTTTGTCCAATATACAATACATATGAAAGAGAATAGACATTAAGTAATATATATAAAGATTGAAAGTAAGAAAGAAGAGAAGGAGAAGGAAAGGGGAGAAAATATATGATATATGAGATAAGGAAAGACAATTGGACAGGGGACGATAGGCACATCAGTGCACTTATGTACGCCTCTTACTGGCCTCTTAGGAACCTGGAGAGGTCAATCGTGGAGAGTCTTAGGGAGAAATGTTGGGGGCTGGGGGCTGACACCACTGAGTCCGGCAATGAGTTCCACACTTCGACAACTCGATTGTTTAAGTCATATTTTTCACAGTCAAGTTTGGAGCGGTTAATATTACATTTGAATCTGTTGCGTGCTCTTGCTGTTGAAGCTGAAGTAGTCGTTGACCGGAAGGACGTTGCAGCATATGATCTTGTGGGCAATACTCAAATCGTGTTTTAGGCACCATAGTTCTAGGCTTTCTAGGCCCAGGATTGTTAGTCTATTTTCGTAGGGCATTCTGTTTCGAGTGGAGGAGTGGAGGGCTCTTCTGGTGAAATATCTTTGGACATTTTCAAGGGTGTTGATATCCGAGATGTGATATGGGTTCCAGACAGATGAGCAGTATTCTAGGGTGGGTCTGGCATAGGTTTTGTAGGCTCTGGTCAGTAGATTGCCAGAGCAGAAGCTACGTAGAATCAGGTTAACAACTCTAGAAGCTTTTTTGGCGATATTGTTGCAGTGGGCTTTAGCACTTAGGTCGTTTGATAAATTCATAAATGTGGTTTGTATCTCATCTTTATTATTTTTTAACAATAAGCCAAAGCGGCAAGCATACTTAACACTTCTCCTTCCTTCCCCTCCCTCATTCTTCCCATCTCCTTCTTTTTCTCCCTTTCTCTTTGCCTCTCTTTTCTTCCTTCCTCTCTCCCTCCTTTTTTCCTTCCTTTTCTGATCTCACTCCTTTCCTTCCTTCCTTTCCTTCTCCCATCTCTACCATTCACTCCTTCCTTCCTTTATTCATTCCTCTCCCTATCAATCCATCCCCCCTTCCTTCCCCCCTGTCTCCCTCCCTCCTTTTTCATCTTGCTCTTTTCCTCCCTTCCTTCCTTTCCTTCTCTTCCCATCTCTACCATTCACTCCTTCCTTCATTTCTCTTCTATCCTTCCTTCTTCCACTCTTGCCTCCTCCCTCCCACCCTCCTTCCTTTCTTCTCTCCTTTTCTCATCTTGCTCCTTTCCTTCCCTTCCCTACCATTCACACCTTCCTTCCTTCATTTTTCTTGATTCCTTTTCCTATCAATCTATCCTTCCTTCCCCCACATTTCCTCCCACCCTCCTTCCTTCCTTTTTTCATCTTACTCCTTTCCTTCCTTCTTTCCCATCTCTTCCATTCACTCCCCTCCTTCCTTCCTTCCTTTTTTCATCTTACTTCTTTCCTCCCTTTCCTTCCTTCCTTCCCATCTCTTCCATTCATTCACTCCTTCCTTCCTATCTTTTTTCCTTCCTTCCTTCCTATCTTTTTTCCTTCCTTCTTTCCTTCCTATCTTCTTTCTATCCTTCCTTCTTTCCCTTGCTTGCTTCCTCCCCCTCCCCCCCGTGTCAGTGGTCCAGGGGGAACCATTGTCTTCTCTCGCAGGGCCCTGTGGGTTGAAGGGACGCGGGCGGATTTGTCCAAGGAGGAGCAGCTGTTGTCCTTGGAAAGGAGACAAAACAGGCTTCCCAAAAGGAGCAGATGTTCAGCCGGGAGGGCGGTTGAGTAGCCTTCAGATAAGGGCAGCGCACCTGCAGTTGTGGGCCAGATGTTTAAAAGCGGGAGGAAGGAAGCTCCCCCCCCCCCAAATGTAAACAGAGACATAAATCACACAAAGGAATTAGCTGGTGGGAAAGGCAGTGATTGATGGGGTAAAGAGGCTGGCCACAGAGCTTGCCAGTAGCTCAAGTCTTTTCTGGGGGAAGGAAGGAAGGAAGGAAGGAAGGAAGAAGAATGTGAAAAGAGGAATGAAAGAAAGAAGAAAAAGAAAAAAAGAAAGAAAGAAAAAAGAGTAAAAAAGAAAGGAAGGAAAAAAGGAAAAGAAAGAAATAAGAGTAAAAGATGAAGGAAGCAAAGAAAGAAAAAAAAGATAGAGTAAAAAAAAGGAAGGAAAAGAAAACAGTTAAAAAGAAAGAGTAAAAAGAAGGAAGGAAGGAAGAAGAGAATGAAAAGAGGAAGGAAAGAGAAAGAAAGTAAAAAGTAAAAAGAGAAGGAAGGAAAGAAAGAAAGGAAAAAAGAAAAAAGAAAGGAAGGAAAGAAAGAGAAAGGGACAGGGAGAGGAAAAGAAAGAAATAAGAGTAAAAAAATAGAAGCAAAGAAAGAAAGAGAAAGAAAAAAGAGAGTAAAAAAGGAAGGAAAAGAAAAAAGACAAAGAAGAAAGATTAAAAAGAAAGAAGGAAGGAAGAAGAGTAAAAAGAGGAAGGAAAGAAAGAAGAAAAAAAAAGTAAAAAGAGTAAAAAAGAAAGGAAGGAAAAAAGGAAAAGAAAGAAATAAGAGTAAAAGATGAAGGAAGCAAAGAAAGAGAAAGAAAAAAGATAGAGTAAAAAAAAGGAAGGAAAAGAAAAAAGTAAAAAAGAAAGAGTAAAAAGAAGGAAGGAAGGAAGAAGAGAATGAAAAGAGGAAAGAAAGAAAGTAAAAAGAGAAGGAAGGAAAGAAAGAAAGGAAAAAAGAGAAAAAAGAAAGGAAAGAGAGAAAGGGAGAGGGAAAGGAAAAGAAAGAAATAAGAGTAAAAAAATAGAAGCAAAGAAAGAAAGAGAAAGAAAAAAGAGAGAGTAAAAAAGGAAGGAAAAGAAAAAAGACAAAGAAGAAAGATTAAAAAGAAAGAAGGAAGGAAGAAGAGTAAAAAGAGGAAGGAAAGAAAGAAGAAAAAGAGAAAGTAAAGAGAAGGAAGCAAAAAAAGAAAAGAAAAAGTAAAAAAGAAAGGAAGGAAAGAAGAAAAAGAAAGAGTAAAAAACGAAGGAAGCAAAGACAGAGAGAAAAAAGAGAGTAAAAAAAGGAAGGAAAAGAGGAAAGAGTAAAAAGAAGGAAGGAAGGAAAGAGAAAAAAAGAAATTTTAAACTCTCCATGCCACTTCCCAGGACCCCTCGGTTAGTCATTTCCTGCACAATCGCACCTTTCCCGTTGTGTTCTCTGTAAGGGCGGTTGTGATGCCAAATCCAGATTCCGCTTGGCACATGGGGTTTATTTCCTCCGTGTGGCGCATGTGAAATAGTTTGGGACCCAGAACAGAAGCCTCGTTTGTCTCCCGTAGACAATGATGTGCCTCTCGGGGTTGGAAAAGAGGAGGGGGGAGGCTGGACCCCCACTCCCCTCGGATGGAGACGGAAGGGGGGTGGGAGAACTGCTGTTGAAGGGGCCAGCCCATGCTCGGTTGGGGCCAGACCCGGCAGTGTTGATGTGCGTTGCACACACGTTGCAAAGGAGGGTGGGGAGGTAGGGAAGAGGGGCGGGTGGGAAGAAGGCCATGGGGGGCGAGGGCTGGGAAATAAGGAAGCACGCTCCCTCCCCCTCAGCCCAGCCTTGGAGCAGCTTCAGATTTTTCCACTGACTTTCATATCCTGCCATTATTGTTTTTACAAAAAATAACCGAGGCTTCCGACTTACACACAATAGCACTTCCTCCTCCTCCTGAATTTTTTGCACAACAACCCTGCCAAGGTGGTGGGGCTAGAACTCCCCGTCTCAAGATGACTGGCTCACAGTTACACAGTGGGCTTTCATGCCTAAGGTGGGACTAGAACTCCCCGTCTCCTGGTAATTGGCCCAAAGTCACCCAGTTGGCTTTCATGCCTAAGGTGGAACTAGAACTCCCAGTCTCCTGGTAATTGGCCCATAGTCACCCAGTTGGCTTTCATGCCTAAGGTGGAACTAGAACTCCCCATCTCCTGGTAATTGGCCCAAAGTCACCCAGTGGGCTTTCATGCCTAAGGTGGGACTAGAACTCCCCGTCTCCTGGTAATTGGCCCAAAGTCACCCAGTTGGCTTTCATGCCTAAGGTGGAACTAGAACTCCCCATCTCCTGGTAATTGGCCCAAAGTCACCCAGTGGGCTTTCATGCCTAATGTGGGACTAGAACTCCCTGTCTCCTGGTAATTGGCCCAAAGTCACCCAGTTGGCTTTCATGCCTAAGGTGGAACTAGAACTCCCCGTCTCCTGGTAATTGGCCCATAGTCACCCAGTTGGCTTTCATTCCTAAAGTGGGACTAGAACTCCCCGTCTCCTGGTAATTGGCCCAAAGTCACCCAGTTGGCTTTCATGCCTAAGGTGGAACTAGAACTCCCCATCTCCTGGTAATTGGCCCATAGTCACCCAGTTGGCTTTCATGCCTAAGGCGGGACTAGAACTCCCCGTCTCCTGGTAACTGGCCCATAATCACCCAGTTGGCTTTCATGCCTAAGGTGGAACTAGAACTCCCCGTCTCCTGGTAATTGGCCCAACATCGCCCAGTTGGCTTTCCTGCCTAAGGCGGGACTAGAACTCCCCGTCTCCTGGTAATTGGCCCATAGTCACCCAGTTGGCTTTCATGCCTAAGGTGGAACTAGAACTCCCCGTCTCCTGGTAATTGGCCTATAGTCACCCAGTTGGCTTTCATGCCTAAGGCGGGACTAGAACTCCCCGTCTCCTGGTAATTTGCCCATAATCACCCAGTTTGCTTTCATGCCTAAGGTGGAACTAGAACTCCCCGTCTCCTGGTAATTGGCCCAACATCGCCCAGTTGACTTTCATGCCTAAGGCGGGACTAGAACTCCCCGTCTCCTGGTAATTGGCCCATAATCACCCAGTTGGCTTTCATTCCTAAAGTGGGACTAGAACTCCCCATCTCCTAGTAATTGGTCCAAAGTCACCCAGTTGGCTTTCATGCCTAAGGCGGGACTAGAACTCCCCGTCTCCTGGTAATTGGCCCATAATCACCCAGTTGGCTTTCATTCCTAAAGTGGGACTAGAACTCCCCGTCTCCTGGTAATTGGCCCAAAGTCACCCAGTTGGCTTTAATGCCTAAGGTGGAACTAGAACTCCCCGTCTCCTGGTAATTGGCCCATAGTCACCCAGTTGGCTTTCATGCCTAAGGCGGGACTAGAACTCCCCGTCTCCTGGTAATTGGCCCATAATCACCCAGTTGGCTTTCATGCCTAAGGTGGAACTAGAACTCCCCGTCTCCTGGTAATTGGCCCAACATCGCCCAGTTGGCTTTCATGCCTAAGGAGGGACTAGAACTCCCCGTCTCCTGGTAATTGGCCCATAATCACCCAGTTGGCTTTCATTCCTAAAGTGGGACTGGAACTCCCCATCTCCTGGTAATTGGCCCAAAGTCACCCAGTTGGCTTTCATGCCTAAGGTGGGACTAGAACTCCCCGTCTCCTGGTAATTGGCCCAAAGTCACCCAGTTGACTTTCATGCCTAAGGCGGGACTAGAACTCCCCGTCTCCTGGTAATTGGTCCAAAGTCACCCAGTTGGCTTTCATGCCTAAGGTGGGACTAGAACTCCCCGTCTCCTGGTAATTGGCCCATAATCACCCAGTTGGCTTTCATTCCTAAAGTGGGACTAGAACTCCCTGTCTCCTGGTAATTGGCCCAAAGTCAGCCAGTTGGCTTTCATGCCTAAGGCGGGACTAGAACTCCCCGTCTCCTGGTAATTGGCCCAAAGTCACCCAGTTGGCTTTCATGCCTAAGGTGGGACTAGAACTTCCTGTTTCCTGGTAATTGGCCCAAAGTCACCCAGCCGGCTTTATATCAGTGCAGTCATTAAACAAAAACCAGTCATCGTGAGCATGTTCCCTACAGTGCAAGTTTCCAAAAGGGAAAGGAAGGAGAAGGTTTTAACCAAACAGTTGTAAAACACAATTGCGAGATGCTGTAAATACAACCAGGTGGTCGACTGCATGGAGTCTTCGGAGAGGGGCGGCATAGAAATCTAATAAATAATAATAATAATAAATAATAATAATGGACAAGTATGAAATTGGGAATATAAATCTCTGTATTCTCAGGTGGGTTGTAACTGAATAGTCATTAAGGGACAGTGATTATCTCCCCCGAACCGAGAAGGGATGTTTTCTCATGCAACCTAGTTCCTGTGCATGTACAGAGGAAACTTCATTTGCTCGCCCACTACTTAGGCATCCTGGGAGTTACGGAATCCTGATGCAGAATTCAGGTCTCCAGCCATGGCAACCTAAAGACTTAGGGAGTTCTGGAATTCCACAGGCAGAATTCTGGGAGTGGGTCCGTAGGTCTTCAGGATGGCTTGGTTGAAGCCCAGAACATCTTCAGGGTTCCACTAACGAGGGCAAGCAGTGGTATAATCATAATAATAGTAATAATAATAATAATAATAATAATAATAATAATAATAATAATAACAGCAACAGCAACAAAGCAATAAATAATATAAATAATAGCAATAACAATAGCAATAACAATATAATAATAATAATAATAATAATAATAATAATAATAATAATAATAATACGAAGATCCAAATACGAAGATCTAAAAATCGAGCTGCAACGACTCTGGCATAAGCCAGTGAAATTGTCCCAGTGGTCCTTGGCATGCTGGGTGCAGTGCCAAAGGATTTCAGCGGACATTTGAAAACCATCGGAATTGACAATATATCTGTGAATCGCAAAAGGCCACTTTACTGGGATTGACAAACATAATTCACCGCTACATCACGCAGTCCTAGGTGCTTGGGAAGTGCCCGACTGGGGATGAAATACGAAATCCAACATAGTGATCTCATTTGCTGAGTTGTATTGAGATAATAATAATAATAATAATAATAATAATAATAATAATAATAATAATAATAAAAAATAAAAAATAAACAACTTCCTTCAGAAGTTCTCTAGAACTTCTAAGTCAGTCTAGAAATGGTTCTGTTACGCTGGTCAACACAATCCTGACATTGGTCCCTGCTTCCTTTCCAGAAGCTGAGCTGTGGCATGCAGGCTGATGAAGGGACCGACTGGCTACTCGAACTCCTGACCGAAGTCCAGCTTCAACAGTACTTCCTCCAGATCCGCGATGACCTCAACATCACTCGCCTCTCGCACTTCGAGTATGTCAAGAATGAGGACCTGGAGAAAATCGGAATGGGGAGACCGGGTGAGTGAGGGGTCCTATAGCCCATCCCCACCTCTCAGGACTTGGAGGTATTGCAAAATTTAAGTGGAAAGGAGCAATGACAAAGTTTTTGTAAATTAGAATCATAGAAACCTAGAAGATTGATGGCAGAAAAAGACCTCACGGTCCATCTCGTCTGCCCTTATACTATTTCTTGTATTTAGATGGATCTATATTTATCCCGGGAGAACTCCGTGCTGCTATGCCATTGGCCACGCCCCCTTCCCCGCTAAGCACCTGGGTTTTGATCATGTGACCGTTTCAGCAGCTAAGCGTGAAAAATGGTCATGTCAACTTTTTTTTCATTGCCGTTATAAATTTGGTCACTAAACAAACCGTTTTTAAGTCAAGGACTAGCTATAAGCAAAGTTTGAGCAGTATTTTGCAACTAGGGGGATTTGAGTGAAACGGAATTACCTAGCCCCCCCCAAAAAAATTTCCGACATGGAGCAAATACATAGCAGGAGAGGAGTTGATTTCTTTTTGGTTTTATGTGGCTGCTTGTTGTGTATTTCTGTAGGGCAGAGACGCCTCTGGGAGGCCGTGAAGAGGAGGAAGGCTGTGTGCAAGCGGAAATCATGGATGAGCAAGGTCAGAGAGGAGGGGACTCCCGAGGACTAGAAACTTAGCGGCGTCTTTAAAAAGACAAAACAGAAAGGTTTTATAGAACCGTCTCGAAGGAGAGGGTGCTTTGGGCAAGATGCAGGAACCCCCTAACCCCCTTGACTTGATTTTGAAAAACAATCGTCGGATCAGACTGTGATTTGGTTAGTCCTGGGATGGCTCACCACCAGGAAATCCCAGGAATGCCGAGTAAGAAAGTGCTCTTAAAAACGACAATGGCAAGCAAGCTTGGTTGCCAATTAGTAAAAAATACAATGGTACCTCGGTTCTCGACCACAATTTGTTCCAGAAGTGTGGTCGAGAACCGATTTGGTCGAGTACCGAATTTATTTATCCCATAGGAAATAATGGAAATGGATTTAATTGGTTCCCAGTCCCTGTTAACTCGCTGGGAACCAATAAAATCTATTTTCTTTACTTCATGTGGGATAAATAAATTCGGTACTCCAAGCTGCAGGAAGGGTGGGGGCGGCTGCAATCCCGGCAGCTTTGGGGGGCTCCTTTCCTCAATGCTTCGTATTATTACCTGTAAGCAGCTGCAAAAACTTTCTCCTTCCCGGCGGCAACGGCGGCGGCTTCCGTTCGAGTAGCAACAGCAATGGGAATGTCACGTAATGAAGGGAAGCGGCTGGAGCGGCTGAGATGGCTCCGGCGGTTTCCCTTCATCACGTGACGTTCCCGGCGCTGTTGCTACTCGAAGGGAAGCCGCCGCCGGGAAGGAGAAAGTTTTTGCAGCTGCTTACAGGTAATAAGAGGAAGCAATGAGGAAAGGAGCCCCCCGAAGCTGCCGGGATTGCAGCCGCCCCCACCCTTCCTGCAACTTGGAGCTCTTATACAGCTCCTCAGCCCCATGAAGCTGCTGGGACTGCAGCAGCCCCCGGCGGTAACATTTCGGATAATGAACAAAATTTTCTGTGGCTGTTCGGTATCCGAATTTTTGTTCAGATAACGAAGCAAATTTTTGCCGAAAAGTTTGTTCGTTATCCAAAATGTACGAGAACCAAAGCGTTCGAGTACCGAGGTACCACTGTACTTTTTAAGGAGACAAGTACCAGAGTTACATGTTAGGTGTATTACACTACTAAGTAAATACATAGAGTTGTACGGTTATGTACACAGGTGTATTTAAGTTAAATATGATACTGCTCAGTGACAGTATAATAAGGCATAAAAGGAAAGAAATGTAGGAGAAGAAAAATCAAAATAGATAAAATCAGAACGTTAATAATAAAAATAGGCCCCAAAGAGTGAGGCCAGGGCTTAAGACACCAGGCTTAGCAGCCGGGAGATGGTGAGATGTAGTTAGGCCTTAGGCACGAATGGCGGCTGGGTGACTTTGCCCAAGCGCCAGGAGGCTCTGAGTTCGAGTGTCACCTTCGCCATGACAGTTGGCAAGATGACTTTCGGCCGATCACCAGGAGATGGCGAGTTCTAGTCCTGCCTTAGGCATGAAAGCCAGCTGGGGGACTTTCGGCCTCTAACCCAGCCTACTTCACAGGGAGGCGGGAGTTGCGGCTTGCCAGTGTGCTTCCTACGTAGCTCCCAACCCCGGCGGGCATATCCGAGTGAGAATTTACTTCTGCGCATGCTGGCAAAAGAGAGATTTTGGCAATTTGATGCTTTTGAGCATGCGTAAAAATCACAGAAATCTCACACATGTGCGTACCAAGCAAAATCTCACTCGGATTCCCGGGGACGCAGAGCGGTGAGCACATTTCCCTACCGGAGCTATGGTGTGGGGTACGGGTGGTATCGGCGATCCGTTAGAAAAAACGGAGATACGTGCTGCCCCCGACAAGTGCATGTATGAGATTTCACTTCTGCACATGCATCCGAAGCGAAATCTCACACGATTTTGACGATTTTCGCAGATTTTTCACTTCTGTGCATATCGGCGAAAACAGCTGAGATCTTGCTCGCGCTCACAAGATTTTGGCAATTTTTGCTGACTTTTTTGGCAAAAATCACCAAAATTGTGTGAAATTTCACTTTGGGCGCATGCAGAGAAGCGAAATCTTGTGGTGGGGATGCGTGCGGCCACACTGGCCCTGGGAAGCAACGGCGGCTCTTCGCTGTCCGTACCGGTAGCAACCCGCTACTACTCACAGGGTGATGGTTGTGTAGGAGAAGTTGTAGGCAGGATAAAAATATTTCTTTAAAAAAACAACAACCCAGAATTTTTCTTGTTCACAACATCGGTGCCAAACTTGGTTCCCTCACGCTCCTCCATTATCCACCCAGGTCTTCAGCGGGAAGCGCCCCGACTCGGAGATGCAACCGCTGCCCCCAAGTCTTCTGAGCAAGCAGTCGAGCCCGGCGGCCCTCGAAGAGGCCCAGCAGCAGGCCCTGACCTGCCTCATCAGTGAGAAGGACCTGGTGTTGCTGGAGAAACTGGGTGACGGTTCTTTTGGGGTGGTGCGCCGCGGGGAGTGGTGCGCCCCGTCAGGAAAGGTGGTAAGCGAGTATGGTGTGTACACATACACGCTTCTTGCGACTAGCCGTATTTTATTAAGAGAAGATTTAATTAAGACTTTCTCCTTAAGAAAGACTTAATAAAGATAGATAGATAGATAGATAGATAGATAGATAGATAGATAGATAGATAGATAGATAGATAGATAGATAGAGATAGATAGATACTGTAGATAGATAGATAGATAGATAGATAGATAGATAGATAGATACTGTAGATAGATAGATAGATAGATAGATAGATAGATAGATACTATAGATAGATAGATAGATAGATAGATAGATAGATAGATAGATAGATAGATAGATAGATAGATAGATAGATAGATAGATAAATAGATAGATAGATACTGTAGATAGATAGATAGATAGATAGATAGATAGATAGATAGATAGATAGATAGATAGATAGATAGATAGATAGATTACATAGATATGATTGAGAGAGGAGCCAGGGAGAACAGCCTATGATCTAGAGGTTAAAGCCATTGTCTTAAAAGGCACACTCTGCAGGTTCAAATTCCGGGAAGGGTATGGCTAATTGACGAGAGCATAATAAACTCAAAATACATCTATAGTAGTCTCCCTTCCCTTTCATTATCAGCAAAAATATGCCTCATACATACATACATACACGTATATATATATATGTATTTGTACACATCCATTCACCTACCTATCCATCCATCTACCCACCCTTCCCCCTAAATACCTACCTACCTATACCTGTACATATCTATACTTACATATACATATATAGATACACATACATACACATAGGCATGTATATATGTCAATACACACTCACACGTAGAAAAATACCTTTGATGGGAAGGGCACAGTGTTCCGTAAGTCTACCCTGGTCTGGTGTAGCAAAGGGCCAGGATTCGATTCCAGATCCGGCGGTGTGAGAGATTTCTTGCCTTTCCCATCCACAGCTGAACGTTGCGGTCAAGTGTCTGAAGACGGACGTCCTGAACCAGCCGGAAGCCCTGGACGACTTCACCCGCGAGGTCAACGCCATGCATTCCTTGGACCACGTCAACCTCATCCGCCTCTACGGGGTGGTCCTCTCCAACCCCATGAAGATGGTGAGGGAACCCTCCCAGGCTGGAGTGGAGAATGGGGACGGGGGTTTGCGGGGACGTTGGATCCTGAAACGAGTAGTCCTCGACCTAATGACCGTAAATTGCAGTCATAAGAGGGTCCTTAAGTGAGTCATGATGTGACTGCACGCCCGTTTTGCAACATTTTTGTTGAGCCGGTCGTTAAGTGAACCCGTGGTCATTAAGCGAGTCCTGACAGTAGTTAAGCATACCCAGTGGTTAAATGAGCTCCAGCAATCATTAAAAGGGTTCCAGCTGTCGTTAAGCGAGTCCCAACAGTCGTTAAGTATATGCAGCAGTCATTAAGCGAGTCCTGGCAGTCGTTAAGGATACCTAGCAGTCATTAAGCGAGTCCCAGTCATCGTTAAATGAGTCCTAGCAGTTAAGCCAGTCCCAGCAGTCATTAAGCAAAGCTCAGCAGTCATTAAGTGAGTCTCAGTCATTAAGCAAGTCCTGGCAGCCTTTAAACCTACCCAGCAGTCGTTAAGTGAGTCCCAGTAGTTGTTAAAGTGAGTACTGGCTCATTAAGTGACTCAGTAGTCATTAAGCGAATCCCGGCAGTCGTTAAGTGAGTTCAAGTAGTTGTTAAACAGGTCCTGGCAGTTAAGCGAGTCCTGGCAGGTCTTTAAGTGAGTCTTAGTAGTCGTTAAATGAATCTTGGCAGTCATTAATCAAACCCACCCAACAGTCATTAAGCAAGTCCTTGTAGTTGTTAAACGAGATCAGGTGGTCATTAAGTAATTCCCAGCAGACGTTAAGTGAATCTCAACAGTCGTTAATGTGAGTCCTGGCAGTCATTAAGTGAGTCTCCGTTGTTAAATGAGTCCTGGCAGTCATTAAGCACACCCACCCAACAGTCATTAAGTAAGTCCCAGTAGTCTAACAGGTCCCGGCAGTCGGTAAGTGAGTCCCAGTAATCATTAAATTAGACAGAAGTTAAGCGAGTCCCAGCAGTCGTTAAGCAAATCTCAGTAGTTATTAAATGAGACCTGGCAGTCGTTAAGAAATTCCCAGCAGTCATTAAGTGAATCCCAGTAGTCATTAAACGAGTCCTGGTAGTTAAGGGACTCCCGGTAGTCGTTAAGTAAGTCTTGGTAGTTGTTAAGTGAGTCGTTAAGGTGGTTTCTCGTACCTGGGGAGCGTTAACCCCGGTCCTCCTGTGCCGCGCAGGTTACGGAGCTGGCCCCGCTGGGTTCGTTGCTGGACCGCCTGCGCAAGAACCAGGGCCACTTCCTGCTGGCCACCCTCTGCCACTACGCCATCCAGATCGCCCGCGGCATGGCCTACCTGGAGTCCAGGCGCTTCATCCACCGTGACCTGGCCGCCCGGAACATCCTGCTGGCTGCTAGCGACCTGGTCAAGATCGGAGACTTCGGCCTCATGCGCGCCTTGCCCAAGAACAATGACCACTACATCATGCAGGAGCACCGCAAGGTCCCCTTTGCCTGGTGAGAGTCCGGCACACAGCACGCCAGTGTCACATGGCATGCCAAAGCTGGCGTCGTCCAGTCGTTGAGGGTCCGCGGTGCTCTCTGAGGTCCTTGGCAGACGTTTCATAACCCAACTAGGGAACATCATCAGTGTTAGGAGGGAGTCGATGGGGAGGAGGAGGGGGACTCTGAGGTCTTCGAAGATCTCCAGGGTGTGACCGCCTCTCTTTCTGCTTTCTCTCCCCCACCTGGGCTGCCCCCTCCCACCACCGCCATGGGTCAGGTGCGCTCCGGAGAGTCTGAAGACCCGCACTTTCTCCCACGCCAGTGACACCTGGATGTTTGGCGTGACCCTCTGGGAGATGTTTACCTACGGACAGGAGCCCTGGGTTGGCCTTAACGGCAGCCAGGTATGACGGGAAAGGTGGGGGGGGGGGGGGGAGTCCTGCAAACAGTCCTCGACTTGCGACCACAATAGGAAACCCCCCTAAATTTCGTTGTTAAGTGAATCACTGCAATTGATTTGGGTCCTACGTGTGACCAAGACACAAATCCCTTCATTTTCACTGCTGTTGTAACTTTGAGCGGTCAATAAATGCTTTTCTGGACTGGATCTTGGCAGCCTTCCCAAACCGAAGCTCCCTGCTGGCTCGCCTAAACGTTGCTTTTCTCCCCGTAAGATTCTGCACAAGATCGACAAGGAAGGCGAACAGCTCGTCCGGCCCGAAGATTGCCCCCAGGATATCTACAACGTCATGTTGCAGTGTTGGGCGCACAAACCGGAAGATCGTCCCACCTTCGTGGCTCTGCGGGATTTCCTCCTGGAGGTAAGACACAAAGAAACGGGCGCGGTCTCTTTCCCGTCTTGACTGCTGCAGCGTCCTGTACGTGGGGCAGCCCTTGGAAGCTATGCAAAGCCTTTCATGGCGATCAAAATGCAGCAGTCTGTGTGGGTTTCTGAGTGCCACACGTGTCTTCTCTTTTGCGGGATTTGCTTCTGGCTCCCAATTCCACGACGCGGCTTGCTACCTTCAAAGCCCTCCGTGGCTTAAGGCCAGGTTACAAGTCGTTCTCGACTTACAACCAACAATTGAGCTGTGAATTTTATGTTGCTAAGTGAGAAAAAGTTATTTTTTTTCTTCAGGGGGACTCGTCAGGGCAACCTGGTCTACCCCAAATATGGGACGGAGCACGCCACTTCTCTTTCCCCCCCCCCCCCCCAAGTATAATTTTTTTTTATTTTTCTTCCATACGGACTTTTTTCAATACATTATGAAATTATTATTTTTATTATTATTTATTAGATTTGTATGCCGCCCCTCTCCGAAGACTCGGAGCGGCTTCTATTCATGTTATAATAAAAATAGTATTTCATTAGTCAGTCATATATAATCCAAAGAGCGAATTTCAAATTCAGAACTACAATGATACCTCTACTTACGAACTTAATTCGTTCCGTCACCAGGTTCCTAAGTAGAAAAGTTTGTAAGAAGAAGCAATTTTTCCCATAGGAATCAATGTAAAAGCAAATAGTGCGTGCAATTGGGGAAACTTCAGGGAGGGTGGAGGCCCTGTTTCCTCCCAGGAGATTCCTAGTGAGGCCCCACAGAGGCTTCTCCCCACCTTTTCTGGCCCTGTTTCCTCCCAGGAGATTCCTGGAGGGGCCCCACGGAGGCTTCTCCCTGCCTTTTCCGGTCCTGTTTCCTCCCAGGAGATTCCTGGAGGGGCCCCACGGAGGCTTCTCCCCATCTTTTCCAGTCCTGTTTTCTCCCAGGAGATTCCTAGAAAGGCCCCACGAAGGCTTCTCCATGCCTTTTCCGGCCCTGTTTCCTCCCAGGAGATTCCTAGAGAGGCCCCACGAAGGCTTCTCCATGCCTTTTCCGGCCCTGTTTCCTCTCAGGAGATTCCTAGGGAGGCCTCACGGAGGCTTCTCCGTGCCTTTTCCAGCCCTGTTTCCTCCCAGGACATTCCTGGAGGGGCCCCACGGAGGCTTCTCCCCATCTTTTCACTACCAGTATGATGACGTCAACGGTGCTGGTAGGAACCTCCTACTGGTATAGTCTCTCCCTCCCGACTTTGTTTAAATTCTGCCTAAGCAACTGCATGAATTTCCGTGCGGTGGGGTGGATAATGGTCCCCAGAGACACCCTTAGATTTGAAGCCCTATTTATCTGGGGCTCATGAAGTCGGGGGGGGGGGGGGGAGTTTGATTCGGAGATCTCACCTGTCAATCTTGGCTTTTTCTCCCTTCCCCAGGCTCAGCCCACGGATATGCGGGCTCTGCAGGATTTCGAAGAGCCAGACAAACTTCTGATCCAAATGAACGATATCATTACAGTCATCGAGGGAAGGTAATGCCTTACCTTATATCCTTTGATCTTGGGTTTATTTTTTTTTAATCCTGCCTTGGTTATTTGCATAGATAATTCAAGGTGCTGGACGTACCTCATGTTTCTTCCGTCTTTTCGCCACAACAGCCCTGCCAGGTGGGTTGGTCTGAGAGAGGAGGGGGCCTGGGTCTTTCGTGCTGGACGTGGGACTAGAACTCACAGTCTCCTGGAGTTTAACCCAAAGTCACCCAACTGGGATTCATACTTCAGGTGGTACTAAAACTCCCTGCCTCCCAGTTTCTAGCCCAGTGCCCTGACCACTAGACCAAACTGCTAGTGGGGACACTAATTGGTTTATTTATTTTATTTATTTATTGTATTTATATGCCGCTCATTCCAACACTGACTCAGAGCGTCTAACAACAGTTATAAACACAACAATAGTAAAAAAACAGTAAAAAATACAACAATAAAATCAACAGTATAATAAAAACAATAATATAAAAAAACCCATGCATCCATTACGATCAATCCAGTTCTAATTGTGATTGAGTTCATTGGCTGTTTTTTAAATGTAAGGGGATTTTAATTTAGAATTTTAGCTATTATATTTGTACGCATATTATTATTGTACTTCTGCCGCACGAATCCCAGCGACCGATTAGGTCCCACAGAGTGGGCCTTCTCCAGGTCCCGTCAACTAAACAATGTCAGTTGGCGGGCCCCAGGGGAAGAGCCTTCTCTGTGGCGGCCCCGACTCTCTGGAACCAACTCCCCCCAGAGATTAGAACTGCCCCTACTCTCCCCGCCTTCTGTAAACTCCTTAAAACCCACCTTTGCCATCAGGCATGGGGGAACTGAAACACCTCCCCCGGGCATGTACAATTTATGCATGGTATGTTTGTGTGTGTGCTTGTTAGTAAATGGGGTTCTTTTAAAACTTTTTAAAATATTTTAAATTTATTTGGATTTGTTACGATTTGTTATATTTTGCTGTGAGCCGCCCCGAGTCTGCGGAGAGGGGTGGCATACAAATCTAAATAATAAATAAATAAATAAAATAAATAAATAAAGTACTGTATTTTGTGAGCTGCCCCAAATCCTCGGAGAAGGGCGGCATACAATTAGTAGTAGTAGTAGTAGAAGTAGTAATAATATTATTATTATTATTATTATTATTATTATTATTATTATTATTATTATTATTATTATTATTCCAGGCCTGCTGGAAAAGCCAGGTCTTAACAGCTTTCCGGAAGATCGGTACGGGGGAGATAGTATGAATCTCCAGGGGCAGTTGGTTCCAAAGTGTCAGAGCCACCACAGAGAAGGCTCTTCCCCGAGGTCCCGCCAACCAACATTGTTTGGCGGATGGGACCTGGAGAAAGCCAACTGTGAGCCATTACTGCCCGCAGCGAGGTAGGAGGAAGGAGGCAGTCCCGTAAATAGTCTGGCCCTGATCCATTTAGGGCTTTAACGGTAATAACTAACACCTTGAAAATAATTTTTATTGGATATAAATATTAAAAGTACATATAGAACATTGATTAGACTTATATGCACATAGCATAACATAAATACATATAAACAGACATACAGAGAAAGAAAAAAAAGAATTGAGAAAAATTGGAAAAAGAAAAAAATCAACTTCTTTTTACAATAAACTATACTGTTGTCATATTTTATACGGTTAAACTATTTCTTTTACAATTTTTTACTTTCAATGTATTTCCTTATTAATATCAGTATTTCAATATCTATACTATATATAATACAATTAACATGCAAACAATAATAATAATAATAATAATTATTATTATTATTAATTAGATTTGTATGCCATCCCTCTCCAAAGACTCGGGGCGACTCACAACAATAATAAAAACAATGTTACAGTGGAACAAATCTAATATTAAAAGAGAAAAAAACATATAAAACCCCATCATTTAAAACCAAACAACACATACATACCAAACATAAAATATAAAAGCCTGGGGGAGGTGTCTCAGTTCCCCCATGCCTAGCGATATAGGTGAGTCTTGAGTAATTTACGAAAGACAAGAAGGGTGAGGGCAGTTCTAATCTCCGGGGGTGGAGTTGATTCCAGAGGGCCGGGGCCACCACAGAGAAGGCTCTTCCCTCGGGGCCCGACAAACGACATTGTTTAGTCGATGGGACCTGGAGAAGGCCAACTGTGGGACCTTATCGGTCGTTGGGATTCGTGCAGTAGCAGGCGGTTCCGGAGGTATTCTGGTCCAATTAAGATATTATTATTATCCATTCCCTAATTCTCTATCTCTATCATTATTTTTACCCTCTACACATTTCTCCTGTTTCCACTACTCTCGTTTCCTTTCTTTTCTCTATCCAGCTATAGAACATATTCCAGCTTTCATAGAATTCTGTGTCTTCTTTGTTGTTCAATGAATATGTTAATTTGTCCAGTTCCGCACACTCGTAATATTTTTTTAATAATAGTCCTATCGCTCGGTATTTCGTTCGGTTTCCAATATTGTGCCATTACTATTCTTGTTGCTGTAAGAATGTGTTGAGTAATGTACCTATATTTTTTCCCTAAGTCATCATCAAATATTCCTAATAAAAAGGTTTCTGGTTTCATATTAATTGCATTCGGAGTCCAACTGCCAAACCAATGCCGCTCGCGTAAAGATGGAGTAATACAGGCATACCTTGGTACCCCCGTTATTCCATGCGCTGCTCCATTGTGCACCAGCATTCAAACTAAGGCTGGTTTGAAGATGTGATGAGCCTTGGCCTGTTTACAGGGGGCAAAATTTCAGCGTTTCTGCTCTTTAACCACAGTTTCCCAGGCTTCCTCCTCCTCTTCTGCCCAAATCCCTCTCCTTTCTACCATTGATGATGTTACCTAGTTCGGTCATGAAATGTCTACAAGAAAACTACCAAACTCAAGAGACCACCAAAGACACCACAGACCTCCCCCCCCCATACTCCTCTCTCTCCTTCTTTCAAAGTTCTCTTTTCCTTCTCATCTTCCTCCTCCTTTCCCTCTTTTCCTTGTATTAGTACTATGGTTCATAACAGTTTGGGTTTGGCAAGCTAATAATGAATGCTTGTATGTATTGAAGCACTATAGTTTTGAGAGGTAGTGTTGCAGATGGCCACAAGAGGGAGCCAGAAGTGTGATTCTCTCTGTCTCTGTTATTTTCTCTGTTTGCTATTGTTGATTCATTGTGACTGCTATAGTAGGAACTGTGTGTTCAAATGATGGTTTATGTATTTGTACAAATAAGGCTTGTTATATTGTTATAATGTATTGAGAGTTATTGACTGATTTTACTGGACTGTTTAACTTGACTACGATATTTGCTAATGTATCTGGTTTGTATGACTGAACCATTACTCATATCTCCTGGCTACCTGCTGGATATCTACTACGATTCCACTTCCTTTGCCTAGGTGTATCCTTGATAACTCAGAGGTCACTCTGCAAACTCCTTATCACCTTATACTCTTCTCTTTCTCCTCCTCCTCATCCTTCTTTACTTCCTCCCTCCGCTACCACCATCCCTTCTCCCTCTTCTTCCTCTCCCTTTCTTCCACCCCTTCGCAATGTCCTTGTTTACGGACAACCAGGTTGGATAAGAGCCCCTAATCCAGAGACCTTCAAACTTGGTGACTTTTTAAGACTGGTGGACTTCAACTCCCAGAATTCTCCAGCCAGCATAGCTTGCAGAGGAAGGGATTACAAGAGAGTAAGCTGCGCTGGCTGGAGAATTCTGGGAATTGAAGTCCACCAGTCTTAAAAGGTTGCCAAGAGTTGACTTGATCGAAGTGTGTAAAATCATGCATGTGATAGAAAAGGTGGATAGAGAAAAATTCTTTTCTCTATCCCACAATACTAGGACGAGGGGCCCCTCCCTAAAGCTCATAGGTAAGAAAGCGAGGACAAATAAAGGGAGATATTTCCCCACCCAGAGGGTCCTTGGTTGATGAGATTCCCTTCCAGAAGAGGTCGTGACAGCTGTCAGCTTGGAGAGCTTCAAGGCAGGATTGGACAGATTCATGGATGCCAAGTGTATCATAGGTGGTGATTGATTGATTGATTGATTGATTGATTGATTGATTGTTAGAGTTGAAAGGGACCATGAAGGCCATCGAGTTCAACCCACTGCCCAAGCAGGAACCCTATAGCACACAAGTCAAGTGGCAGTTCAGTCTTCTCTTAAAAATGTCCAGAGTGTTGGAGTTCACAACGTCCGCTGGTAGGTTGTTCCATTGGTTGATCGCTCTGACCGTCAGGAAGTTCCTCCTTATCTCCATGTTGAATCTCTCCTTGGTCAGCTTCCAGCCGTTGTTCCTCGTCCGGCCCTCTGGTGCCCTGGAGAATAAAGTGATCCCCTCCTCTCTGTGACATCCCCTCGTATACCTGTAGACTGCTATCATGTCCGCTCTGGCCCTCCTTTTCTCTAGGCTATCCATGCCCAGTTCCCTCAGTCTCTCTTCGTAAGTCTTGGCTTCCAGTCCCTTAATCATCTTGGTTGCTCTTTTTTGCACCTTCTCCAGAGTTTCAATGTCTCTTTTGAAGTGTGGTGACCAGAACTGAATACAGTCCTCCAGGTGTGGTCGGACCAGGGCGTAGTAGAGTGGTATTAAGACTTCCCTGGTCTTGGAGTGTATTCCCCTGTTGATGCAGCTTAGGATTGTGTTGGCTTTTTTAGCTGCTGCTGCACATTGTTGGCTCATGTTTAGTTGCTTGTCCACCAAGACTATTGAAACAGATGTCCAAGTGCCGCCTCTATGTTGGTTGAGGCAGGCAGGGTTCCCTTGGGTCCCATTTGTTGGGGGTCAAGGGAAAGGGAGGGTCTTGCCTTCTCTTTCTGCTCAAGATCCCCATGGACAATTGGGGGGCCACTGTGGGACACAGAATGCTGGACTCGATGGGCTTTGGCCTGATTCAGCAGGGCTCTTCTTATGTTTTTATGTTCACTAACACCAGCATATATGTTGCTAAGGGTTTTTAAGTAGGATTTGCCCCATTTTACAACTTTTCTTGCCACAGTTGTTAAGTGGATCATTTCATTCACTCATTCATTCATTCACTTGACTTATATAGCACCCAATCCTTTAGGACTCAGGGCGGCTAAGATTATTAAGATAGACACTTCAGTTAGAGAAAGGAACTGGCCCAAAGTCATCCAGCTGGCTCTCGTGCCTAAGGTGACCCTAGAACTCACCCTCTCCTGGTGATTGGCCCAAACTCACTCAGCTGGCTTTAATGCCTAAGACTGGACCAGACCTCATCGTCTCCTGGTGATTGTTATGCTGGCTGGGGAATTCTGGGAGTTGAAGTCCACCTTCCTTAAAGTTTGAGAAACTTGACTTAGGGAGTTATGGAAACTTTCCTGGTTTCACTGTGGGCCATCTCAATATCTGGACCTCTTGAAGGCAATTAACCAGCGGAACGGCTTGCCACCAGGGGATTCAGCAGGGGGTTGGACTAGATAACTGAATGTTAGAAGAGAAGAGATGGACAGCCATTTGTCTGAAATGGTATAGCATTCGCTGCTTGAGCAGGGGACTTGACTAGAAGACCTCCATGGTCCCTCCCAACCCTTCTCTTCCTTCCTCTCCTCTCTTCCTCTTCTCTCCTCTTCTCTCCTCCTTCTCTCCTCCTTCTCTTCTCCTCTCCTCCTCTTCTCTCCTCTTCTTTCTTCTCTTCTCTTCTCTCCTCTCCTCTTCTTCTTTTCTCCTCTCCTCTTTTTCTCTTCTCTTCTCTCCTCCTCTTCTCCTCTCCTCTCCTCCTCCTCTTCTCTTCTCTCCTCTTTTTCTCTTCTCTCCTCCTCTTCTTTCCTCTCCTCTTCTCTCCTCTTGTTTTCTCCTCTCCTCTTTTTCTCTTCTCTCCTCCTCTTCTCTTCTCCTCTCCTCCTCCTCTCCTCTTCTCTCCTCTTTTTCTCTTCTCTCCTCCTCTTCTCCTCTCCTCTTCTTCTTTTCTTCTCTCCTCTTTTTCTCTTCTCTCCTCTTCTCCTCTTTTTCTCTTCTTTCCTCCTCTTCTTTCCCGTCCTCTTCTCTCCTCCTCCTTCTCTTCTCTTAACTGGAGGTTTTTAACAACAGATTGGACAGCCGTTTGTCTGAAATGGCACAGCATTTGCTGCTTGAACAGGGGGCTGGACTAGAAGATCTCCAAGGCCCCTTCGAACTCCTGTTATTCGGAATGGTTAGAAAAAGCGAAAGAGAAAGGCTGAAGCAGACCTGGGCTTGGGAGATTCGGTGTGTGTGGTGGGGGGGAGAAGGACCCTAGCTCGCTCCCCCCTCCCTGCCTTCCGGCACAAGCCGGCTCTTAGTCACCTCCTGGGCACGATTGTGTGTCTTGAGGGTTTGGCTGCTTCCAGCTCACCAGCCGGGAGTGTGGCCCGTTGTTAATTGTAGGGAGGCAGTTTGTAACCGGAGACAGCCAAAAGGCCGGGCGGGAGTTTGATGCCAATCCTGAGAGTCTCCACCCGCCCCCACCCACATGACATCACACCAGGCCTTGCCATGCGCGGAGTGATGCGGTGCACAGAAAAAGCCGGCTTGTCCCAGCACACAGGGAGAGTCTGACAGACTGGCAAGAAACCAGCTTATAAATCCTGGGTGCTCGGAGTAGGATCCACGCCATGCCGGGATGAATTGCCCAGGACAGGTGACTGCGGGGGACAGGTGGGGTTTGGGGCGGTGGGTGGGATGGAGGGATGAAGGAAGAGAAGAGAGGACCCTTGTTGAGCAGCGGGTTGGACTAGCGAACCTCTGGGGGTCTTTTCCAATTCTATTCCACTATTATTCCCTTTGCTAAGGTGAGCAACTTTTTTTACAATGAAAAAATTTAAGAAAAAAGTACAACATAAATAAAGGAAACATTTATTTATTTTTTAGGAAAGAGTGAATGGACTCAATCTGTATAGCCTGGAGGACAGAAGGGAAAGGGGGGACAGGATTGAAACATTTAAATATGTTAAAGGGTTAAATAAGGTCCAGGAGGGGAAGTGTTTTTAATAGGAAAGTGAAGACAAGAACAAGGGGGCACAATCTGAAGTTAGTTGGGGGAAAGATCAGAAGCCACGTGAGAAAATATCATTTGACTGAAAGAGTAGTAGATGCTTGGAACAAACTTCCAGCGGACATGGTAGATAAATCCACAGTCACTGACTTGAAACATGCCTGGGATAAACATAGATCCATCCTAAGGTAAAATACAGGAAATAGTATAAGGGCAGACTAGATGGACCAGGAAGTCTTTTTCTGCCGTCAATCTTCTATGTTTCTTTCTATCTATCTATCTATCTATCTATCTATCTATCTATCTATCTATCTATCTATCTATCTATCTATCTACCTACCTACCTACCTACCTACCTATCTATCTATTTTTTCGATTTGCATGCCACCCCTCTCCGGAGATGCCATTATGAATAAGTAAAATTAATCATTAAAACTAAAACTTTAACAACAAAAGCGATAAACCTTTACTAAATCTACATTTACATTATTTTACACTTGTGTTGAAAAACAGGGCTGAATAAAATTGAATCAATGAATTGCTAAAACGTGAATTGTGCTTACCTGAGTGTAATATTCGCTGAGAAAGGAATAATTTCGTATTTCCCTTAGAAGTAATCACGGAATATAATATAGAGGCAATGGCAGGAGACATGTGCGATAGACATGAAGTTCTCCTGTGCCCCGCGCATGCGTTTCATAATCGCGCCTTTCCAAACTGTACCGTCACATGAAACGAAACAGTTTGGCGCAGCATCTCTGAATACAGAGATTAACAGGTTAGTTTTAAAATATCGAAAAGGAGGACAGGTAGGAGGACGCTTTTCGAAGAAGCACAGAACCTACAAAAGAAGGACTGTCCACCCTAAAGGAGGACGATTGGTCACCTTATCTTTGCTATTTTTCCCCATGGATTTGCACAAGACTTGGCATTGCTGATTCCCCGAAAGGATGAGTTCCCGCACATTTTATTTATTTAGAGTTGTTTGTTTGTTTGTTTGTTTGTTTGTCTAGGGGAGTTATATGGAGTTACTTGGAAACACTTGGCTGGCTAGGGTTAAAATTTACTTTTATTTATTTATTTTGTCAAATACGAATTGGTGGTATACAAAGATATAGCAGTGTTTGTATACAAGACACTAGTAAGAGAGAAACATTAGGACAGGGGACGGAAGGCACGCTGGTGCACTTATGGACGCCCCTTACTGACCTCTTAGAAATCGGGAGATGTCAACAGTGTGTAGTTTTTTGGGGGTTGGTGATGGGTAAAGTTTTTTGGGGGTTGGTGATGATACTACAGAGTCAGGTAGTGAGTTCCAGGCATCAACTACTCGGTTACTAAAGTTACATTTCCTGCAGTCGCGTTAAGAGCGGTTTACTTTGAGTTTGTATCTGTTGTGTGCTCATGGATTGTTGTGGTTGAAGCTGAAGTAGTCATTGACAGAAAGGACGTTGTAGCAGATGATTTTATGGGCTATGCTTAGGTCGTGTTTAAGGCGACATAGTTCTAAGCTTTCTAAACCTAGGATTGTAAGTCTAGTTGTGTAGGGTTATTTTGTTGCCTGAATGCGTTTCCTGGGGGATCGATCTGACCTGCGCACACTTGTTGTTGTCATTTATTTATTTGTTTGTTTGTTTATTTGTTTATTTATTTATTAGATTTGTATGCCATCCCTCTCCGCAGACTCGGGGCAGCTCAATAGAGATAAAACAATCTGTAATAACAAATCTAATATTAAGTCTAAAATAACAATTTTACAGTAAAAGCCTAAAAACCCCATTATATAAGAAACATACACACAAGCTTGTATTGTTGTATGAACTCCGCCAGTTGGCTTAGCTCCTGGGTTGTGGGGGATATAGAAAAACAGAAATGCCTAGCTTATAAATTTAATAAATTAAATTAAATTCAGGGATCGAGTGGTTTTGCTTCTCTGAGCAGTGGGTCTGCCCCAAAATGTGAATTTTGGGGCGGGGGTGTGAAAAGAAACCAGAATCAAATTTAATGTTTAATCTTTTCTGAATTCCCCACAGTACCTAAATTATACTCGACTTATGACCCCAACTCCTTTCACACTCGCCACCCAAAGTACGAAAGGAGTTGGACGACTCACAAATATAATAAATTGAATTAAATTAAATTATTAAATTAAATTAAATGGAGCCCAACATTTCCATTGTTAAATGAGATATTTCTTTTCAGTGAGTTTTGCCCGTTGGGACAACCCTCGTTGGAAGATCCTGGCAACACGGGGACAGCCATAAATAATATGGACCAGTTGCCAAGACACTGAAAAACGGTCGTCACTCACTTTTTTTCAGTGCTGTTGTAACTTCGAGCGGTCAATAAATGAAGTGTCATAAATAAATAAACGACATTGTTTAGTCGACGGGACCCGGAGAAGGCCAGCTCTGTGGGATATTATAACTGGATATTGCTACGGTATATTTATCATGTTTACAGATAAGTCCGTGACTTATGACAGTCTCTGAATAATAATATTCCTGGAAATTTCCGTAAGCGGATTCTAGCCAAACATAGTCTGGAGGACAGAAGGGAAAGGGGGGACATGATCGAAACATTTAAATATGTGAAAGGGTAAAAGAAGGTTCAGGGGGGAAGTGTTTTTAATAGGAAAGTGAACACAAGAACAAGGGGACACAATCTGAAGTTAGTTGGGGAAAAGATCAAAAACAAGGTGAGAAAATAGTATTTGACTGAAAGAGGAGTAGATGCTTGGAACAAACTTCCAGCCGATGTGGTTGGTTATTGAAACGGATGTCCAAGTGCCGCCTCTATGTTGGTTGAGGCAGGCAGGATTCCCTTGAGTACCATTTGTTGGATATCAGGGGAAAGGGAGGGTCTTGCCTTCTCTTTCTGCTCAAGATCCCCATGGACAATTGGGGGGCCACTGTGGGACACAGAATGCTGGACTCCATGGGCTTTGGCCTGATTCAACAGGGCTCTTCATAGATTCTTATAGTCACTGAATTGAAACATGCCTGGGATAAACATAGACCCATCCTAAGATAAAATACAGGAAATGGTACAAGGGCAGACTAGATGGACCAGGAGGTCTTTTTCTGCTATCAATCCTCTATGTTTTTATGTTTCTATCCATAGAGAGACTTAAATTGGCATTTATAACTGGATATTCCTATAGTATATTTATCAGTTGTCATGTCTTCCTTGCTATCGTCCCACAAAAGAAAGCCACAATTGTAAGGTTTTTATTGTCACCATGGTTGTGGAGAGCTGCATTGACAGTCCTCCACTTACGACGATATTTGGGAGCGAAACACGCACACCGTTAAGTGATGGGGTTAAGTAAGTGAGCCAAGTGTGTTTTTTATGGCTGTTTTGCCATCGTCTTTCAAGCAAATCATCCCAGTTTAGACGGTTAATCAGGTGGTGCAGTTGTGCAAAATTTAGCTTGCTCCGGAACCGACCTGACTGAGTAAGTTTCATTTTGTGTGTTGTTGTGTGCATTCGCAGAAGCAACGAGCAAGGTCTGGTTGCATCGGTGTTGCCCAAAGCAATGCGGCATGGCTGGCAATCTCAATGCTGTTTCGGGCAATGATGCGATGACCGTATGGTGACATGGTGGCAGAGAGAAAAAGCGAAAGAGAGAGAAAGCAAATCCCATTGCCTGCTGGAACTGATGATGTTCCCTAGTTGGGTGATGAAACGTCTGCAAAAAACCGCACAGCTCTGAGAAGCATCAAAGACCCCACAGTCCTCTTCCTCTTCCTCCTCCTCTTCTTCTTTCTTCCTCCTCGTTCCTGATAATATTGACTAATTGGGTTATGAGTTCTCTGAAAGGGGTGGCATACAAATCTAATTAATAATAATAATAATAATAATAATAATAATAATAATAATAATGGTTTTCAAATGTCCACTGAGATCCTTTGGCACCGCGCCCAGTGTGCCAAGTACCACTGGGACCATTATTATTGTTGTTGTTGTTGTTATTATTATTATTATTATTATTACAGTATTATTATTATTATTATTATTATTATTATTATTATTATTATTATATGTCTGCAAGAACCACCAAGCTCAGAGAGCACCAAAGTCCCCTCCGTTGTCTTCTTCCTCCTCCTCTCCTTTACTTCTTCCTACACTCCACAAACCCCTCTCCCTTCCAGCACTGATAACGGTGTCTAGTCTGAGAATCCCGCATTTGTGACTGGTGCGATTTTTGCCCCCAAGTTGTTGTTGTTGTTGTTCTTCTTCTTCTTCTTCTTCTTCTTATTATTATTATTATTATTAATAATATGTCAGTACAACACAGCAAATGAGATCACTATGCTGGATTTCGTATTTCATCCCCAGTTGGGCGCTTCCCAAGCACCTAGGACTGCGTGATGTAGTGGTGAATTATGTTTGCCGATCCCAGTAAAGCGGCCTTTTGCAATTGACAGATGGAGATTTTGTCAATTCCGATGGTTTTCAAATGTCCGCTGAGATCCTTTGGCACTGCGCCCAGCGTGCCAAGTACCACTGGGACCATTATTATTATTATTATTATTATTATTATTATTATTATTATTATTATTTAGATTTGTATGCTGCCCCTCTCCGAAGACTCTGAGTTATATCTCAGGCACCCTTTGTATGTTCCAAATCTCTCGGGGTAGGAGCGGTCCTTTGAGAGTAAGGGTTTGAGGTGTTGGGGGTAGCAGGTCCCCCTGCCCAAACCTGTAAGCAGGTGGGGTTCCCCCAGGACAACATCAACAACTTCATTATTATTGTTATCATTATTAGAGTTGGAAGGGACCTTGCAGGTCATCTAGTCCAACCCTCCTGCTGGTGCAGGAGACCCTACATCACACTAGTCCAATAGCAGTCCAGTCTTTTCTTGAAAGTCTCTGTTGTTGGGGTGTTCACCACCTCTGCAGGCAGGCCGTTCCACTGGTTGAGCGCTCTCACGGTCAGAAACATAGAAACCTAGAAGACTGACGGCAGAAAAAGACCTCCTGGTCCATCTAGTCTGCCCTTATACTATTTCCTGTATTTTATCTTACAATGGATCTATGTTTATCCCAGGCATGTTTCAATTCAGTGACTGTGGATTGACCAACCACGTCTGCTGGAAGTTTGTTCCAAGCATCTACTCCTCTTTCAGTCAAATAATATTTTCTCATGTTGCTTTTGATCTTTCCCCCAACTAACTTCAGATTGTGTCCCCTTGTTCTTGTGTTCACTTTCCTATTAAAAACACTTCCCTCCTGGACCTTATTTAACCCTTTAACATATTTAAATGTTTCGATCATGTCCCCCCTTTTCCTTCTGTCCTCCAGACTCTACAGATGGAGTTCATGAAGTCTTTCCTGATATGTTTTATGCTTAAGACCTTCCACCATTCTTGTAGCCCATCTTTGGACCCGTTCAATTTTGTCAATATCTTTTTGTAGCTGAGGTCTCCAGAACTGAACACAGTATTATTCCAAATGGGGGTCTCACCAGCGCTCTTTATAGCAGGATCATAATCTCCCTCTTCCTGCTTGTTATACCTCTAGCTATGCAGCCAAGCATCCTACTTGCTTTCCCTACCGCCCGACCAGAAAGTTCTTCCTTATTTCCAGGTTGAATCTCTCCTTGGACAGCTTCCATCCGTTGTTCCTTGTCCTTGATCCGACACCAGACACGCCCTAAATCAGTCTTTGTCAACTTAAGGAACTTTTAAGACGTGTGGACTTCAACTCCCAGAATTCCCCCAGCCGGCATAGTTCGTACTCTCTTGTAATCCCTTCTTCTGCGATCTCTCCACTGGGGAATTCTGGGAGTTGAAGTCCAAACTTGAATTGAATTAAATGGATAAATACGGAACATCTGTAGCAGCAGAAACAAGAGGCCTTTGCAGTCATGGGTGGCCCAGCACTGTGAGGCGACGGGGCTACGGTAGAGGATGGTGCACTGTTAGTGGCCGCTACATTGCACAATTTGCGTGCGGCCGCTACGGTGCCATTCCTATGGGAGCCGCCATCTTTTTTCCATATTTTTTATCCATGTGCAATAGCAAAATCTCACGAGGGCCCGCAAGAGCGATTTCTGTGATTTTTCTGCTTCTGTGCACGCATGAAAGCAAAAACATTACTGAAATCATGCGCACGGGGGTCCCGTCGCGAGATTTCACCATCTTTCTGCGCATGTGTAAAAAGAGAAGCACGCTGGAATCCATGTGCATAGTACGCATGCAAGAGAATTGAAGCTGAGCGCGCAGAGCACCAGTAACGGCAATAATGCCGCTCTGCCCCTGGTCGGGCGATGCTAGAAACCGTCTTCGGGAGCCCCACGGAAACCAACAAAAAGTAGCAAAGGTTCTGCTTGCGATAATTGAAAATCCACATCAAATGTTTTATTTTGAATTTCATTTTGGCAAACGTGGGGGAGAGAGCGAGAGCCAGTGGACAGCTGGGCTTTTGTGCCGCACCACTGCCAGGCCTGGTTCACCCCCCCCCCCGGGAGGAGGCTGGTCTCCTGATCTTACCTGTGACTCATGCTTCATGGGCCGGCCGGCTGGCTCTGCCCAGGTTTCCTGTTTACCTTCCTGGCAAGCCTTGCCAAGCCATTACTCAGCGTGGGCAGGGAAGGAGAGGAAAGGGCTTCCTGCGTGTAGGAGTAAGGCCAACCCCAGCACTCGCCTTTGAACAAACTGGGGTTTGTGGGAGAGATCGTTGCAGGTGGGGGCTGCCGCTACCCCCATTAACAGTGTGCTGCGCATGCAGCTTCAGGTCTCTGGTGTGCGTTCTGGCGCGTCCCTGCAAGATTTTGCTTCTGCGCTTACACAGGAAGAAAAATCTTGCGAGGGGATGGACGCATAACATGTCGGCGATATTTCCCTTGTGCACACATAATAATAATAATAATTTATTGGATTTGTATGCCGCCCCTCTCCGCAGACTCGGGGCGGCTAACAACAATGATAAAAACAGCATGTAGAAATCCAATTAATAAAACAACTAAAAACCCCTATTGTAAAACCAAACATACCATGCATGACTTGTAATGGCCTAGGGGGAAGAGCTATCGCAACTCCCCCATGCCTGGCGGTATAAATGAGTCTTGAGTAGTTTACAAAAGACAGGGAGGGTGGGGGCAGTTCTAATCTCCGGGGGGAGTTGGTTCCAGAGGGCCAGGGCTGCCACAGAGAAGGCTCTTCCCCTGGGGCCTCCCAAACGACATTGTTTAGTCAATGGGAACAGGAGAAGGCCAACTCTGTGGGACCTTATCGGTCGCTGGGATTCGTGCAGTAGCAGGCGGTACCGGAGGTAATCTGGTCCCATGCCATTTAGGGCTTTAAAGGTCATGACCAACACTTTGAATTGTGACCGGAAACTGATCGGCAGCCAATGCAGGCCATGGAGTGTTGAAGAAATATGGGCGAATCTAGGAAGCCCCACGATGGCTCTCGTGGCTGCGTTCTGCACGATCTGGAGTTTCCGAACACTTTTCAAAGGTAGCCCCATGTAGAGAGCGTTGCAGTAGTCGAGCCTCGAGGTGATGAGGGCATGAGTGACTGTGAGCAGTGACTCCCTGTACAAATAGGGCCGCAACTGGTGCACCAGGCGAACCTGGGCAAACGCCCTCCTCGCCACAGCTGAAAGATGATGTTCCAATGTCAGCTGTGGATCGAGGAGGACGCCCAAGTTGCAAACCCTCTCTGAGGGGGTCAGTAGTTTCCACCCCCAGGGTAATGGATGGACATATGGAATTGTCCTTGGGAGGCAAGACCCACAGCCACTCCGTCTTGTCTGGGTTGAGTTTGAGTTTGTTGACACCCATCCAGGCCCCAACAGCCTCCAGGCACCGGCACATCACTTCCACTGCTTCGTTGACTGGACATGGGGTGGAGATGTATAACTGGGTATCATTGGCATATTGATGATACCTCACCCCATGCCCCTGGATGATCTCACACATGACATTTCGACTATACTTTTTTCCCCTTCTGCACACTCGACAAGCAAAAAAAAATCACCAATATCTCGCGCATGTGTGTGTCCCCTCGTGAGATTTTGCTTCCTGTGCATGCGCAGAAACAAAATCTTGCTAGGATACCTGTGCGCACCAGAGACCTGAAGCTATGCGCGCAGCTCCAGTTTTGAAATCCTCATCCATACCAGTAGGAAACGGCTACTAAATGTTTCTACCACCACCCTTTTTTTTGCAAAGAGCAAACGCTGGCTGGGCTGGATTTGAGGGTTTGGCTGCAGAAATGGCCCTACTTGGTGGTAGTGTAAGTAGTCCTCAGTTTATGACCATTTGTTTAGTGAATATTCAGCGTTAACGACGGCACTGAAAAAAGATTTGTGGTGGTTTCTCCTCCATCTCTCCCCCATTGTTGCTGCATCACCATCAAAATGCTGACCCTTGAGTAAGTTTACTCAAGAACTACAGGATAAAGATAACAAGGAATTCCACAATACTTGGGACAGGTGGTATGTCTGGATAACAAAAAAAATTTTTTTTATACAAATAACTAAAATCTTGATTGTGAATACACACTCAAATGAAAATGGAGAAAAATGGAGAGAAAAAAACAAATTGTTGCCAAACGTAAATGTAGTTGCTTTAATGAACCATTATACCACAGAATAAATATAGTTGAAACGAAAGGAAACATAGAGAAATAGATGTTGATAATCTAAGGAGAGGAACGTGTATTAGTAAGTAGGAATTGAAAAGGTGGCATATGAATAAGCTGCAAATAAAAAAATATCCTGCTACATAGCAGGTATCCACTTTAAGTTCTGATACTTAATGTATAAAGCATAATGCTTTATTTTGTCTTGTTTGTATGTATCTATGTATGTATTTATTTATTTATTTTGTCCAATACACAATACATATTGAAGAGGATAGACATGAAGTATTATATATAAAGAAAAGATATAAAAGTAGAGGAGAAGATATATGAAAGGAAGAAAAGATATATGAGATATAAGGAGGGACAATTGGACAGGGGACGAAAGGCACACCAGTGCACTTATGTACGCCCCTTACTGACCTCTTAGGAACCTGGAGAGGTCAATCGTGGAGAGTCTAAGGGAGAAATGTTGGGGGTTAGGGGTTGACACTACTGGGTCCTTTCTTTCTATGTCGTTTTGTTTTTATCAATGTAAATAACTAATAAAGATATTTTAAAAAAAACAAAATGCAGACACTTAAGCACTTGCTTCCTCAGCTAGGGATATTTATCCATGGCTTAGCCATTTGGTATGACGTCACCTACGACCGCGCCTTAACTAATAATAATAATTTATTAGACTTGTATGCCGCCCCTCTCTGAAGACCCGGGGCGGCTCACAACAGCAATAAACAACTTAGTACAAATCCAATAATTAAAAACTGAAGCTAAAACCCATTTTTTTTAGAAACAGTCAATACTACTCAATCATACGACACATAAATCTTACTAGTCAACAAGGGAATGCGTCAACTGCCCCATGCCTGGCAACATAGGTAGGTCTTCAGAATTTTGCGGAAGGCGAGGAGGGTGGGGGCAATTCGAATCTCTGGAGGGAGTTGATTTCAGAGGGCCGGGGCCGCCACAGAGAAGGCTCTTCCCCTGGGTCCCGCCAGACGACATTGTTTAGTCGATGGGACCCGGAGAAGGCCGACTCTGTGGGACCTAATCAGCCACTGGGATTCATACGGCAGAAGACGATCCTGTAGGTATTCTGGTCCGATGCCATGTAGGGCTTTAACTTTCTAACTAGATCACAAGTTACAGGGAAATGTCAGGGAAATATCAGGGAATTTCAAAATCCTTTCCCCCTGGACACCCTGCTCCAACACTTGAGACTTTCAAGAGAAAATTGGGCCACCATTTGTCCGAAACGGTGTAGGGACTCCTGCTAGAGTGGCAGGTTCTGACTATAGTAAATCTAAGTTTACACTAACCTTGTTCTGTCTTCTTTCCCAGGGCAGAGAACTACTGGTGGCGTGGACAGAATAAGCGGACGTTGAAGGTGGGGCAGTTCCCACGGAACACGGTGACATCCGTGGCGGGATTATCCGCTCACGACATCAGCCAACCACTGAAGAACAGTTTCATCCACACGGGCCATGGGGACACCAACCCTCAGCAGAGCTGGGGCTTCCCTGATAAGATTGATGAGTAAGTAAGACGGAGGACAAGTTTTGGTAGAATACAATTCTTCATTGGCCCAGAGAGACTGGACACAGAAGGAATTTGTCTTTGGTGCAGATACTCTCAGTGGACGTAAAAGAAAAAATACATTTGTCACGAATCATAAGATGGAATGGAATGGAATTAGACAGAATACAATAGAATAGAGAATAGAATAGAAAATAGAATAGAATAGAATTCTTTATTGGCCGAGAGTTATTGGACATACAAGGAATTTGTCTTTGGTGCAGATGCTCTCAGTGTACATAAAAGAAAATATACATTTGTCAGGAATCATAAGATGGAATGGAATAGAATTAGACACAATAGAATAGAATTAAGATATTAGAATAGAATAGAATAGTATCTAATTCTTTATGGGCCAAGTGTGATTGGACACACAGGGAATTTGTCTTTGGTGCAGATGCTCTCAGTGGACATAAAAGAAAATATATATTTGACAAGAATCATAAGATGGAATGGAATAGAATAGAATTAGAAAGCAGAATAGAATTAAGAAAATAGAATAGAAATGGAATAGAATAGAATAGAGATAGGATAGGACAGAACAGCATAGAATAGAATAGAGGTAAGATAGGATAGGATAGAACAGAATAGAGAGAATAGAATAGAGATAGGATAGGATAGAATAGAGATAAGATAGAATAGAATAGAGATAAGATAGGATAGGATAGAATAGAGATAAGATAGGATAGAACAGAATAGAATAGAAATAAGATAGGATAGAACAGAATAGAATAGAGATAGAACAGAATAGAATAGAATACAAATGCAGACACTGAGGAGCAAAGCCCAGAGAAGAAGTTGCTTGCCATTAAAAAGGAGAGGAAAAACCCCCGAATAGAATTTTTATTTTTAGTGGGAAAAATAAGAGGACTTTTGTGGGCAGCGAAGCAACAGCTGAGCCAGGCGTTCTGCGTCCCAGAGGCAGTTTTCACAGGCTCTTTTCTATTGCTTTCCCTGAAAGGGGCCTTTGAGATCCCTCCGTCCCACCTTTGCTTCACTTCCTTCCTAACACAATCGGCCGACTCAACTCCTACGCCCACAGGTCGCTGCAGTTGGCCTTGGAAACGGGTGCGAAACTTGCAACAGGGGCAGGACGTGTCATTCCCCACATCCTGTGTAAAGAAGGCGGATTCCTGCCGGGATACAGGCTCCCACCTTTCACACCCGGGGTTTTTATTGCCGAAACGTAAGATAACGTCAGTCGGCCACAGCTCCGGGGTGTGTTGAGTTGTGGGTGTGATTTTTTTGGTCGTGGAGTTGTGCAAACACAAAACTCCCATAAGCTGCCTGCTCCTTGCACAACTCCGTAGCTGGGTTGGGTGCCTTGAGGTTGGCCGGCTGCCAAATAAGTTGTGAGTGTGTTATTTACACACAGGTTGAAACCAGGCTGGGCCCCAAACCCGACCCGAAGCATTCAGATGACCCTGTTAAACAGGTTCGTCGCAAAACAGCCTCAGCTGACCCGCAACCGACAACACAAAATAGATTCCCCCCCCCCTTGCAGGCCACAAACTCGGGAGAAGCCGGGATGTTTTTCTACTTGATTCAGGGTGATAGAATTAGGGTGTGTGGATGGGTGTTTTTAGGTTGCGGTTTTAGCCCATTGCGCAAACAAACGGGGTGCGTTTTTATGACACGGGTGTGTTGGGCAAAGCCAGAGGTTCGGTTGATGTGCTCACCGAAGATGAGCCATGTTTGAGGAATCCGGAATTAAAGGAGAAACTTCCTAGCAGTGAAAAAACAGCGGAACGGCTTGCCACTGGAAGTTGTGGCTGCTCCATCGCTGGCAGTTTTTAAGATGATATTTTACAGCTGATTTTTGGCTTGCACAGGGACTTTGGGGGGGGGGGTGATTTTGGCCTCCAGGGAGGCAGGAGAGGGCATTTTTGCTCTTCCCAGCTCCAAGAAAAACTTTGGAGCCTGCGGAGGGCGAAAAATTTATTTATTTATTTATTAGATTTGTATGCCGCCCCTCTCCGTAGACTTGGGGCAGCTCACAACAACAATAAAAAACAGTTCATAACAAATCTGCGGAGAGGGGCGGCATATAAATCCAATAAATAAATAAATAAAATCTAACAATTTGACAATTAAAAAAGAAAACATTTAAATCCCCGTTATTAAAGCAGACATACACACAGACATACCATACTTAAATTGTATAGGCCCGGGGGAAATGTGTCAATTCCCCCATGCCTGACAGAAAACGTGGGTTTTAAGAAGTTTACGAAAGGCAGGGAGGGTGGCGGCAGTTCTAATCTCCGGGGGGAGCTGGTTCCAGAGAGTCGGGGCTGCCACAGAGAAGGCTCTTCCCCTGGGGCCCGCCAAACGACATTGTTTAGTTGACGGGACCCGGAGAAGGCCAACTCGGTGGGACCTAATCGGTCGCTGGGATTCGTGCGGCAGAAGGCGGTCCCGAAGATATTCTGGTCCGGTGCCATGAAGGGCTTTATAGGTCATGGCCAACACTTTGAATTGTGACCTGAAATTGATCGGCAACCAATGCAGACTGCGGAGTGTTGGCCCTATTGGGCCCGTTGGAAGTAAGAAAATGGGAGCATTGAATAGGGGTCTTGGCACACACACTCGTGTGATAGCGCACGCGTGCACTATTTTGACACTCAAGGAAGGAAAGGTTTGCCAACACTGGTATAGGGTCTTCTGCTTGACTAAGGGGTTGGACTAGAAGACCTCTAATATCCCTTCCAGCTTTATTCTGACGGATGCAGGTAATCCTCCAAGAAATGCTCACTCCGCGGACTGCATTGGTTGCCGATCTGTTTCCAGACACAATTCAAAGTGTTGGTTATGACCTATAAAGCCCTACATGGCATAGGACCAGACTATCTCCGAGGCCGCCTTCTGCCGCACGAATCCCAGCGACCGGTGAGGTCCCACAGAGTTGGTCTCCTTAGAGTCCCATTGACAAAACGATGTCGGCTGGCGGGGACTTCAACTCCCAGAATTCCCCCGCCAGCCGTGTCCGTTTCCTTTTCTCTTCCCACCTAAACTGGAGAGATTGCAGAGGAAGGGATCACAAGAGAGTGAGCTATGCCGGATGGAGAATTCTGGGAGTTGAAGTCCGTAAGTCTTCAAGTTGCCAAGTTTGAAGGCCTCTGGTCTAAAGTCCCACGAGAAAGGGTTAGAAGTGTCAGAGACTGCAGCTAGTAAGTTGTTTCAATCTTTCTCTCTCTTTTCCCCCCATCGTCCTTTTCTGCAGCTTGTACCTGGGAAATCCCATGGACCCCCCAGATGTCCTAGGATTGGATTTGAACTCGGCTAGGCCTACGCAGCTCCCGGGAAGGACAAAAAGTAAGAAAAGTTATTTTTTTAAAAAAAATAATGTCATCCAACGTCTTGCTTGCTACCTAAGCCAGTTCTGTATTCCTTCCATGTGGGCTTTGCAGAACTGCAAGTCCCAGAATGCCTTTCGTCTGGGGTCCTCCGCCCCGATGCATATTGGGAACAGTAGTTTTCAAAGCCAAAGCAACGGTTAAGCCCAATAGAAGGGAATCTCTGCAGCACAGGGTTGAAACGGTGGGGGTCCTTAGTCATTACTGAGTTTGGAGACGTTTCATGAACCAACTAGGTACCATTATCAGGGCTAGAAGGAGAAGAGGTTGGCGGAGGAAGTGGAGGAGGACTGTGGGGCCCTTTGATGCTCTCTGGTTTTCTTGCGGACGTTTCATTTCCCAACTAGGTCATGTAATCAAGGCTAAAAATGGGCATTTGCTCTTACTTTATAAACAATATAACCCCTCTCTCCATTCTAGAACTGATGATGCTACCTATTTATTTTTATTTATTTATTTTTGTCCAATACACAATGAGGGTTTTAGTGGTATATATATATACATAGTAAAATACATGATGAAGGTTATAGAGAAGATACTCATAGTAAAATATATCAATGAAAGAATAGAAGAAGAGATATAGGAATAGAAGAAAGGAATCTGGAGAGGTCAACCGTAGATAATCCAAGGGAAAAGTGTTGGGGGTTTGGGGATGACACTACGGAGTCCGGTAATGAGTTCCACACTTCGACAACTCGGTTACTGAAGTCATATTTTTTACAGTCAAGTTTGGAGCGGTTAATATTAAGTTTAAATCTGTTGTGTGCTCTTGTGTTGTTGTGGTTGAAGCTGAAGTAGTCGCCGACAGGCAGGACATTGCAGCATATGATCTTGTGGGCAATACTTAGATCTTGTTTAAGGCGTCTTAGTTCTAAGCTTTCTAGGCCCAGGGTTAAAAGTCTAGTCTCGTGGGGTCTTCTGTTTCGAGTGGAGGAGTGGAGGGTGAAGTATTAAATGGGCTACAAAAATGGTGGAAGGTCTTAAGCACAAAACATATTAGGAAAGACTTCATGAACTCCATCTGTCTAGTCCAGTGTTTTTCAACCAGTGCCGTGAGACATGGTCAGGTGTGCGGTGGGTAAATTAAACATGGGTCCCCAAACTACGGCCCGCATGCTGGATACAGCCCGCGGAGGCCATTTATTGGCCCACCGCCAGCCGCCTCCATCTGAACACAAACCTTACAATCCCTCCAGCTCTCAGCGCCAGGAAGAGTAGAGGCACAGGGAACGCTCGCTGACCAATCACCTTCTAGGATTCATCCCGACCATTAGCGATGAACCAATAGCAGGCCGCCTCTCATCCACACCCAGGAAGGACCCCGCTCGGGCTGCCGCGCACTTGTCATTGTGTGGCCGCGGCGAGTAGTTGGAGCTGCTACTCCTCCCCGTGGTCCCGTTTTCTAATCCTGGTCAGGGCTGGAGGGAAATGTTGCCACCACTAGATGAGAGACTGAGAACTGTTGAGGAAGAGCTTCCTGTGTGTCTTTATATCCCTTTTGTGTTCATCGAAACAGGCCCAGGTTTCACACTAAGTGAGAATAAATACATTTAGAAACTATATTATTAACTATAGTTAATAGTTATAATATGTACTGTGTTAGAGTGTCATTTTGGTTGGTGGTGTGCCTCAGGATTTTGTAAATGTAAAAAATGTGCCGCGGCTCAAAAAAGGTTGAAAATCACTGGAAGACAGAAGGGAAAGGGGGGACGTGATTGAAATATTTAAATGTGTTAAAGGGTAAATAAGGTTCAGGAGGGAAGTGTTTTTAGTAGGAAAATGAACACAAGAACAAGGGGACACAATTTGAGGTGAGTTGGGGGAAAGATCAGAAGCAACGTGAGAAAATATTTGACTGAAAGAGTAGTAGATCCTTGGAACAAACTTCCAGCAGACATGGTTGGTCAATCCACAGGAACTGAATTTAAACATGCCTGGAATAAACATACAGGGATCCCTCGAGTTTCGCGATCTCGATCTTCGCGAAACGCTATATCGCGATTTTTAAAAAAATATTAATTTAAAAAAACACCACTTCCGCGTTTGGCTTCAGGACTCAGCTGGGAAGCGGCGCGGCTGTTTTAAAAGGTCGCAGCCGGCCTGGGGGGCTTCCCAGCACCCCCCCAAACCCCCAACCTGGGTCTTCCCGGCCGCCCACGCAAAGGGGGAACCCCGGCTCCTCGCTGATGCCCGCCGCTCACCCGCCCGCCAGCAAGAGGGGGAAGACCCAGGGAAGGTTCCTTCGGCCGCCCAGCAGCTGATCTGCTCGGTAGCGCAGCAGCAGCGAGGAGCCGAATCGGGGTTTCCCCTTTGCGTGGGCGGCGGGGAACGCAAACTCCACCATCTACGCATGCGCAGCCATAGAAAAAAAAAGGGAGCGCATGCGCAGATGTTGTTTTTACTTCCGCAACCCTACATCGCGAAAAATCGATTATCGTGAGGGGTCTTGGAACGGAACCCTCGCGATAATAGAGGGATCACTGTATATCCATTGTAAGATAAAATACAGGAAATAGTAGAAGGGCAGACTAGATGGACCAGGAGGTCTTTTTCTGCCGTCAATCTTCTAGGTTTCTAGGTTTCTAAATGTCTGCAGGAAAACCACTGAGCTCAGAGTACCAAGAGTCTTTTTCTTCTTCCTCCTCCTCTCCACCAACCTTCCTCTTTCTAGCACTGATGAAGTTACTGTTAAGGAATATGAAGAGTGATCCCTGAGTTATCAACAATGCAAATGGACAAATGAAACATGGAATCCCAACAGATAGCAATAGCATTTAGACTTGTATGCCACTTCCTAGAGCTTTTCCAGCCCTCTCTAAGCGGTTGACAGAATCAGCCTCTTGCCCCCAACAATCTGGGTCCTCATTTGATCCACCTCGGAGTGATGGAAGGCTGAGTCAACCTGGAGCTGGTGGTGAGGTTTGAACCGCTGAACTACAGCTAGCAGTTAGCTGAAGCAGCCTGCAGTGCTGCACTCCAACCACTGCACTTCCCCGGCTCTAATATCCAGGAGATAGCCAGGAGATATGAGTAATGGTTCAGTCATACAAACCAAATACATTAAAATGTATAAAATAATATTTACTTTAGCAAATATCGTACTCAAGTTAAACAATCACGTCATACACAGTCAAATCAGTCACGAATTCCCAATACATTAACTACAAGCTTTCCTTGTACAGCTTACAAATACATAAACCAGCATCGAACACAGTTCTTACTATAGTAGTCACAATGCTAAACAGAAATAACAGAGACAGAGAATCACACTTCTGGCTCCCTCTAGTGGCAATCTCCAACACTAACTCTTAAAGCTTTAGTGCTTCAATACATACTAATATTCCTTGTTAACTTGTTTATATATTGCCAAACCTGGTTCTTAAGTAGACAATGGTTCTTAAGAAGAGGCAAAAAAATCTTGAACACCCGGTTCTTATCTAGAAAAGTTCTTAAGTACTTTTCTTTGGCTGGAGTGATGTAGGATTTCCTACTCAAGCAGGGGGTTGAACTTGATGAGCAATAAGGTCCCTTTCAACTCTAATAATAAATAAATAAATAATAAAGTAGAGGTAGTCCTTTAGTAATTCAGGTATGCCATAGTGCCTACTCCTTCTTCTTATGTATTCTCCAAAACCCTTACAAGAAAAAGAAGACTTTACCAACTAAGAATTAAAAAGAGAAAATTATAATTCAGCAAAGAAAGGGAAACAAGAGGAAAATACTTTTTTAACCCTCTGATCTCCAAGTAGTTTGTTTTGTGTTACGCAAAAAGGAAAACAATCTCACTTTTGTTTTGTCCTGTCGCTCTTAGGGGGTGAGACCCCTGCCTACACTTGGGGGGGGTGTCATTCCTGGCCCTATGGATTTACTGCTTGCGCACTGACTATTATGCCCTCCCTCTGCTATTCCCATCTCGTGGGAAAATCGCCGATTTAATGCACTGCTCTCTTCTGTCCCTTTCGCTGCGATCTCTCTAGCTCTTTCTTCTCTTCTCTTCCCCTCTGTCTCTCCTGCAGGACAGCCGCCACCTCGGCCGCCTCAGCCTTCGATCCTTCTCAAGCGTAAGTGGGGTGGGGGCTGTTTCCAGCTGTTTTTCTTCTCTTGGTTCCTTTTTTCGAGAGGTCAGCCCTTCGAGGTAGTAGAAACCAAGGGTGAAATGCTCCCAGTTCGCTCGTGTCTGTTGGTTGTCGGCAGTGAAGGGCTGCTTGTCTACAAAACCTTTGGTAGATTTTGGCGATTTTCGCAAATACAGTAATACCTCATCTTACGAACTTAATTGGTTCCTGGAGGAGGTTCGTAAGGTGAAAAGTTCGTAAGATGAAACAATGTTTCCCATAGGAAACAATGTAAAATCAATTAATGCGTGCAAGAACCCCCCCCCCCCCGCAAAAACGGCGCTCCACTGGGTGCCGCCGCCCGGCTGTCACATTTTGAAACAGCCAGGCGCTTCTCAGCGTTCTCCTGAATGCCGAACCTGGAAGTTCGGCAAAAGTTCGGGTTCGGGAGGACGCCGAGAAGCCCCGCCGCCCGGCTGTCAGCTTTGCAGAAAAGCCACGGAGCTGTCGGCCGGTCGGGAGGCTCAAACGGAGGTGGGGAATCCTAATAGGGAATTCCATGGGTGGAGCTTTGACGTCACGAAGACGTCCTTCCTGGAGTCCGCGTTTCGGCCGGCCAGGAAGGACGTCTCCGTGACGTCAAAGCTCCGCCCATGGAATTCCCTATTGGCATTCCCCACCTCCGTTTGAGCCCCCTGACCGGCCCGACAGCTTCGCGTCTCTTTTGCAAAGCTGAGAGCCGGGCGGTGGGGCTTCTCGGCGTCCTCCCGAACGCCGAACCTGAACTTTTGCCAAACTTCCAGGTTTGACGTTCTGGCGGCGGGTTTGTAAGGCGGAAAAAGTTTGTAAGAAGAGGCAAAAAATTTCCGAACCCCGGGTTCGTATCTCGGAAAGTTCGTATGATGAGGGGTTCGTATCACGAAGTACCACTGTATTTCTGCTTCCGCTCATACGCAGAAGCAAAAAATCGGGAAAAATCACTGAAATCTCGTTCACAAGTGCGTAGAAGTTAAATCTCACGCGGGGGTACATCAGGGGTGTGTAACGGTGTGCACAACCTGTGATTTCCTACCAGGACGGAGCACCAGGCCGTGTAAGCAATAGCCCATCACTGGGACTCGTTGGAGATAGAAAGTGATAGATAGATGGGTAGATAGGTAGGTAGATAGATAGATAGATAGATAGATAGATAGATAGATGGATAGATGGATAGATGGATAGATGGATAGATGGATAGATGGATAGATGGATAGATAGAGTGATAGATAGAGTGATAGATAGAGTGATAGATAGAGTGATAGATAGAGTGATAGATAGAGTGATAGAGTGATATAGATAGATGAGAGAAAGAGTGGGAAGGAAGGAAGGAACAAAGATAAAAGGAAAAAGAAAGGAAAGGAAAAAAAAGAAAGAAAGAAAGCAAAAGAATGAAAGAGAAATCAGAGAAAGAATGAAAGAAAGAAAAAGAGAAATAAGAAAGAGGAAAAAATCAAAGAAAGAAAACCACATCCAGCCCTTTTCTCTTTCAGAGCCCTTGTACGACCCAGTGAACGAAGACGACCACCCCCTGGCCATCAGCCTCAAGCAGCTTTGCCTGAAAAAGAAACCCGGTCCGGCGGTCCGAGGGGGCGTGCAACTTCTTAAGCCCTCCGCTTGCGTCTCGGGCACCAAGGCGGCCGAGAGGCTCCTCCTGCCACGCTCCAAAGGGGGGGGTGGCCCCGTCGCGAACGAGGTGACCCTCATCGACTTCGGGGAGGAGCTCCTTCCCCCCAGCCCGTCTCCCATCAGGGACTTCTGCACCCCCTCCTTGGCCCGCTTGGCTATGGAGGCCTTCTCCTTGTTGGACAAGACCCCTCCGCAGAGCCCCACCCAGGCCCTGCCCCGCCCCTTGCACCCCACCCCCATCGTGGACTGGGACTCCCGGCCCCTCCCGCCCCCGCCCGCCTACGACGACGTGGCTCAGGACGAAGAAGACTTCGAGGTCTGCTCCATCAACAGTGCTGAAGAGCTGGTGGGGCGGGGGCGGGGCGGGCCCTGGGGCAAGGTCGGGGAGCTCAATGGCGGCTTCGCCCATGAGGGGGACCGTCCCGCTCTCCCCTTGGACGATAACCTGTTCCTGCCCCCCAAGGAGAGCAAGCAACCCAGCCCGGCGCAAACCACGGAGATATTCCAAGAACTCCAACAGGAGTGCATGAAGCGCCTCAACGTCCCCTTGGCGGGAGGACCTTCCGCACCCGCCAGTCCGGGAGACGACAAACCGCAGATCCCCCCTCGCGTCCCCATCCTGCCGCTCCCTTTCCGCCGGACCGAGCACGCCCGCTGGTCTGGGGACCTCTCCCCGGCTTCCGGAGGCGAGGAAGACCTGCGCCCGCCTCAGATCCCTCCCCGCGACCGCTTGTCCCAACCAGGATCCCGAACGCCCAGTCCGAGGGCCCTCCAAGGCGGATCGCCGCAGCCGAGAGCCAACCTCTGCTCCCCGCTTTCTCTGGGGGCCTTCCTGTCCACCTCCCCCGGGAAGCACCCCATGCCCACCACCCAGAGTTTCGCCTTGGACCCCAAATACGCCACCCCCAAGGTCATCCAGGCGCAGGGGAAGGAGACCACCAAGGGACCCTGCATCCTGCCCATTGTGAAGGACGGGCGGAAAGTCAGCAACACGCACTACTATCTCCTCCCCGAGCGTCCACCATACCTGGACAAGTACGAGAAGTTCTTCAAGGAGGCCAAGAGCCAGGAAGAAGGCGGGGCGCCCAGCCGGGCGGTCACCACAGCGACGGTGCGGCCCATGATCCAGCAACCGCCTGACCACAAGGCCAACTTCTCGTCCAACAACAGCAATGGCAGCGTCAAGGCCACCTGCGGTCTACAGAAGATCGTGTACGACGGTTCGGAAGGACCCCGGAGCTCGGAGAAGATACGGCTGGTGAGTTGCACCTTTCGGCCAGAATCCGCCTCGCGGGAGGCTGGATGGGAAGGTTGACAAGTTCTTGGTGGTGGTGTTGGGGTCCGTGGCGATCCATGAGTTTGGTGGTTTTCTTGCAAACATTTCATGACCCAACTGGGGAACCTCATCAGTTATTGAAAGGAAGGAACGTTGCTCTCGGCTTACCGCATTTTTCGGAATATAAGACGCGCCAGAGTATAAGACGCACCTTAGTTTTTGGGGAGGAAAATAGGGAAAAGAATCTGCTTACCAGGTATTCCTCTGGCTAGCATCCTTTGTCTGGTCAGTTTCAGCACATTATTTTATCCCCTGGTTAGGGCTTAGAAAAACACCTTAGTTGGAGAGAGTAACAAAGAAAGAGCTTGCAAGCCAGTAAGAGCTGGGAACAGCTGTAGCACCTGGTAAGGGCTGGAAAGAAACTTATTTGGAGCAAGTTAGAGCAATGAAAAGAATCCTGCAAAGACTTAGGGCTTGGAAAACATTCTTTGCAAAGAGTAACAATGAAAGAGCCTGCAAGGTAAGAGCTGGGAAGATCGTTAGCAGCTATTTAGGGCTGGAAAAAAAGCTACACTCAAAGAAGCACCCAAATTATCAGCTTCATTTAGGGAGGAAAAAGGTGCATCTTATACACTGAAAAATACGGTATGTGAAGTGTAAATATATCTGGGAATGAAATAGTTGCAAAAGTGGTTAGAATGGTTCAGAAGAGAAGGATTTAGGGGTCGTGATTTCTGACAATCTCAAAATGGGTGAACAGTGCAGTCAGGAGGTAGGGAAAGCAAATAGGATGCTTGGCTGCATAGCTAGAGGTATAACAAGCAGGAAAGGGGAGATTGTGATTCCACTGTATAGAGTGCTGGTGAAACCACATTTGGAGTACTGTGTTCAGTTCTGGAGACCTCACCTACAAAAAGATATTGACAAAATTGAACGGGTCCAAAGACGGGCTACAAGAATGGTGGAAGGTCTTAAGCATAAAACGTATCAGGAAAGACTTCATGAACTCCATCTGTATAGTCTGGAGGACAGAAGGAAAAGGGGGGACATGATTGAAACATTTAAATATGTTAAAGGGTTAAATAAGGTCCAGGAGGGAAGTGTTTTTAATAGGAAACTGAACACAAGAACAAGGGGAAACAATCTGAAGTTAGTTGGGCGAAAGATCAGAAGCAACGTGAGAAAATATTATTTGACTGAAAGAGTAGTAGATCCTTGGAACAAACTTCCAGCAGACGTGGTCGGTAAATCCACAGTCACTGAATTGAAACATGCCTGGGATAAACATAGATCCATCCTAAGATAAAATACAGGAAATAGTATAAGGGCAGACTAGATGGACCAGGAGGTCTTTTTCTGCCCTCAATCTTCTATGTTTCTATGTTAGTATTTATTGGTTTATATTTCATGTATTTTTGTGTATCTTGTTTATCTGTTGTTTGTTTATAACCGAAAAACTCAATAAAGATTAGCAAAAGGAGGGGGGGAAATGACATTCTAAATGAACAGGGATTCAATAAATTAGGGACCAGATTACAACCAGGTGGGGGTGTTGGGAGCTTCTTCCGAATTACACAACTGCCACACAATTGCATCATCTTTGCTCCCGTTGCAGGTCCAGGACACGGTGCATGGGGTCACCACCGAAGAGAGTAAAGCCGCCCTGCAGAATCACAGCTGGAACGTCCAAAAGGCTGTCCAGTACTTGAAGGTGAAAACATCTGCAGCGAGCGCTTCTCCTCCTGGCCCGAGGAAGAGGAGGGGGATTTGGGGCAGGCTGGGGGGGTTGCTACTTATCGCCACTACCTGTACGATGCGTGTACGGCTGTGCATTGCCGGCGTGCACGCACCCCAGCACAGGAAGCAAAATCTTGCAAAAAAATTTTTGCTTATGCGCCGGAGCAAAACATTGCCAAAATCTCGCACGCATGCGCTCTGGAACCAACTCCCCCCAGAGATTAGAATTGCCCCCACCCTCCTTGCCTTTTGCAAGCTCCTTAAAACCCACCTCTGCCGCCAGGCATGGGGGAACTGAGATACTCTTTCCCCTAGGCCTTTACAATTTTATGCATGGTATGTTTGTGTGTATGTTTGGTTTTATAATAAGGGTTTTTAGTTGTTTTATTATTGGATTGTCACATGCTGTTTTTGTCATTGTTGTTAGCCGCCCCGAGTCTACGGAGAGGGGCGGCATACAAATCCAATAAATAAATAAATTTTGTTAGCTAGCACCCTTTGTTCAAGTTTGAATATTTTAGCCTCCAGTCCCGTAATCCTCTTTGCTGCTCTTCTCTGCACTCTTTCTAGAGTTCTTTTTTGCAAAGGGGTGACCGCTCTCTTTGCAAATTTCGGTAATGCGTTGACCTCTCTCACTTCTCACCTTGTCTGCAGGTGGAGCAGCTCTTTTGCCTGGGACTGAAGACACGGGTGGAATGTCACAAAGTCTTGGAGATGTTCAACTGGAACTTGGAGCAGGCCAGTTCTCACCTGCTGGACCCCTACAATGCTTCCCAACTCAAGTAAGAAAGAGTAACCATAAGGCACGGCTGGGCAGGTTTTCTTCCGGAAGGGAAGTCTTGTCAAAAAATCTGGGAAGGATTTGAACCAGGGGTGAAGTCTACGAGGGTTATCTGGAAAGCCAGGTTACAAGGCAGGTAGCTCCCGCGGGGAATATTCACGGGGGAAGTTGGTGCGACTATCGTGTAGCGGGAAGCCAGCGGAAGAGAAGGAGCAGAGCCCGGGGTCAGTAGATCATCGACTGGCGTTGTGGGGAAGGTTAGAGATAGAAACATAGAAGACCTCATGGTCCATCTAGTCTGCCCTTGTACTATTTCCTGTATTTTATCTTACAATGGATATACTGTATGTTCATCCCAGGCATGTTTACATTCAGTAACTCTGGATTTACCAACCATGTTTGCTGGAAGTTTGTTCCAAGCATCTACTACTCTTTCAGTCAAATAATATTTTCTCATGTTGCTTTTGATCTTTCCCCCAACTCACTTCAGATTGTGTCCCCTTGTCCTTGTGCTCACTTTCCTATTGAAAACACTTCCCTCCTGGACCTTATTTAACCCTTGAACATATTTAAATGTTTCGATCATGTCCCCCCTTTTCCTTCTGTCCTCCAGACTCTACAGATTGAGTTCATGAAGTCTTTCCTGATGCGTTTTATGCTTAAGACCTTCCACCATTCTTGTAGCCCGTCTTTGGACCCATTCCATTTTATCCATATCTTTTTGTAGGTGAGGTCTCCAGAACTGGACACAGTATTCCAAATGTGGTCTTACCAGCGCTCTATACAGCGGGATCACAATCTCCCTCTTCCTGCTTGTTATACCTCTAGCTATGCAGCCAAGCATCCTACTTGCTTTCCTTACCGCCTGATTGCACTGCTCACCCATTTTGAGACTGTCAGAAATCACTACCCCTAGATCCTTCTCTTCTGAAGTTTTTGCTAACACAGAACTGCCAATGCAATACTCAGATTGAGGATTCCTTTTCCCCAAGTGCATTATTTTACATTTGGAAACATTAAACTGCAGTTTCCATTGCTTTGACCATTTATCTAGTAAAGCTAAATCATTTACCCTATTACAGACGCCTTCTCATTCCGTTTCCCTCTAAGGGTGAAGTGCGCGCTGTCATACGCTACCTGGATGTGAAGGGCAGGAACGCTGCTGCAATGGGGACCCAAGATGGGGACCCAAGATTTGTGCACGATGGGGGCCCAAGGTTTTTCTTGCTGATTGCTGAGTTTTGAATTTTGGGGCTGAAGGAGGACGGATATCGCGCCACTGCATTGATTGACCTTTGCTCTCTGGAGTAAGGTGACAAGCCCAGGTTTCATCTCCTGTCACTATAACAGTGGAGAAAAGCCCCACCTTCAATCTCGAAACGGTCAAGAAATTCTCGGGCGTCCTGGACTCTGTGGATTTTATGCGCTTCAGTCAGCATCTTGGGCCCCGATTGCAGCAGCGTTCATGCCCTTATTATTATTATTATTATTATTATTATTTATTATTATTTATTAGATTTGTATGCCGCCCCTCTCCGTCATCCAAGTAACGGGATCCAAGTAGCACATTACCGCGCGCACTTCGAGGGAAACGGGATGAGGACAAATGAGAACAAAGTTTCCTTTAATTAGGAGTTAGACGCTGCTGTGGTGGTCATGTGTGAGGACCGGTTATATGTCAACTTTTTGTTTTTTTTAGTGCCGTTGCAACTTCAAACGACTGCTGAGTGAAAGGTGATAACTCAAGAACTGAACTATTCAGGAAACCGTGGTGGAGGCTGGCAAGGGATGGCCCCCAACTCCTAATTAAAGGAAACATTGTTCGTTTAAGAGGGTTTGTCGTATTTGAGGAGCTGGGTAAGAAAACCAGCTCAACGACAAGATTTTATGTCTGGGTGTATACGGTGTATATACCTCACCCACAAAAAGATATGGGTCAAATTGACTGGGTCCAGAAATGGTGGAAGGTCTTAAGCATAAAGCAGGAAAGACTCCATGGACTCCATCTGTAGAGTCTGGAGGACAGAAGGGAAAGAAAGGGACGATTGAAACATTTAAATATGGGTTTAAAGCAGGGGTTCTCAACCTGGGGGTCGGGACCCCTTTGGGGGTGGAACGACCCTTTCACGGGGTCGCCTAAGACCAAAGGAATAGAAAAGTTTCCCAGGGTGTTAGGAACTAACGCTTCTATTCTGGCGCCTTGGAACATATTTTTGCAATCCGACCAATCAGGCGTTGACAGTGGGGGTGTCCCTCTCACCTTCCTGCCGATCAGCTCAAAGCTCTGTTGGGAGAACTGATACTAGACTTATGGTTGGGGGTCACCACGACATGAGGAACTGCATTATGGGGCCACGGCATTAGAAAGGTTCTCTGTGGCGGCCCCGACTCTCTGGAACCAACTCCCCCCAGAGATTAGAACTGCCCCTACTCTCCCCGCCTTCCGTAAACTCCTTAAAACCCACCTCTGCCGTCAGGCATGGGGGAACTGAAACACCTCCCCCGGGCATGTACAATTTATGCATGGTATGTTTGTGTGTGTGTGTGTTAGTATATTGGGATTCTTTTTAAACTTTTTAAAATATTTACATTTATTTGGATTTGTTACGATTTGTTGTGTCTTGTTGTGAGCCGCCCCAAGTCTGCGGAGAGGGGCGGCATACAAATCTAAATAATAAAATAAAAAATAAATAAAGGTTGAGAACCACTGGTTTAAAAGGTTAAATCAGGTTCAGGAGGGAAGTGTTTTTAATAGGAGAGTGAACCCAAGAACAAGGGGACACAATCTGAGGTTAGTTGGGGGAAAGATCAGAAGCAACGTGAGAAAATATTATTTGACTGAAAGAGAGTAGATGCTTGGAACAAACTTCCAGAAGACGTGGTTGGTCAATCCACAGGAACTGAATGTAAACATGCCTGGAATAAACATAGATCCACCCTAAGATAAAATACAGGAAATGGTATAAGGGCAGACTAGATGGACCAGGAGGTCTTTTTCTGCCGTCAATCTTCTAGGTTTCTATGTGTGTAAAAAGTGGGGGTGATATTAACCTGGTAATATATCAGAGGTGAAATTCTCCTGGTTCGCTCCTGTCTGTCAGTTGTCAGAGAGCCGGTCGCAAAGGAAGCGCGAGGCTCCGCCCAGACGCTGCCGCCATTTGGGTTCTTTTACCCTCTGCACAATATTTCAGAAGTTGCCACAAAGAGGAGGGGGGCTCAAGCTATTCTCTAAAGCAGCGTTTCCCAACCTTGGCCACTTGAAGATATCTGGACTTCAACTCCCAGAATTCCCCAGCCAGCGAGGGAGAGAGAGAGAAAGAGAAAGAAAGACAAAGAAGGAAGGAAGGAAGGAGAGGAAGGAAGGAAGGGAGAGAAAGAGAAAGAAGGAAAGGAAGGAAGGAGAGGAAGGAAGGGAGAGAGAGAGAAAGAGAAAGAAGGAGAGGAAGGAAGGAAGGTTGGGAAACACTGCTCTAAAGCACCAGAACACAGGACAAGAAGCAACAGATGGAAACTAACCAAGGAGAGAAGCAACCTGGAATTAAAGGAGAAACTTCCTAACAGCAAGGACGATTAACCAGTGGAACGGCTTGCCACCAGAAGTTGTGAATGCTCCAACACTGGAGGTTTTTAAGGAGCGATTGGACAGCCATTTGTTTGAAACTGTTTAGGTTTCCTGCTTGAGCAGGGGGCTGGACTAGAAGACCTCCAAGGGGCCTTCCGACTCTTCTGTTCTCTTAATATTGTCAGCCATGCTGGTTTGAGTGGACCAGGACAGAACCACAAACAGAAACACATCTTTCTTGAGATGGGCTCTAAGGACAGAATTTTACAAGGCTGATTGTGCTGCTGGACACCATATGCCCATCCCTTTTAAAATAATAATAATAATAATAATAATTATTATTATTATTATTATTATTATAAGGCCAACTCTGTGGGACCTAATCGGTCGCTGGGATTCATGCGGCATTATTTATTTATTTATTTTATTTTTGTTTGTTTTATTTATTTATTTATTATTTGTTTGTTTGTTTGTTTGTTTATTTATTGGATTTGTATGCCGCCCCTCTCCAGCGACTTGGGGCGGCTAACAGCAATAATAAAACAGCATATAATAATAATCCAATACTAAAAACAGTTAAAAACCCATTATTATAAAAGCCAAACATACAGACAGACATATCATGCATAAAATTGTAAAGGCCTAGGGGGGAAGAGTATCTCAGTCCCCCCATGCCTGGCAGCAGAAGTGGTTTTTAAGCAGCTTACAAAAGGCAAGGAGGGTGGGGGCAATTCTAATCTCTGGGGGGAGTTGGTTCCAGAGGGCCAGGGCCGCCACAGAAAAGGCTCTTCCCCTGGGTCTCGCCAAGTGACATTGTTTAGTCGACGGGACCCAGAGAAGGCCAACACTGTGGGACCTAACTGGTCGCTGGGATTCGTGCAGCAGAAGGCGGTCCCGGAGATATTCTGGTCCGATGCTGTGAAGGGCTTTATAGGTCATAACCAACACTTTGAATTGTGACCAGAAACTGATCCGTAACCAATGCAGACTGCGGAGTGTTGGTGTAACATGGGCATATTTAGAGAAGCCCATGATTGCTCTCGCAGCTGCATTCTGCACGATCTGAAGTTTCCGAACACTCTTCAAAGGTAGCCCCATGTAGAGAGCTAAAAATGTTTCAGCCCCCTTTTTCTGGTTCCTGGTCCTGCATCAACTCCATCTGGGTCACCTGCCTTACACTTTACAAGCATTTTAGTGGCTTCGACATTATGGACGATCCGAGTTTACTGGTTCTGTGCGTTGTGCGAATTTGGAAATGACATGAATTCAACAAGCAGGCAGTCCTTGACTTAACCATTCGTTTAGTAACTATTTGAAGTTACAACAGCACCGAAAATAATGAGTTGGAATAAAATTCTTTATTGGCCAAGTGTGACTGGATAGACAAGGAATTTGTCTTGGGTGCAGATGCTCTCAGTGTACATAAAAGAAAATACACATTTATCAAAAATCATGAGGTACAACACTTAATGATTGTCACAGGGTTCAAATAAGCAATGAGGAAACAATATTAATTTTTCCACACTTAACATCCTATCTGAAAAAGAAGTACTTAAAAAAATTCCAGATTGCGCCAAGATGAGCAGAATGACAATGAAACTGAAAAGATTGAGAAGAATCTGAATATGATGATGTTTGGATGAAGTTTTATAACTGGATAAAAAATGAATATAGTTAGAAATTGAAGCAAAATGGGCACAAAATTAGGAGTGATGAAGGAATGATTCAACCCAGATGACAACATTAGAACATAAGGAAATGGTAATACTGTATTAGTTTTAAAGTGTATACCAATAATCTAAGGATAATGGTTAGAAATATTGTAAAAATATTATAAGAGAATGGACACCAAAGGAATATAACCAGTTAGTAATATACTATCAGTCTGTTTAATATAAAATTTATTAGAATCAAAACCAGTCAAGGGGATGTTAAAAGGGTGAGAGAGGAAGTAATTGGAGAAAGGTAAAGATGAGGAAGGAAGGAAGGAAGGGTGAGATGGAGAGAGTAGGAGGGAAACATGAACACATGTTCATATGTTCATGAAAGGAAAAACAAGATAGGAAAGGAAAGAAAGAAAGAGAGACAAAATGAAGGGAGGGAGAACAGGAAAGGAATGAAGGAAGAAATGAGAGAGACAAAAAAACAGAAAAAAGCAAAGGGAGGGAAGAGAAAAGGAAGGAAGGAACAAAGAAATAAGGAAAGGAAACAAAAAAGACAAAAAGGAGGGAGAGAAGAAAAGAAAAAGGAGAGAAAAATAAGAGAGGAAAAAAGAAAAGTGAGGGAAAGGGAGAAAGGAAAGAAGGAGGAAGAAAAATAGAAAAAGGGAGGAAAAAAACAAGAAAATGAGGGAGGGAAGAAAAAAATAAAAGGGAAGGAAGGAAAAGGAAGAAAGGAAAAAAGAATAAACAGAAAAAGGAAAGAGAAAAAAGAAAATGGAAATGTAATTTAATTTTTCTCATGCTTTTCATCCTTCCAGGCGGTGAATAATATTCGTCTTCTCAAGCCAATGGACCCTTTGGGGGATTGCCCAGAATTGGTGACGTGTCTTCCAGCCCTATTGGACCAAGAGTCGCTTTCGAGGCCGTGGATGATGGATCCCAGAGAAGCCGCCCTGTAGCTAGGACTGCTGTGAAACAGCCAGCAGGGTCCCGCCGCATCCCGACTCCCTCTCAGCTGGTGACTGTACCCTGGGCCCCCCCCCCTCTCTCCACGAGCAGGGGGTGGCGGAGTAGCCCATGTCCTCCCGCTTCGACCAACCATTATTCTCCCTGCTGGATTCCTTTTGTAAAGAGAAGTGTTAACGTTAATATATAAATGCTCTGTTCTATTTTGGAGAAAAAGGAATATGAGTTTTCCAAATTCGCACTCGCTTCTGGGGAAAGGGCGGGGCTGGGGGAGGTGGGATCCTTGGAAAGAGGGGTGCACGGCGGGCTAGTAGGCCCCTAAGGGGGAGGCGAGTGACGGGATGGAATAGTACCAGTAGCGGGCTGCTGCATGGACGGTCCAGTATGCCGTCCTGGTAGAAAAAATAGAGATGCGCATGCATCTGCATCACCGATGCATGCAAACGCACACCGGCATGAGATTCAGATTATGCGCATGCGCCGGAAGCGAAATCTTGTGAGAAGACGCTCATGCACGCAAAATTCTGCCAATTTTCGGCAGAAACCAAATCTTGGGCTGGCACATGTGTACCAACCTGCTCACGCACATGAGATTTTGCCGATTTTCGTGGTTTTTTGCTTCCTCATATGAAATTGCGCTTCCTGTGCATTCAATTCAATTCAATTTATTAGATTTGTATGCCACCCCTCTCCGAAGACTCGGGGTGGCTCACAACAGTAATAAAAACAGTATAACAATGGAACAAATCTAATAATAAAATATATAACAACCTCAACAATTAAAAACCATACAGCACATACACATCAAACATTAAATATAATAACCCTGGGGGAGATATCTTAGTTCCCGCATGCCTGGCGATATAGGTGGGTCTTAAGTAACTTGCGAAAGACAAGGAGGGTGGGGGCCGTTCTAATCTCCGGGGGAGTTGATTCCAGAGGGCCGGGGCCACCACAGGGAAGGCTCTTCCCCTGGGGCCTGCCAAACAGAAGGCCAACTCTGTGGGACCTTATCGGCCGCTGGGATTCGTGCGGTAGAAGGCAATTCCAGAGGTATTCTGGTCCATGTGCAGAAGTTGAATCTCACGTTGGCGCATGTGCTGGTGCGCCCAACGGATGCACCCATGCCGAGCACTGGGAGCGCTGATGACGGGGAGACCTTCACTGAATAGTACGTTGGAAAGACCTTGGGGGGTGGATGAAAGAGATGCTGCTTAGAGCAGAGCTCTCCAAGCTTGGCAACTTTGTGAGGTGGGGACTTCAACTCCCATGCTGGCTGAGGAATTATGGGAATTGAAGTCCCCAAAGTTGCCAAGCTTGGAGACCTCCAGCCCAGAGAACAGTCAAATAAGAGATCGCTTAGCCCTCAGCTGCCTAATGGTAGACAAAAGAGGCTCAGAAGGGACTATTTTTATCAGAAACTGTATTTATTTTTATTTTATTTTATTTATTCAATTTATAGGCCACCCTTGTGGACTCAGGGCAGGTTACAACAATAGCGAATCCTCCGAGTGCTCGCCGAGGGGCGGCATATAAATCTAATAAATAAATAAATTGATAAACTAATAAATAAAATAAAATAAATAGTAAATCATTTAAAAAATATACAGTACATAATTAATAGCAATAAAAATAAACCCAATAAAAGAACACACAATCGTCACTCATACATGCTAGTGGCCAGGTATAATAGAGTGGGAAGGGACCTTGGAGGTCTTCTAGTCCAACCCTCTGTTCAAGCAGGGGGTCCTGCACCATTTCAGTCAAGTGGCAGTCCAGTCTCTTCCTGAAAACCTTCAGTGACGGAGCCCCTACAACTTCCAGAGCCAATCCCTGTTCCACTGGATTAATTGTTCCAATTGTTATGACATTTCTCCCTTCTTCCAGGTTGCTTCTCCATTCATTCATTCATTCATTCATTAGATTTGTATGCCGCCCTTCTCCAAGGACTCGGGGCAGCTCACAGCATATAATATATACAGTACAACGGCAAATCTAATTAAATTTAAAATTACAATATAAAAATCCAATATTTAAAAACAATTACAGTGGAACCCCGACATAAGAGCTGCTCGACTTAAGAGCTACTCGAGATAAGAGCTGGGAGAGGAGAGACATTTTTTTATTTTATTTTATTTATTACTTGGATTTGTATGCCGCCCCTCTCCGCGATACGAGCCGAGAAGAGCCGGGCTGGCTTACTTTCCTTCCTTCCCGCGCTGATGCAGAGCCACTCGAACAAAGCGTCGCGCCCCTCTGATGCTTTCGGCGGCTTCCGAAGCGACGCTGGGCTCTTTTGCCGCCAAAAGTGTCAGGGGGGCGTGACGCTTTGTTCGAGTGGCTCTGCATCAGCGCGGGAAGGAAGGAAAGTAAGCCAGCCCGGCTCTTCTCGGCTCGTATCCCGGCACTTGGTGAGTGGAGAGGCGGTTGCCTCCCCTGCCGCCCCACTCTGGGGGTCCTTGGCTTCTGCTGGGGGTGGGGGGATCCGAACGCTGTTTTGAATTTCACATTCCGAGTGGCCCAAACGCCAAAGGCGAACTTCCGCACCTCAGGAGTCAGCTCGCAAACGGCGCGGCTGTTTTAAAACATCGCTGCCGGCCTGGGGGGGGAGAGGGAAAGGGGGGAGAGGGGGGAGAGAAAGAGAGAGGGAGAGAGAGAAAGAGAGAGGGAAAGGGGGAGAGGGGGGAGAGAAAGAGAGAGGGATAGAAAGAGAGAGAGAGTGAGAGATGCTCAGTGAGCCTTTCTTTGAAGTTGCCTTTCTTTCTTTCTTTCTTTCTTTCTTTCTTTCTTTCTCTCTCTCTTTCTTTTTCTCTCTTGCTCTCTTGCTCTTTCATTCTTTTTTCTTTCTCTTTCTTTCTTTCTTTCTTTCTCTTGCTTTCTTTCTTTCTTTCTCTTTCTTTCTTTCTTTCTTTTGCTTTCTCTCCTTCCTTCCCTCCTTCCATTTCTTTCATTCTCCCTCTCTATTTTTATTTCTCTTTCATTTTCTTTCTTTCTCTCTTGCTTGCTTTCTTTCTTGCTCTTTTTCTTTCTCTCTTTTACCTTCCCTTCCTCTATTTCTTGCTTTCCTTTTCCTTCCTCCCTTCTTTCCTCCCTCTACAGGATTGGGTGGCAGTGAAGTTACTCTCCCCTTTCATAAGTTTCCTTGCTTCCTTCCTCTGTTCCTGTCCCTTCACCCTTTCTTTCTTCCTTTCTTCCTTCCTTTCTTTCTTTCTTTCCTTCCTTCCTTCCTTTCCTCCCTCCATTTCTTGCTTTCCTTTTCCTTCCTCCCTTCTTTCCTCCCTCTACAGGATTGGGTGGCAGTGAAGTTGAATAAATAACTACAGTTTAATGAATAAAAATAAAAGTTTGCCATGTTGATTGTTTTGGGTAAAAAGACGAAGGGAAGGAAAGCTCTCAGCTTATCATCTTATTAATAAGTAAAGTTACATTTATTCTTGCAATGTCTTTTTGCATAATTTAGACTAACTTTGTGAGTTTTTTGAGGGCTGGAACCAATTAAAATTATTTACATTAATTCCTATGGGGAAAAGTCGTTCGAGATAAGAGCTGCTCGACTTAAGAGCGCAGGTCCGGAACGAATTAAACTCGTATCTCGAGGTACCACTGTATACCAGTTCAATCATACAACATATATCTCATTTCGTTGGCCAGGGGGCTGACACCTTCCTTCCTTTCTTTTCCTTCTTTCCTCTTTCCTTCCTTCTTTCCTTCCTTTCCTTTCTTTTCCTTCCTTCTTTCCTTTCTTTTCCTTCCTTTCCTCTTTCCTTCCTTTCTTCTTTCCTTTCTTTTCCTTCTTTCCTCCCTCCTTCCTTCTTTCCTTTCTTTTCCTTCTCTCCTTCCCTCCCTCCTTTCCTTCTTTTTTCCTTTCCTTCCTTCCTCCTTTCCTTCCTTCCTCCTTTCCTTTCTTTTCCTTCCCTCCTTCTGCCCACTGCTATTAATCTGATTCTGAACAGCTCGAGGTTGACTCAGCCTTCCGTCCTCCTGAGGTGGGTAAAATGAGGACTCTATGCTGACTCTAAACCGCTTAGATAAGAACTATAAAAGCACCGGGAAGCGGTATATAGGCAGGTCTAAATGCTAAGTGCTATTGTTGAGTCAACTGGTTGGGCTCTGTGACATCACCAGCTGTCCTGCATGCTGGAATGTGGCTCACCTCATGGTCTTGGGATGCCAGAATCCTGGGATTGGAGCCAGGAAGGGCCGGAGGGTTCTTTGCATGGGAGATGATTTCTGGATCTTCTGGTGTTTCTTCATTGGAAGTCTGGATCCCGTCGAACTTTGCCAGGACAAAACTTGAAAGCGTGAAGGTTGTTCCACCTTTGGCTTCTGAGAGAGGCGTCTCCAAATTGGTTGAGCAGGTAAGGTGCCCTTGGTGGTCCTTGTTGCCCTCTCTAAGAGGAGAACTAGAGTTCAAAGGGACCTTGGAGGTCATCCAGCCCAACCTCTTGCTCTAACAGGAGACCTTATATCAGTGGTGGCTAGCCTTTTCTGGACTTTGCCCGAAGTGTGTGGCGCCCGAACCCCCGAAATGCAATCTATGTGGCGCATGTGCCCTGTCCATGTGCATGCTTATGCACATACCCTCTGCATGGCAGAAACCCAAAGACTAGCGGGAGGTGCACACATGCGCAGCAGAACTGAACAGGGGCCATGGCTCGTGTGCTAATGGCACTGTGTCACCTCTGGCATTTGTGCTACAGATTTGCCATCATGGCCCTATACCAATGATGGCGAACCTTTTTTCCCTTGTGTGCCGAAAAGTGTGCACATGTGCTATCGCCCATGCCTGAGTGCCCACACCCATAATTCAATGCCTGGGGAGGGTGAAAACAGCTTCCCTTATCCCCCGGAGGCCCTCTGGAGGCTGGAAACTGTTTCCCAACTTCTGCTGGGCCCAGTAGGCTCATGTTTTGCCCTCCCCAGGATCCAAAGGCTTCCCTGGAGCCGGAAGAGGGTAAAAACACCCTCCCCCATCCACCTGGAGGCTCTATGGAAGCCAAAAACACCCTCCCAGAGCTTCCCTGGGAGCCAAAAATCAGCTGACCGGCACACACATGCACATTGGAGCTGAGCTAGGGCAACAGCTCATGTGCCAACAGATATAGCTCCGCGTGCCATTTGTGGTACCCATGCCATCAGTGCCCTATATCATTCCAGACATATTGTGTCAAATTTCTTCTCAAAACTATGTGCTAAAAGAGATATGACCCAACTTGGTAACATCATCAGTGCTAAAGTTCTGAAAAGTTTTTATTTTTTCCCCCGTGAGAAGAAAAAAAAAGGCAAATTTGGAATAGGCTGGTTTTGAGTTCAGCCTCACTAGGTCCGTATGTTTATCCAAGATGATCCAGCAACCGAGCCAAATGTCAGGACAGTTGTCACGATGAATAGCCAATCAGCGTTCCAAATAGCATCCGAGAAATAAATCAGTCCAAGGCTTGACCTTCTTCAGAGTTCCAACTTATTAACAAGGTCATTTTAGCATAACTGGAGAAACCCAAATCTAAAGTCACGAGGGTTAGAGTTCATTTCCTTGCATCTTCTCCCACAAGCCCATCACATGAACCAAACATCTAATGTCAGCGTATCCTGCAACTCCCAGCAGCTTCCGGCCAGGTGATGAATGGCTGACCTTGAGAACTTAAAAGGAATGTGTCATGGAATGCAAACCCCCACCCCCAAAATTCCCACAGCAAGAAACATTCCAAAAGAATAGCAAAATGTGGCAGGCCAAAACCTCCAAGCATTCTGGCTTTGGCCTGACAGGCAGCCTCCCCTCAAGAAAAGGCGTGTCCTGCAAAACGAAAGGAAATAACCTAGTAGCGGGTGGTGGTTGGTTTTTTTGCAAGAAATGATACATTCAAAAGGCTTGGGAGTTCCCCATTGTTCTGGAATGTTACTAATTAAAGGTGTTTGGAGGTGGGGAGAGGCAGAAGGTGAGCATGTGCCCACCCACCCCCAAGTTGAAAGTCTGCACCGAATGAAAGTTGGAAGACCTTAAAGCAGATCCAGAGTTGAAAGTTGAAGCTCAGCTATTATGCTGCTGTGAATTATCGATGTGCATCAGCCAACAGGAAGGAAGAAAGGAAAAAGGAAGGAAGAAGAAAAAAAGGAAAAAGACGGGAAAAGTCGCTGACTTTTGGCAGAGAAATCTAATAAATAAATAATAAATAAAAGTGAAGGAAAAAGGAAGACCAAAAAAGGAAGGAAAAAGAAAAGGCAGGCAGGAAGGAAGTGGGGAGGGAGGAAAAAGAAAGAAGGAAGGAATAGGAAGGGAGGGAGGAGAAGAACAAAGGAAGAGAAAAAAAGACAGATAAATGCAGCCAAGATCCCAGGCTGTTCCAGATTGAAATGGGCCTGGAAATTTTATTTCCATTCATTTAATTTAATTTGATTAATTAATTAAATGGCCACTTCCTGAGTCCCGCAACACACTGCAGCATTTTAAGACCCTACATTTGGATTCACACGAGGCTACAAAACAAGTGTACACCAAACTTTGCATCCTGCAGAAATGTGTCTACTTGATCCGGTTGTGTGAAGGCAACACTGGGTATGTAAAAAGTCCATCCCGGATCCTGAAAAATCAATCATTGAAAGAAATCACAAAGAAAGACAAGAGTTTTTAATGCTTGGAGCAGTGTTGGCTATTTTACAAGACGTGGACTTCCACTCCCAGAATTCCCCAGCCAGCATGGGAGTCAAAGTTTACAAGTCTTAAAAAAGTCGAACAATTAATGAATTATTGATTCTTTAAACTGAGCTTGTTTAAGCGTGGGGGGGTGAACGCATGATTTTTTCTCCCCCAGCAACGGCTGCCGGCGCATAAGAAGCCGCAGGATGTTCGAACAATCGTCTTCCAAAGAATTTGGCTACACAGGGACCGAGAGCAGTGGGACCTGCTGCCCCAGGCACGCTGGTAAATTAGGGGGGGGGCTTTGAGAGGGGTTGGGGGGAGAGATGGAGGGGTGACATCTCAGCATTGGATTGCACTGAAAGGCAACATTTTGGGGTACTGCGGTTTCCATAAGCCCGTTTTTCTGACGTTGAACACATTGTCTCAAGACAGCGACGTTTACGCAAAATTCATTGAAAATTGATGCTCAGCATATAAGGATAGATAGATAGATAGATAGATAGATAGATAGATAGATAGATAGATAGATAGATAGATAGATAGATAGATAGATAGATAGATAGATAGATAGAGATAGATAGATAGATGATAGATAGATGATAGATAGATGATAGATAGATGATAGATGATAGATATAGATAGATAGATAGATAGATAGATAGATAGATAGATAGATAGATAGATAGATAGGGAGGAAGATAGATAGATGATAGATAGATAGATAGATAGATAGATAGATAGATAGGGAGGAAGATAGATAGATAGATAGATAGATAGATAGATAGATAGATAGATAGATGATAGATAGGGAGGAAGATAGATAGATAGATAGATAGATAGATAGATAGATGATAGATAGATAGATAGATAGATAGATAGATAGATAGATAGATAGATAGATGATAGATAGATAGATAGATAGATAGGGAGGATGGATGGATGGATAGATAGATGATTCTTATAACAGGGTTTCTCGGCTTCAGACACGAATCAACTTCAACTCCCAGAATCACCCATAATGCAATGCACGCACACTGCACATATGTGCACAACTTTCCTCCCTCTGGGCATGCACATGTGATATCCCCATGCTCACCTGCCTCCTATATGCGCACGACTCACCCACCATCTGTTTTGGGCTAGTAGGCCTCCCTGCAGCCTCCTGGGACAAAAAACAAGCTATGGGAAGAGTGTGCCGCACCCCACCCCAAACCACATTTGGGCCTAGTAGGCCTCCCTACAGCCTCCTGGGACAGGCTGTGGGAGGGGCACACCACCACAATCACCACCACATTTGGAGCTAGTAGGCCTCCTTGCAGCCTCCTGGGGCCAAAAAAAAGCTGTGGGAGGAGTGTGCCGCACCCCACACACACACATACACACACTACATTTGGGCTTAGTAGGCCTCCCTGCAGTCTCTTGGGACATAAATGGGCTGTGGGAGGGGCCCGCAACCACCACCACGTTTGGGCCTAGTAGGCCTCCTTGCAGTCTCCTGGGGCCAAAAACAGAGCACGGGGGGGAGGTGCCATACACCACTGCCCTAGTCCATGTGCCCACAACCCCTGTGCATGCTTGCAGGCCTCCCGCATGCCCCTCCCCCCCACGCATCCTGAAAATGAGCTGTGCTGGTGTGAAGTGCGTGTACACATGAGCAATGCAGCTGAGCTGTGTTACCGCTCACGTGCCTGCAGAGTCCTGGTGGACGACCATTGAAATAGGAGCCAGCCGTGTGCCGCAGCTGCCAGAAAAGCCAACCCAGTTCTAGGCTGCATCAACAGAGGGAGAATCAAGATCATGCGACGTGATTCCCAGTTGCTTACTTACTATAGCCACTCGAGGGAGGGGAAAAACAACAACACACAAATCCACAAACACATTTTTTTAAAAAAAGATTTAGAAAGGATGCTATAAATCCAAATATCCGAAGCTTTTTCTCCACCTGGGGAGGGAGGAAGCAAAAAATAATATATATATTTTTTTAAAAACCAAGCAGCCCAGCCTTTCCCCTATACAAAATAGACTCGTGTGCCTTTCGTCCCCTGTCCAATTGTCTTTCCTTTCTCTCACTTATCATATATATTTTCTTTCTTTCATATATCCTCTCCTCTAAGTTCACTTTACCCTTATATATATTACTACATGTCTATTTTTCTTCCTATGTATCTGTGTATTGGACAAATGAATAAATAAAATAAATACAAGGAAGAGGGTGCTTCAGCTTCATTCCACCAGGATACAGTGGTACCTCTACCTAAGAATGCCTCTACTTACAAACTTTTCTAGATAAGAACCGGGTGTTCAAGATTTTTTTACCTCTTCTCAAGAACCATTTTCCACTTAAAAACCCGAGCCTCCAAAACTGTAACCGGAAAAAGCGGGGAGAAGCCTCCATGGGGACTCTCTAGGAATCTCCTGGGAGGAAACGGCCGGAAAAGGCAGGGAGAAGCCTCCGTGGGGCCTCTCTAGGACTCTCCTGGGAGGAAACAGGGTCAGAAAAGGCAGGGAGAATAATTTTAATAATAATAATAATAATTTATTAGATTTGTATTCCACCCCTCTTTGAAAACGTGGAGTCCTGATTGGTTAAGGACAGAAGCCTCTGTGGAGCCTGTCTTGGAATCTCCTGGGAGGAAACAGGGCTGGAAAAGGCAGGGAGAAGCCTCTGTGGGGCCTCTCTAGGAATCTCCTGGGAGGAAACAGGAAAAAGGTGGGGAGAAGCCTCTGTGGGACCTCTAGGAATCTCCTGGGAGGAAACAGCGCCTCCACGCTCCCTGTGGTTTCCCCAATCACACACATCATTTGCTTTTACATTGATTCCTATGGGAAAAAGTGCATCTTCTTACAAACTTTTCTACTTAAGAACCTGGTCACGGAACGAATTAAGTTCATAAGTAGAGGGACCACTATACTTCGGAGTTTCAAAATAAAGGCAAAAGCTAATTTGGACAAGCCAGATGTTCCTGGGATGGGCACACAAAGGGAGCTCCGGGCTTTGCCTTTGATCTTGCAAGCAGCCACATCTAAGGGAAGAGAGAGAGAGAGAGAGAAGATTGTTTCTCTCTCTTCCTTCTTAACGCGGCCTGTCTCTGCTGATGTTTCCCACTCCTCCTTACATCCTGTCAAATGGCTACGTGTTGTCCTCTCTGCATGTTTCAGACAATCTCTCCTAATCCAATTAGTTAAACAAACGATCGTAAAGTCTCTTAAATCCCTTAGGACCTTTTAGAACTTTGGCAGTGATTCAATCCCCTTTATATTCCAGCTTCAAAAATTGGGATTTTTTAAAAACGCTGTGAGGCACGGGGCAAATTGTTCAAAATCGGGACTGTCCCACCAAAAGCAGGACATCTGGTCACCTTATGTTAATACCACTTTTTAATGCCTTGGTGTACAGCATTCCGTTTTGGTCGCCACAATGCAAAAAGGATGTTGAGACTCTAGAAAGAGGGCAGAGAAGAGCCACAAAGAGGATTAGGGGACTGGAGGCTAAAACCTATGAAGAACGGTTGCAGGAACTGGGCATGGCTAGTTTAATGAAAAGAAGAACCAGGGGAGACAGGATAGCAGACTTCCAGTATCTCAGGGGTTGCCACAAAGAAGAGGGAGTCAACCTATTCTCCAAAGCACCTGAGGGTAGAACAAGAAGCAATGGGTGGAAACTAAACAAGGAGAGAAGCAACTTAGAACTAAGGAGAAATTTCCTGACAATTAAAACTATTAATCAGTGGAACAGCTTGCCTCCAGAAGTTGTGAATGCCCCAACAGTGGAAGTTAAGATGTTGGATAACCATCTGTCTGAAGTAGTGTTGGGTTTACTGCCTGGGCGGGGGGTTGGACTAGAAGACCTCCAAGGTCCCTTCCAACTCTGTCATTATTATATTATAGATTCACCAAGCTCCGTATCTTCTGAAGAAAGTTTTAGTTCTGTGGATACAGAGTACCAAGTCAAAGAGGCCATGGGTCGGATACGTGCTTTCCTCCATGAAAAGTCTCAGGTGTGACTTCTCTTCTTCTATATGACCTGTCGCCACAAGGAAAAGTCTGCGGAGAGGGGCGGCATACAAATCTAATAAATAAATAAAATAAATAAATAAAATCCCGTCTTCTATTAAATTCTATTCTATTCTATTCTGTTCTATTCTTCTTCATTACAATATCTGTTCTGTTCTATTCTATTTTCTATTCTATTCTGTTCTTTCTATTCTGTTCTATTCTTCTTCATTACAATATCTGTTCTATTCTATTCTATTTTCTATTCTATTCTGTTCTATTCTATTCTATTCTTCTTCATTACAATATCTGTTCTATTCTATTTTCTATTCTATTCTGTTCTATTCTAATCTTCTTCATTCCAATATCTGTTCTGTTCTATTCTACTGTCTTATTCTATTCTGTTCTATTCTATTTTCTATTCTATTCTGTTCTTTCTATTCTGTTCTATTCTTCTTCATTACAATATCTGTTCTATTCTATTCTATTTTCTATTCTATTCTGTTCTATTCTATTCTATTCTTCATTACAATATCTGTTCTATTCTATTTTCTATTCTATTCTGTTCTATTCTAATCTTCTTCATTCCAATATCTGTTCTGTTCTATTCTACTGTCTTATTCTATTCTGTTCTATTCTATTTTCTATTCTATTCTGTTCTTTCTATTCTGTTCTATTCTTCTTCATTACAATATCTGTTCTATTCTATTCTATTTTCTATTCTATTCTGTTCTATTCTATTCTTCTTCATTACAATATCTGTTCCATTCTATTCTATTTTCTATTCTATTCTGTTCTATTCTATTCTATTCTATTCTATTCTAATCTTCTTCATTCCAATATCTGTTCTGTTCTATTCTACTGTCTTATTCTATTCTGTTCTATTCTATTTTCTATTCTATTCTGTTCTTTCTATTCTGTTCGGTTCAGTTCAGTTCTATTCTATTCTACTATCTTATTCTGTTCTATTCTATTCTATTTTCTATTCTATTCTATTGTCTTATTCTATTCTATTCTTCATTCCAATATCTGTTCTATTCTACTGTTTTATTCTATTCTGTTCTATTCTATTTTCTTTTCTGTTCAGTTCAGTTCTGTTCTGTTTGTTCTATTCTCTTCTCTTCTACTCTACTCTACTCTACTCTACTCTGCTGCCTTATTCTATTCTGTTCTATTCTATTCTATTCTATTCAGTCACAGAAACGTTAGGCTCAATTGCTGTCATATGTGGAGGGCTACCTGTTCTTCGCTTGACCTTTAGTAAACGATACCTTTCTAAACAAATGGAGTCAAGGGTCATTCTTGATCGAAGGCTCAACCTTTCCCTTGCTGAGCTCCCATCAACACCATTCCTGTTTTTCTTGCCAAAATTGTATTTTTAATCATCTTTGGGGTGGGTGGGGGAGATGTCCTTAGGATGTCCCAGAGAAGTCCAAGTTCCTGGAATATGTGGACCTTATTTCCAGCACTATGGACACTTGGAAAGATGGCTTCCGGGACGACTACCTCAACGCCACGTTGCTCAGGGACATCCTCCAGGTGAGTGCCGGCATCTCACGCAAAGACCGGAAAATATTTCAGAACAGGTCCCAGAAGGAGGGGACCCTCACGGCCCACCACAATCGGAGCACGTCTGGCTAGAGATGTGCAGCCTGGCTGTGGCAGGGGAGAATGGGTATGGGAGGGAGATGGGATGGGCAGGGAAGTTACAGCAGTGGTTGGCAGCACGGACCACTTATAATTCATAGCTACCGTATTTTGTATCCCAATGAAATATCCTTACTTCCTCTTTCTTTCTTTCTTTCTTTCTTTCCTTCCTTCCTTCCTTTCCTTCCTTCCTTTCCTTCCTTCCATTTTTCAATCTTCCTTGACATTCTTGTTTCCCTTCCTTCATTTTTTAATTCTTATCTTCCTTCCTTCCTTTCATCCCTCCCTCCATCCTTTTCTCATTTTTATCTCCTTCCTCCCTTCCCTCCTTTATTCATCCGTTCATTCCATTTCTCATTCTTCCTTTTCTTTCTTGTTTTCTTTCCTTCATTTTTAAATTTATTTTCCTTCCTTAATTTTTATTCTTTTTTTCCTTCCTTCCTTTTTTTCATTATCTTCCTTTCTTTAATTCTTATCTTTCTTACTTCCCTTCATCCCTCCCTCCCTCCTTTTTTTCATTCTTATCTCCTTCCTTCCTTTATTCATTCTTTCATTCATTCATTCCAATTTGCGTTTTTCCTCCTTTTCATTCTTGTTTACATTCCTTCATTTTTTAATTTATTTTCCTACCTTAATGTTTATTTTTATTTTTCCTTCCTTCCTTTCTTTTTTTCATTTTAATTTTTATCTTCCTTCCTTTCATCCCTCCCTCCCCATTTATCCTTTTTTCATTCTTATCTTCTTTCCTTTTGATTCTTGTTTTCCTTCCTTCATTTTTTAAATTCTAATTTTCCTTCCTTCATTTTTTATTCTTATTTTCCTTCCTTTCTTTTTTCATTCTTATCTTCCTTTATTTCTTTTAATTATCTTACTTATTTCCTTTCCTCCCTCCATATATCCATCCTTTTTTCATTCTTATCTCCCTTCCTCCCTTCCTCCCTCCCTTCCTTCCTTGCTCCCAGTTCCTTTCTCCAGGAATGACCTCCCCGAATGCTGAGGAACGAGAAGAAACATTATCCCGAATTGCCAAGATCATCAGCTGCATCACCAATCACTGCCACACAAGAGAAGTGAGTGGTTGTTGTTTTTTCTACCCTGTTGCTAAATCTCAGAACCTGGGTTTCAGCATTGTGGGAAAAAGCAAAGGGACACAGCTGGCTTTCAACTCCCAGAATTCCCCATCATGCCTGGCCTTCAACAACTCCCAGAATTCCCCATCCAGCTAAAATCAAAACACCTCACAAAAACGTCTTTTGTTTCCGAAATACAAGAAAGCGACAATTTATTTATTTATTTTATTTTATTTATTAGATTTGTATGCCGCCCCTCTCCGTAGACTCGGGGCGGCTATACAATACTGAATTCTACCAACCTTGGAGCAGGTAGTACGATTGGGTTAATCTGAAAAAATATTTAAAAGCTTAAATATCTATAATACAGTCAAATTTCTTACAATTTGAAAGTATACAAGGGAAAAAAAGTAAGCAATCTTGTTTTTCCTTTTGTTTACTAGATATTCAAAATAATAAAAAAATGTTGTCTAGCAATTAACTTTGGACAATTTATGTCTTAGGTAATATTATTGAAATTGATAAGATTAAGGTTTAGGTAACTGTTGTGATTCCGTCTGAGGCCCCTCAGGGAACGGCTGATCCTCTGCCGGCTTCCTGCTCAGAGGGGGAGGATGAGGAACAGGAGGTTCAGGCAGACGGGGAGGAGGAATCTCAGGCTGAGGGAGAGGGAGGACAGCCAGAGTCCCCCGAGAGGGAGCTCTCCCCAGCAAGCAGCCTGGATTCCTTAGATGAAAATGCACAAGCAATAATCGATCTCCGGCAGAGAAGAGCAACACAACGAAGGGGACAATTAGCCAGGTACTTTCAGCACTAAAGAGGCAACAGCTGGGTTTGGGTGTGGTGCTCTCTGGAAAGGCTGAAAAGGCAGACCCACCCTTCCTGGCTTGTGGAGTATTATCTTTGGGAGTCCTGGGACCTGGCTGTGATCTTTGGCGTCTTGGAATTCTGGTTTGTGACTTTGAATACTGAAACCTTGGGGGGAAAAGGTGTGGGTCTTATTCTCTACAGTGGTGGGTGTGCCAGCAAGAAGTCTGCTGTATTGTCTGGCCGTCAGGACTTTGCTGTGAAGCCTCATAGCCTGCCTGTTGGGAAGAACAGGTTTTTCTCTGTGTTTATTTTTCAAACTATAAAGTGCTTTTGCTTTTACCAGCGTGTCTGGCTGCTTTTTCCAGTTGGTGTTGAAGTCTGGGGGCACCCAGACAGAACAGGTAACAATAATATGATATAGCAATATAAAACTAGTGACCAATTAGATCCCACAGAGTTGGCCTTCTCCTGGTCCCGTCGACAAAACAATGTCGTCTGGTGGGACCCAGGAGAAGAGCCTTTTCTGTGGCGGCCCCAGCCCTCTGGAATCAACTCCCCTCAGAGATCAGGACTGCCCCCACCCTCCTTGCCTTTCGCAAATTACTGAAAACCCACCTATGGCGCCAGGCTTGGGGGACATAACTGACCCTTAGCTGTTTCATTTTATGTATGGTTTAATTGGATGATATGACTGTTTATATAATGGGTTTTTATAATTGCTTTTAATATTAGATTTGTGCTTTGTATTTTGTTGTGAGCCACTCCCAGTCTTTGGAGATGGGTGGCATACAAGTCTAATAAATTATTATTATTATTATTATTATTATTATTATTATTATTATTATTATTATTATTATTATGTCAACAGGAAGGTTGGCAAATATGTAAATTGTTGAGTGTTTAAGACTTGATATAAAACTGAAATCATGAATGATGATATCTATATGCCTGTATAAGTTGTGTTCTATTTTTGTTTTTGCCTTTGTTTATTTATTTTATGGAATTATTAGTAATAATTAGTAAATATTATTTTTTTTAAATGTCTTTTGTTCTTTAATCTGAGAAAGAAAGTAAGGAGGGGCTCCTAGAAATAGGCCTCCCCTCCGTGTGAGTTAGGCCCCTATATGTTGATTAAACCCCTGAATAAAATAATATGGCACTCCATATTTTCCCACCCGCTCTAGGGACTAAAGGCCATCAAACTGGGGAAGATAACTGGGGGCCTGATCCTGGCCTGCACTGACCCCAGTGAGAGCGCCTCCTGCTGGGCAGCCGACGGACTGCACCGCCTCTACACCCTGATTGTGCACCAGAAGGGTAAGAGGAGCATGGGATTTGGGGTCCATCAGTGACGATGGTCAGGCGTGTTCCTATTCAAGAAATATCTTCGTGTACCATGATCAGAATATAGGGGAATGATTAAATGCAAGGAAGAGGTGCAGGGGAAAAGGTTTTGAATCTGCAGTTAGTAGATCTGCGTATTGGACATGTCATTTCCAGGAGAAACCGGGGGGGAAAGGCTGCATTTGGACAAACTGCCTTATAAAATGTGGCGTGTTTTATTTAGCTTCTTGAAAAGAAAGCCTAGATAAATCATGAAAGACTGTGCAAATGAGACAGAAGTAAGTCCGCTTTGTGCTACACTGTGCTGGTAAGAGATTTACAGCCCCTGCTTTGCAGCTAGTTGGAATGGAATGTCAATTAATTAGAATGCTTGGCTGCATGGCTAGAGGTATAACAAGCAGGAAGAGGGAGATTGTGATCCCGCTATATAGAGCTCTGGCGAGACCCCATTTGGAATAATACTGTGTCCAGTTCTGGAGACCTCACCTACAAAAAGATATTGACAAAATTGAAGGGGTCCAAAGACAGGCTACAAGAATGGTGGAAGGTCTTAAGCATAAAATGTATCAGGAAAGACTTCATGAACTCCATCTGTAGAGTCTGGAGGACAGAAGGAAAAGGGGGGACATGATAGAAACATTTAAATATATTAAAGGGTTAAATAAGGTTCAGGAGGGAAGTGTTTTTAATAGGAAAGTGAACCCAAGAACAAGGGGGCACAATCTGAAGTTAGTTGGGAGAAAGATCAGAAGCAACATGAGAAAATATTATTTTATCTGAAAGAGGAGTAGATGCTTGGAACTAACTTCCAGCAGACGTGGTTGGTGAATCTACAGTAACTAAATTTAAAGATGCCTGGGATAAACATATATCCATCCTAAGATAAAAAAGAAGAAATAGTATAAGGACAGACTACATGGACCACGAGGTCTTTTTCTGCCGTCAATCTTCTATGTTTCTATGTTTCTAATTGGAGTCATAGAGCCATTTATCTCCCTGCCTCGAGAAGACCCCCTGGTCCTGCGTGTTGTTTTGTCTGCTACTAGAATAAAGCCTGTGTGTAATTTTGGAACTGTTGGAAGAGAAAATAAAGAACCTATCTAAGCCTTGGGGAAGATTTGTGGAGTCCAGTAGCCACGATCAGAACATGAATGAATGTGTGTATGAACGAATGAATGAAACAACTGTATCCCCTATTGTTTTGGCTTCCTTTCCCCGAGGTCTGTCGAAGAGAAAAGATAGCAGAGAATATGTCGAACTTCTACAGGAATGGGAAGAAGAGAAGATTTTTTGGCTGGCTTGGTTTTCGGATGTGAGCATGGCTGCTACGGTAAATTTTCCTTCTCCCAGAAAATTTGAACGGGACCGATTTCCTCGCTGCATTTTGGGCTTCACTTTGGGAGTGGTGTGGTGGCCTAAGGGGTAGAGCTCCGGCCTCACCATTAGGAGGCTGTGAGTTCGATCCCAAGTAGGGGCAGATATTTCTCTCTATGGGCAAGATGAGAATTTATTATTTTGGAGTATAAGACGGACCTTTTCCCCCAGAGGCTGAAAATTTGGGTGCATCTTATACTCTGAATGTAGCTTTTTCTAAGCTTTTTTTAAACCCAGCCTTAATGAGGCACTAATGATCTTGCTGGCTTGCAGGTTGTATTCATTGCTACTCCCTCCAAAAAAGTTTTTTTTTCAGCCTAAATCATTGCAGGTTTGTTTTCATTGCTATTCCCTTCGAAAAAGGCTTTTTCAACCCTAGTTTATGCAGGGTTCTTTCCATTGCTACTCACTCCGAAAAAGGTTTTTTCAGCCCCAAATCCTTGCAGGCTTGTTCTCATTGCTATTCCCTTTGAAAAAGGTTTTTTCAGCCCTACGTTTTTGCAGGCTTGTTTTCATTGCTACTCCCTTCGAAAAAGATTTTTTCAACCCTAGGTTTTTGCAGGGTTGTTTCCATTGCTATTCACTCCGAAAAAGGTTTTTTCAGCCCCAAATCCTTGCAGGCTTGTTTTCATTGCTATTCCCTTTGAAAAAGGTTTTTTTCAGCCCTAAGTTTTTGCAGGATTGTTTCCATTGCTACTCCCTCTGAAAAAATTTTTTTTCAGCCCTAAGTCTCTGCAGGCTTGTTTTCATTGCTACCCCTCCAAAAAAGTTTTTTTCCCGCCCTAACCAGGTGATAAAATGATGTGCTGATGTATCTGGTAGGCAGATTTCTCCCCTTATTTTCCTCCCCCAAAATTAAGATGTGTCTTATACTCTGAAAAATACGGTATCTGTTGAACAAAACTCCACATTGGCGACAGGAAGAGCATCAGGCCATGAAAACGTTCTGGTAGCTCCGTTCAGTTGTACAGACTCCACCCCAACGCAAGGGATGATGGGGTCGTTAAAAGAAGATGCTGATTTTGGACTTCACTTACGTTCTGTGTTTCCAGATATTGAAAAAATACCTGCGTGCAAACGATCAAATGGCATTAATTCTGGCTGCCCTCCGAGGCATGAAGGACGACACTATCCACAACACAAAAGCGTCCGTCCGCATGCTTAAAGCCATGCTGAGGGAGCCCAGGTCCTATTTTGTGAAGGTTGGTGGGTTGGACCAATTCTCGCACAACACCTTGAAAGTCAACGTTTAAGGGACGACTTGATCGAAGTGTATAAAATCATGCATGGGATAGAAAAGGTGGAAAGAGAGAAATCCTTTTCTCTATCACACAATCCCTGCCTAAAACTCATAGATGAGAAAGTGAGGACAAATAAAGGATAATATTTATCCACCCAGAGGGTCCTTGGTTGATGGAATTCCCTTCCAGAAGAGGTCGTGACAGCTGTCAGCCTGGGGAGCTTCAAGGCAGGATTAGACAGACTCATGGATGCCAAATGTATCTGTGGTTATTGAAACGGATGTCCATGTGCCGCCTCTATGTTGGTTGAGGCAGGCAGGGTTCCCTTGAGTACCACTTGTTGAGGGTCAAGGGAAATGGAGGGTCTTGCCTTCTCTTTCTGCTCAAGATCCCCAAGGACAATGGGTGGGCCACTGTGGGCCATAGTTCCCTCTAAGCTGAGCAGTGAGCAATTGCTCACTTAAAAATCATCATCAACTCAGAGTTTTCCAAACCTGCCTAGAAGCCGAGAAGGAAAGAGTGAGAGGGAAGGAGAGAGAGAGAGAGGAAGAGAGGAAGAGAGAGAAACAGATAGAAGAAAGAGAGGAAGAAAAAGAGAAAGAAAAAGAATGGGAGTAAGGAAGAGAGAAAGAAAATCAAAATCTAGTTTGAAACTAGCTCAACTATTTAAGTGGCATTTTGATATTGATAGAGTTGCCCTATTATGAGCTCACTGTTATAGACACACAGTACAGTATTTTATTTTGAATTTCTCTGAGGCAAAACAGGGTGGGTTTTTTATTTGTTTGTTTGTTTGTTTATTTATTTATTTATTTCTGTGCCGCCCAGTCCCGAAGGGACTGCCACTCAGACACTATACTTTTCCACCCACCCACCCCAAAAAATTAGAGGGAACACTGCTGTGGGCCACAAAATGCTGGACTCGATGGCCTTTGGTCTGATTCAGCAGGGCTCTTCTTAGGTTCTTCTGTTCTATTAATTCATTTAACAACATCAGATCGTAAAACAGGGTGCGACACTCTTAACAATCATTTTACTTAGTAATGAAAAATCCTGATCTTGATTTGACGTTACACATCCAGACATGCTTAGCTGATTTCTGTCTGGGATCTGTAGTTCAGGGCTTGTTTAATGCAGGTAGTCCTTGAATTACAACTGTTTGTTTAGTGACCGTTGAGAGTTAGAGCAGCACTGTCCCGGGCTCTTGTGATCCTCTTTTGTGACTTTCTAACAAAATAAGTCAAGGGGCAAGCCAGATTCCCTTAACAACCTGGTTACTTAATTGAACTGTGTCCAGTTCTGGAGACCTCACCTACAAAAAGATATGGATCAAATTGAACGGGTCCAAAGACGGGCTACAAAAATGGTGGAAGGTCTTAAGCATCAAACTGATCAGGAAAGACTTCATGAACTCCATCTGTAGAGTCTGGAGGACAGAAGGGAAAGGGGGGACGCGATCGAAACATTTAAATGAGTTAAAGGGTTAAATAAGGTTCAGGAGTGAAGTGTATTTAATAGGAAAGTGACCACGAGAACAAGGGGGCACAATCTGAGGTTAGTTGGGGGGAAGATCAGAAGCCATGTGAAAAAATATTATTTGACTGAAAGAGGAGTAGATGCTTGGAACAAACTTCCAGCAGATGTGGTTGGTAAATATTTATTTATTTATTCATTCATTCATTCATTCATTCATTCATTTATTTATTTATTGGATTTGTATGCCGCCCCTCTCCGCAGACTTGGGGCGGCTAACAACAGTAATAAAACAGTATATAACAATAATCCAATACTAAAAACAGTTAAAAACCCATTATATACAAACCAATCATACATACAGACATACCATGCATAAAATTTTAAAGGCCTAGGGGGAAGTGTATCTCAGTTCCCCCATGCCTGGCGGCAGAGGTGGGTTTTAAGCAGCTTACGAAAGGCAAGGAGGGTGGGGGCCACCACAGAGAAGGCTCTTCCACAGCAACTGAATGTAAACATGCCTGGGATAAACATATATCCATCCTAAGATAAAATACAGGAAATAGTATCAGGGCAGACTAGATGGACCATGATGAGGTCTTTTTCTGTTGTCAATCTTCTATGTTTCTATGTTTCTAACAATAGCCGTGATTCACTTAACAATTCTGGCAAGAAAAGTCATAAAATGGGGTAAAACTGAATTAACAACTGCCTTGTTTAGTGACAGAAATTTGGGGCTGCGTTGCGGTCGTAAGTCGAAACTTAACTGTAGTAGAAAAGTTTTAGCAGAAGTACACAATTTCCTAGCGTTCTTGTGAAGGAGCCAGCAGTGACAAAACGGGTGGATGGTTTACAGGTAGAGTAATCCTCAACTTACAACCGTTTTACAAGCTAGTTTTGCTTAACAACCGCATGACTAATTTACCACCTGTGGCGATTCGATTAACGACTGTGGCAAGGCGGGTCGTAAAATGGGACAGTGGAAATTTTGGGCTCAGTTATTATTATTATTGTTGTTGTTGTTGTTGTTTATTAGATTTGTATGCCGCCCCTCTCCGGAGACTCGGAGCAGCTCATAACAGCAAAACAGTACAAATCCAATAGTTAAAACAATTTAAAACCGTTAATATAAAAAACAGTCATACATCTCATACAAACCAAGCATAAAACGAAACGGTCCAGGGGAATCAATTTCCCCATGCCTGACGACAGAGATGGGTTTTAAGGAGTTTGCAAAAGGCAAGGAGGGTGGGGGCAATCCTAATCTTCTGGGGGGAGTTGATTCCAGAGGGTCGGGGCTACCAAAGAGAAGGCTCTTCCCCTGGGTCCTGCCAGACGACATTGTTTCGTCGACAGGACCTGGAGAATGCCGACTCTGTGGGACCTAACCGGTCGCTGGGATTCGTGCGGCAGAAGGCGGTCTCGGAGTTGCGTGGTTGTAAATCTAGGACTCTCCGCCTCACGCCGAGGCGTCATGAAATCCTCTTTCCCAGATGCCAAAGATGGTCAAATCCATGTATTCCTCCTTGGATCAAATCACAGATCCTTCCGCCTGCCACGAATTCTTCCGGCTTCTAAGGCTCATCAGCACCAGCCATCCCGAAGAAGTGGTCAAAACCCTCCTCAGCTGCTCCCTCCAGTGTGATAGGTAAGATCAAAAGGCAGTGCCTGATGGGTCTTGGATCCCTTGATCCCTGCAGATTCACCTTCCAAGTAGGCCATCTTCAGTGATGGGCTGCCAAAATTTTTACTGCCACGCTGTGGGCGTGGCTTATCGTGTGGGTATGGTTCGATGGCCATGTGACCGGGTAGGAGTGGCTTGCGGACCATGTGACCAGGTGGGAATGGCTTGACAATCATGTGACTGGGTGGCTTAAAGGCCATGTAACCGGGTGGGAGGGGCTTACCGACCAAGATAACTTTTCAAATAGGTGCTTGGACTCTTTTTCAGTGGATTAAGTCCCATTATTTTAATAGCCACAAAAAGGACAATTGAGAGACACCAATATTGGTTGAGGAGCACAGGAACATTTGAAGGTTTTATATGGAGCCCACAAGGTTCAGTATGATAACAGATTAGGCAAGTAGCTCAATTTTCTTTCATTGGTATAAAAGTTTAGTTCTAGATCAGGGGTCTTAAACTCAATTTACCCGGGGGCCGCTGGAGGGAGAGTCTGGGTGAGGCTGGGCCGCATCAGGTTTTCCACAAGAAAAGCTCTTACAAAAACATTCCAATATTATCAAATGTCTTTATTTTTCATCTTATTTTGTGTTAAAAAATAAAAATAAATTAACAAATTCATAAGAAAAAAATAAATAAATCAGTAATAAATAAATAAAATGAAAATGAAAATAATAATAATAATAATAATAATAATAATAATAATAATAATAATACAGCAGATATAGAAGACTGAAGAAACCATATTCAGCTCATATTCACAACACTGAAAAGTGCCATTCGTCTCAAACGTGGGCCGCACTAACATTAAACTTTGATATTGAGGTGGGGGCCGCAAACTATTGTCCCGAGGACCGCATTTGGCCCGCGGGCCACAGGTTTGAGACCCCTGTTCTAGATAATGATTAAAATGATTAAAGCATTTAAGGGGTAAAAACATACTATTTAATTATTTCCTATTTTAAAAGTAATTAAGGATCATACGAAGGTATTAGAGGAAGAAGGACAATTAAAAAAAACTATTAAGTATTCAATAAATAGTCCACAAATTTACTACCCTCACTGTGTTTCCCACCGCCCATGTCATCTTCCTCCAATGGCTTATCAGGAAGATGGACATTTCAGTGAGGTTTAAATATTTAAGACACTGTTTCTCTATCGTGATAACTTGAAGATAGATGGACTTCATCTCCCAGAATTCCTCAGCCTGGCAGTACATCCATTGACGTGCATCCATCTTCAAATGGCTACCAGGCTGGATTAGGAGTTATGGGAGTTGAAGTCCATCCAGTGATGGGCTCCAACGGGTATGGTCAGATATGCAGAACCAGTAGAAACATTTTGAATTTCTTTTTTTTTTCCTCTTCTGGGCTCTGGGTCTGTTTTTCCTATCGCAGTAAATGAGGTTGAATGTGTATCATTTTAGAAGAGCTGTGCGTGCGTGTTTGTGTGTACATACACACACAGTTTATATAGTAGATAATGTCTATTTTTGTGTGGCTGTGTGTAATATGTATGTACATATATGCGATAGTAGGACAACAGTAGATGCTGAGATAAATTTATCTTATCTCAGCTTGGCAACCTTGAATTAAAATCTCATCATGAATGCCGAGAAACCCCCCCCCCCCCAGTTTGTAATGAGTCCCACCCTCTCACAGCCCCCTTTTCTCTCAATTTGCAGCAGTGCCTCGGCTATGTGGCACTCCCTGATGTCCTTTTCCAGCACCTCCTACAAAGTCCTCGCCGTCCTACAGGACACTATCCAACAGCGGCCGTTCAGCCAGGACAAGCCTGGGATGAAGCTCACCGTCACTCCGTTGGCTGTAAGTATCAAGGCTGGTGGAGGAGGCACCTTCTGGTCCTTCCCTCCATCCATTTGTTTATTTATCTATGTATTAACCTTCAACCTTACATTATACTTCAGCCTACATGGCATTGGACCAGAATACCTCCGGGGCTGTCTTCTGCCGCACAAATCCCAGCGGCCGATTAGGTCCCACAGAGTTGGCCTTCTACGGGTCCCGTCAACTAAGCAATGTCGTCTGGCGGGGGCCAGGGGAAGAGCCTTCTCTGTGGCAGCCCCGGCCCTCTGGAACCAACTCCCCCCGGAGATTATTTTATTAATAAGGGTTTTTAAATTGTGTTTTTAAATATTGGATTTGTACATTGTTATTGTTGTGGTGAGCTGCCCCGAGTTCTCGGTGAGGGGCGGCATACAAATCTAATAAATTATTATTATTATTATTATTATTATTATTATTATTATTATTATGTCAATACAACACAGCAAAAGAGATCATTATGCTGGATTTTGTATTTCATCACCAGTCGGGCGCTTCCCAAGCACCTAGGACTGCGTGATGTAGCGGTGAATTATGTTTGCCGATCCCAATAAAGTGGCCTTTTGCAATTGACAGATGGAGATTTTGTCAATTCTGATGATTTTCAAATGTCCACTGAGATCCTTTGGCCCTGCACCCAGCGTGCCAAGTACCACTGGGACCACTTTCACGGGCTTATGCCAGAGTTGTTGCAGCTCGATTTTTAGATTTTCGTATTTCACTAATTTCTCACTAATTATTATTATTATTATTATTATTATTATTATTATTATTATTATCATCACTAATTATTATCATTATCATTATCATTATCATTATCATCATCATCATCATCATCATCATCATCATCATTATCATCACCATCATTATTATCATCACCATCATTATTATGTCCACGGAAAGGGGCGGCATACAAATCTAATAAATATATTATTATTATCTACAATAGACCTCTCCCCTTTTCTAAGAGGTCTGTAAGGGGCGTGCATAAGTGCCCCTTTGTGCCTACCGTTCCTGTCCTAATCTCTTTTTATCTTTTCTATCTCTACTTTATACTCATATTATGTTAAACATACTACAATACAATGCTATATTTGTATGACAAATAAAATAAATAAATAAAATAAATATGCCGCCCCTCTCCGAGGACTCGGGGCAGCTCACAACCTATGAAAGGAACCAATGAAATACAAAGGCTAAATACCAAGCTCAGAGCGCAGAAAGGATGCTGCCCTTCCGCCCTCTTCCTTCCCTCGCGACCTGCAGGGTTCCGGTTCCGGTTGAGTAGCAGGAGGGAGGGAAGAGACTGCTGCTCCGCTGGACTACGGCATTAAGATCAAATATAGGGAAACTTTTCAGTTAATTTTGAAAAACAACAGATAGTTCAGAAGGATTAGACTCCCCCGTTTCGGAGGATCGTGTTACCTTGTGTCTCGGCAGTGCTTTTCTCTTTATTTCCTGCTGTGAGAAAGCTGGGAGCCCCGATCAGCTGGGGCTCGGAAAATGGCGATTGTGACCGAGCTGGTTTGATTCTGCCCTGAATCCACACTTTTTAAGAGCATTCTGCAGTGGGGTGAGCTGTATTGTTGCAATTACATTGAGGCTCAACCCGGGGGCTGGCAGAGATAAGAAGAGTGGGGGTTGCCGCCCAGCATTGACTCATACTGACACGGACAGAGGTGGAAAAGGAGAGGTCTGAGAAGGAGCGAGCGAGTGTGCGAATGTTCAGGGCAAGCATGCTGGGCCGACTGTGCATGGGCCGAGGAGGAAAGTAGATGGAGGAAAACGTCCCCCACAACAGCAGGACGTTCCCAAAAACAACGGGATCTACCGGATAGACGCTGGACGTCGAGTGGTTACATGGTGGGCACGCTTGACGTCGGAGGGCTTTGCGGTGGACATACTCGGTGCTGGAGTGCCTGGAAGAAGGAGGGTCTGCCATTATAGTGAACAAGGAGATTGTGAGAAAGAAACTGCCAGATTGAAATTGACAGTATGAAAACCTTGTGGCTGCTGGATGCTATAACTGAAGACCAGGGGATACAGAGATACCTCTCAAATAACAGCAGAGGTACTGGTAGACATTTGGGGCGACCCATGAGAGACCGGGGGTGTCGTGGAGGTGAGAAAGCTGATAACAACGACAGTGGCAAAGAGAAAACCTGGGACGACAGAGGACAGAGTTTATACTCAGGACTGTTTGTCCTACTAATAACATCATACATCCCTCAGACTCACCTTTTTAGACTGGATGATATCTATATGAACTTGGCTTAATTGATTAATTAACTGACCAGTTGAAATATCTTCTACCTATATATTTATTTTTATTACTTATATTTATCTATATTTTTAATAATTAATATTTTAATAATATGAACTATTAGTTTTATATTAACTCTTTTTAATTAAATTATTGTGGGGATTTTTAAGTGGATGGGAGGATGGTAGTGATGGCATGAATGAATGGGACTATTTTAGTAATTATTGGAATGAATGGAATACTGTGAATGAAAATGAATGGGAGGGGAGTGATAGATGGAATGGAGTGGGTGGGAGGGATTATAATATGTATGGAATGAATGAATATGACATGAATGGAATTTTTGGCACACCTGACGCTGGAGGGGCAGGAGGGGAGGGGACACTTATCTCTGGGGTGGCAGAGGGTCAAAATATCCCAGTCTTGCTGGGGAGAGGCAGGTATGGCGGAAGCCATGGAGCTAGCCGTTCCAGGGGAAGGAGGAATCGCTGCTTAGTAGCGATCCCTTCTTCAGGCTCCATGAGCTTAACTCAAGGCACTGGTGATGAGTGTAATTCTGGCCCTGGGCTCAAGTTGTTGCTACTCAATGCCAGGTCGGTGGTAAATAAAGCTCTCCTCATCCGGGATCTGATCCTGGATGAGGAGGCCGACCTGGCTTGTGTGACCGAAACCTGGCTGGGCCCGGAGGGAGGAGTTCCTCTCTCTGAAATTTGCCCAGCTGGGTTTCGGGTATGGCACCAACCTCGACCCCAGGGAAGGGGGGGAGGAGTGGCTATTATAGCCAGGGAGAGTCTTGGCCTGCGTAGGCTCATTGCTCCAGAGGTTGCGGGTTGCGAGTCCCTCCTGGTGAAGTTGGACTTAGGGGTTCAGGTGGGCTTGTTACTCACGTACCTGCCTCCCAGCTGCGTGTCAACAGCCCTGCCTGTGCTGCTCGAGGAGGTGGCCGGGCTGGCGGTGGAGTTCCCCGGACTTATCGTCCTGGGGGACTTCAATCTGCCGTCGCTCGGCGGTTCCTCTGGACTGGCACAGGAGTTCATGGCCACCATGACAGCCATGGACCTGACTCAAGTAGTTCAGGGTCCGACTCACGAGGGTGGGCACGCACCCGATATGATATTCCTCTCTGAGCAACTGAGTAATGATCTGAGATTAAGGGGCTTAGAAGTGCTGCCTTTGTCGTGGTCAGATCATTTCCTACTGCGGCTTAACTTCCTGGCTCCAATCCTTCCCCGCAGGGAGGCGGAACCAATTAGGAGGTTCCGCCCCAGACGCCTGATGGATCCAGAAGGCTTCCAGATGGCGCTTGGGGTTATTCCAGATACACTTGTCCACAGTTCGGCAGAGTCTCTTGCTGAGGCCTGGAACAAGGCTGCAGGGGAGGCTCTTGACCGGATTGCGCCGTTGCGACCTCTCCGCGGCACTAGACCCCGTAGAGCTCCATGGTTCAACGAGGAGCTCCGGGTGTTGAAGCGCCAGAAGAGACGTCTGGAGAAGCGATGGAGGAAGAGTAAGTCCGAATCCGATCGAACACTTGTAAGAGCTCATATTAAGACTTACAAAGTGGCGCTCAAGGCGGCAAGATGCGCGTATCATGCCGCCTTGATTGCATCAGCGGAATCCCGCCCGGCCGCTCTGTTTAGGGTAACCCGCTCCCTTCTTAATCAGAGGGGAGTTGGGGAGCCCTTGCAGAGTAGTGCCGAGGATTTTAACACGTTTTTCGCTGATAAAATCGCCCGGATCCGAGCAGACCTCGACTCCAATTGTGAAACAGAGTCGACTGACAATGAGTCAGTCGAGGTGACTGGGGCTAAACGTCTTTGTCCATCTGTCTGGGAGGAGTTTGACTTGGTGACACCTGATGAAGTGGACAAGGCCATTGGAGCTGTGAGTTCCGCCGCCTGTTTACTGGATCCGTGTCCCTCTTGGCTGGTTTCGGCCAGTCGAGGGGTGACACGGAGCTGGGTCCAGGAGATTGTCAACGCCTCCTTGGGGAGGGGGTCCTTTCCGCCACTTTATAAGGAGGCGGTTGTGCGCCCCCTCCTCAAGAAGCCTTCCCTGGACCCAGCCGTGCTTAATAACTACCGTCCAGTCTCCAACCTTCCCTTCATGGGGAAGGTTGTCGAGAAGGTGGTGGCACTTCAACTCCAGCGGTCCTTGGATGAAGCCGATTATCTAGGTCCTCAGCAGTCTGGATTCAGGCCCGGCTACAGCACGGAAACTGCTTTGGTCGCGTTGATGGATGATCTCTGGCGGGCCCGGGACAGGGGCTTGTCCTCTGTCCTGGTGCTCCTTGACCTCTCAGCGGCTTTCGATACCATCGACCATGGTATCCTTCTGCGCCGGCTGGAGGGGTTGGGAGTGGGAGGCACTGTTCTTCAGTGGTTCTCCTCCTACCTCTCCGGTCGGTCGCAGTCGGTGTTAGTGGGGGGTCAGAGGTCGACCCCGAGGTTTCTCCCTTGTGGGGTGCCTCAGGGGTCGGTCCTCTCCCCCCTGCTATTTAATATCTACATGAAACCGCTGGGTGAGATCATCCAAGGGCATGGGGTGAGGTATCATCAATATGCCGATGATACCCAGTTGTACATCTCCACCCCATGTCCAGTCAACGAAGCAGTGGAAGTGATGTGCCGGTGCCTGGAGGCTGTTGGGGCCTGGATGGGTGTCAACAAACTCAAACTCAACCCAGACAAGACGGAGTGGCTGTGGGTCTTGCCTCCCAAGGACAATTCTATCTGTCCGTCCATTACCCTGGGGGGGGAATTATTGACCCCCTCAGAGAGGGTCCGCAACTTGGGCGTCCTCCTCGATCCACAGCTCACATTAGAAAAACACCTTTCAGCTGTGGCGAGGGGGGCGTTTGCCCAGGTTCGCCTGGTGCGCCAGTTGCGGCCCTATTTGGACCGGGAGTCATTGCTCACAGTCACTCATGCCCTCATCACCTCGAGGCTCGACTACTGTAACGCTCTCTACATGGGGCTACCTTTGAAAAGTGTTCGGAAACTTCAGATCGTGCAGAATGCAGCTGCGAGAGCAATTATGGGCTTCTCCAAGTATGCCCATATCACTCCAACACTCCGCAGTCTGCATTGGCTGCCGATCAGTTTCCGGTCACAATTCAAAGTGTTGGTTATGACCTATAAAGCCCTTCATGGCACCGGACCAGAATATCTTCGGGACCGCCTCCTGCCGCACGAATCCCAGCGACCGGTTAGGTCCCACAGAGTTGGCCTTCTCCGGGTCCCGTCGACTAAACAATGTCGTCTGGCGGGACCCAGGGGAAGAGCCTTCTCTGTGGGGGCCCCGACCCTCTGGAACCAGCTCCCCCCTGAGATTAGGATTGCCCCCACCCTCCCTGCCTTTCGTAAACTCCTTAAGACCCACCTTTGTCGTCAAGCATGGGGGAACTAAAACACCTCCCCCTTGCCCATGTTGTTTTGTTGATTGACTGACTGTGTGCCTGTTTTTTATATATACTGTTTTTTTATGAGATTATTAATTTCAATTGGAATCTGGATGGGTGGGCATTGGATTTGGTATTGTGTACTGTACTGTTTTTTATTATTGTTGTGAGCCGCCCCGAGTTTGCGGAGAGGGGCGGCATATAAATCCAATAAACCTAACCTAAACCTAACCTGTTGTGGCGCCAAATGTGTGAAACTCGGTGGGTTTCCCTCCAGCTCAGCTTCTCTTCTCTTCCTTCCAGGCCACGGCGGCTCTCCAAGAGATCTTGAAGCACCCCTCTCCCGTCTGCAAAGAGGCCCTGAAAGTGATGTACCCCACCCTCTGCATCACCCTCCTCTGCCAGATCTCTTACACGGTGCACATCAAACCTCAGGAGATCGATTACTATTGGAGGGCGTCCATGCAGGACAAAACCCCCACGCCTCCTATACCTTTGAGGTGTTCTGTTCTTTATTTTGCACAGGGAAATTTGCAACATGGAGGGCAGTGTTGGAGGGGACAGAGGTGGTAACTCAGCCGGTTCAAGCTGGTTCGACAGAACTAGTAGCCAAAACTAGACTTACAATCCTGCGCCTAGAAAGCTCAGAACTAAGACGCCTCAAACATGATCTAAGTATTGGCCACAAGATCATATGCTGCAACATCCTGCCTGTCAAAGACTACTTCAGCTTCAACCACAACAACACAAGAGCCCACAACAGATATAAGCTTAATATTAACCGCTCCAAACTTGATTGTAAAAAATACGACTTTAGTAATCGAGTTATCAAAGCGTGGAATTCACTACCGGACTCTGTAGTATCATCCCCTAACCCCCAACACTTTACCCTTAGACTATCCATGGTTGACCTCACCAAGCTCCTAAGAGGTCAGCAAGGGGCGTACATAAGTGCACCAGAGTGCCTACCGTCCCCTGTCCTATTGTCTCTCCTATACCTCATATATCTTCTCTTCTATACCTATATCTTTTTCTGCTATTCTCTCATAGTTATATTTCACTCCTGTACTTTCTCCTCTATTCCCCCTTTAATACATTCTACCTGACTATATCCTCTATAACCCTCATTGTGTATTATTGTGTATTGGATGAAACAAACAAACAAATAAAATAAATAAAGAAATCACAGGTGGGCTGGCTCCCCAGCCCCGGCTCTATGCTATCCTACAAGGGTTATCCAGAAAGGCAGGTTGCAAGGCCCGTAGCTCTCGCACGGAATGTTCGCGGGTGGAGTTGGTGTTACTATCGTGTAACGGGAAGCAAAGCCAGTGGAAGAGAGCGAGCAGTGCCAGGGGTCAGTAGATCATCGACTGTCGATGTGGGGAAGGTTAGAGATGGCCGTCCTCATTCCGTTTCCTTTCAAGTGCGAAGTGCGCGCTGTAATGTGCTACCTGGATGCGAAGGGCAGGAACGCTGCTGCAATAGGGGCCCAAGATTTGTGTGTGATGGGGACCCAAGGTTTTTCTTGCCGATTGCTGAGTTTTGACATTTTTGGCCGAAGGAGAATGGCGCCGCTGCATTGATTGATGTTTGCTCTCTGGAGTAGGGTGACAAGCCCAAGTTTCATCTCCTGTCACTCTACGGTTGAGAAAATCCTCGCCTTCAATCTCGAAACGGTTGAGAAATTCCTGGGCGACACTGACTGTCAATTTTGTGTGCTTCAGTCAGCATCTTGGGCCCCCATCACAGCAGCGTTCCTGCCCTTAGCATTCAGGTAGCGTCTTATAGTGTGCACTTTGCCCTTGGAGGGAAACGGAATGAGGACGCTCATCTCTCTTCTGCCGGCGTGTTTCAACCGCCCGTAATTACAGGGTAATTAGTCCAGGAAGACACACACCACACGATAAAAGGAAAACCCAAAGGTTTTTATAAACAGAAAAACAGAAACAGCTCCCTTTTTAAATGTCAAAGGGATTTTCTGGTACACACAAGGCACAAGTTAAATGCAATCCAATTGCTCACCCAATAACTGGGAAATTGAGTCCAATTCTAAAGTCCAGAGAGTCCACACACACAATCCTGAACAGCAAAAAAACACGATCTTGATGAAAAATCAGATAAACTGCCATGAGGCTAAGACACCAGGCTGCACTTTTATCTGTAGCACTAATTACAGCAGCCCCACCCAACCACAGGTGGCCTCATTTTCTCTTGTAATAATCCTTTAGTTGTTGTCTCCTATGCATCACTCTACGCATGTGTGGATGTGTCATTAATTCTTGTTCAGAGTCCAGGGATGATACAGATGATTGATCTCCTCCTGGGCTGTCTGCCAAACTCCCCTCTTCCCTGTCACTCACGCTTCCTTGGTCAGAGGAGACAGATTCTACTGGAAGCAAAACAGGCCTGCGGCATGTGGATGTCTCCCCCACATCCACCTCCACATTGCTTGGGGCAGGAGCTGGGCCAGAGCTAACCACAACAATCTCTAACCTTCCCCACAACGCCAGTCGATGGTCTACTGACCTTGGCACTGCTCATTCTCTTTCACTGGCTTCCCGCTACAGGATAATATTTATTTTATTTTTTATTTTATTGTTTTGTCACATATGTATTGGTGGTATACAAAGATATAACAATGTTTATATAGTAAAATAGAAACATTAGGACAGGGGACGGAAGGCACGGTGGTGCACTTATGCACGCCCCTTTACAAGGAACTCTGGGAATTGAAGTCTACATATCTTAAAGTTGAAAAACCCTGTTCATTTAGTCTCACCACCTGGTGGAAGCCAGGATGAGCTCCAATACCAATCATGGCTTAATTTACTCAAATGAAGTCACATGGAACATCCTCCCCCATGTTTGATGATGTTCTACCCCTGGTTTGATTATGATGATGTTCTTGGTCCAATGAAAGAAACCACTGACCGGGGTTCCTCTACTTCTAGGGCAGCTATAACAACCTTACAGACCCTCATCCGACGTGTGAGCAGTGGAGACCAAGCCCTGATTATGAATAAACGGAGAGGATCCGAGCTCCTGTGTCACCTGGCCACACACCAGAAAGGACTCACCGTTTTTGCCAAGTAAGCCTCCAGATTTTGATTCCTGATAATGATGATGTTAGTCATTTAGGTGTGTCTGACTCTCAAGGAATCCATGCGCCAGGTCTCTTCTCCACATGCCACAACCAACATGGTCCTATTCCATTCAGGATCAAAGGATGAGGCTGTAGAGGTGGTCAACCATATTAGGTATCTGGGGGTGCAGATAATTAATAATCTGAACGGGTCTTCCCAGGCGTCATCCCTAGGGTAGTGTGCAAACCAGTATCTCCACTTCCTGCGTCGGATGAGGAAAGCACCTCTTTTTCAGATAGAAAGTCCCTACAGAGAGTGGTGAGGATAGTGGAGAAGATTATAGGAAGTTCACTTCCTGTTGTTCAGGATAGCTAGGCGGTGTTGCTAATACTAAGCAAGATAGATCTAGACAAGATTGAAGCTAAAACTAACAGAATGGTATTTAACAGAGAAAAATGCAAGATCCTACATCTGGGCAAAAATAATGAAAACAGCACATATGGAATGGGAGGAATGTGTCTGAGCAGCAGCGCAGGTGAGAAGGACCTGGGCGTATTGGTAGATCCCAGATTAAACATGAGTCAACAGTGTGAAGCAGATGCAAAAAAGGCCAACACAATCCTGGGATGTATCAAGAGGATCATAGAATCTCGCTCACGTGAAGTACTCTACAGTACTTTGGTACGACCACACTTGGAATACTGTGTTCAGTTCTGGGGGGCCCAATTTTAAAAGGACATTGATAAACTAGAGCAAGTTCAAAGAAGAGTTGCAAGGATGGTGAGTGGTGTGGAAACCACGTCCTATGAGGAACAGTTAAAGGATCTTGGGATGTTTAGTCTGCAAAGGAGAAGACTGAGAGGAGACTCGATAGCTGTCTACCAATATCTGAAGGGCTGTCACAGAGCAGCAGTGTTCTCATTAGCACAGGGAAGGACTGGAAACAATGGGATGAAACTACAAGGGAGTAGATTTAGATGAGATATCAGAAAAAACTTTCTAACGGTACGGGTGATAAACCGGTGGAACAGCTTGCCACAGGAGGTGGTAGGCTCACCTTCACTGGAGGTCTTCAAACAGAGACTGGACAGTATCACATTCGATCAATGGCCTCAGGCCTGCCAGAAGAGCCAAGTTTTAACAGCTTTGTAGAAGGCCAGTAGTGTGGGGAGGGTATGGATCTCCTGAGGAAGCAGGTTCCAGAGCTGGAGCCACCACAGAGAAGGCCTTGCCTCGTGTCCCTGCCAGCGACATTGTTTGGCTGACAGGATCCAGAGACCAACTCTGCAATGGTGGCAGGATTGACGTTTTGTCCGATCTTTATGTGTGATGCCCAACCTCTGTTCCCCCCTGGAGATCCCATTTCCTTGTAGTCCATATTTCTCTTTCCCTACCACAGAGCCGTCGTACGAAATGAGGGGTGTGAGCACATGCTGCCTTATCTCATGTCGATTTTGGACAGCAAGGAAACCACCGTGCATATCATCGCAATGACGTTTTTGGTGGAGGTAAGCTTTGCATTTTGCCAGAAGAGCGGTAGGTTGCTCCTGGTTTGGACCGGTTCTTAGAACCGGTAGTGCCAGTGGTGGGAGGCTCCACCCTACCAGAAGCCTCTGTTATTCGGTTCAAGCTTTAGAACCTGTCAGGCCGAAGCCATCGTTTGAGTTAGAGACTTTGGCCTGCCACCGCTATTATTCGGTTCAAGCTTTAGAACTTGTCAGTCCGAAGCCATCGTTTGAGTTAGGGACTTTGGCCTGCCACCGCTATTATTCGGTTCAAGCTTTAGAACTTGTCAGGCCGAAGCCATCGTTTGAGTTAGGGACTTTGGCCTGCCACCGCTATTATTCGGTTCAAGCTTTAGAACTTGTCAGGCCGAAGCCATCGTTTGAGTTAGTGACTTTGGCCTGCCACCGCTATTATTCGGTTCAAGCTTTAGAACTTGTCAGGCCGAAGCCATCGTTTGAGTTTGTGACTTTGGCCCACCACTGCTGTTATTCAGTTCAAGCTTTAGACCCTGTCAGGCCGAAGCCATCGTTTGAGTTAGCGACTTTGGCCCGCCACCGCTGTTATTCGGTTCAAGCTTTAGACCCTGTCAGGCTGAAGCCATCGTTTGAGTTAGCGACTTTGGCCCGCCACTGCTGTTATTCGGTTCAAGCTTTAGACCCTGTCAGGCTGAAGCCATCGTTTGAGTTAGCGACTTTGGCCTGCCACCGCTATTATTCAGTTCAAGCTTTAGAACCTGTCGGGCCGAAGCCATCGTTTAAGTTAGAGACTTTGGCCTGCCACCGCTATTATTCGGTTCAAGCTTTAGAACTTGTCAGGCCGAAGCCATTGTTTGAGTTAGCGACTTTGGCCTGCCACCGCTATTATTCGGTTCAAGCTTTAGAACTTGTCAGGCCGAAGCCATCGTTTGAGTTAGGGACTTTGGCCTGCCACCGCTATTATTCGGTTCAAGCTTTAGAACTTGTCAGGCCGAAGCCATCGTTTAAGTTAGAGACTTTGGCCTGCCACCGCTATTATTCGGTTCAAGCTTTAGAACTTGTCAGGCCGAAGCCATTGTTTGAGTTAGCGACTTTGGCCTGCCACCGCTATTATTCGGTTCAAGCTTTAGAACTTGTCAGGCCGAAGCCATCGTTTGAGTTAGGGACTTTGGCCTGCCACCGCTATTATTCAGTTCAAGCTTTAGAACCTGTCAGGCTGAAGCCATCGTTTAAGTTAGAGACTTTGGCCTGCCACCGCTGTTATTCGGTTCAAGCTTTAGACCCTGTCAGGCTGAAGCCATCGTTTGAGTTAGCGACTTTGGCCTGCCACCGCTATTATTCGGTTCAAGCTTTAGAACTTGTCAGGCCGAAGCCATCGTTTGAGTTAGGGACTTTGGCCTGCCACCGCTATTATTCGGTTCAAGCTTTAGAAAGGGCGATGCAGGACCTCGATGCAGCCTTCCAAACGTTGGGGAAACAGGCCGGGCCATCTTTGCTTTTCCTGTTCCAGCTCCTTCAGCAGATGAGCTTTAAGGCGGAGCTAGAAGAAGTCATCATCCAGTATCTCCGCAAGCAGCTGAACGCCACCCAGTTCCTGCTCCGATCTCTGGCCATGGACGGTCTGCTCTCCCTCAGCACTCACCCAGAGAAGGTCCGGGGGAATGGGATGTGGAGTCCCAGGAGGGAGGGATTCACATTCCGGAGGATCAAGAGATCAGAGAACTCTCTAGACCAGGGTCTTCGGCCCTAGCCAAGCAGATAGCAAGACACACCGTTTGTTCAAACGTACTTTTCATCAATAACCAACTATTAATAACTAGTAGAAGTCACACACACACACACACACACACACAAACTTAAAGGGAGTCTTTTCTTGCAAAAGCCAAACTGTTAATTAGTCGCCATTAATGTTCTGCCTGGCCTGACAGTTGAGCAGTAATGAGTAATCTTCAATGGATCTAAGTCTATATGGAGAGAAGTAAGCATCAGGGTAGCACAAGGTTCCCTCCTAGACCCAGTACTCTTTAGTATCTTCATAAACAAACTAGATGAGGGAATAAAAGGGAAACTAACCAAATTTGTAGATGATACCAAGCTGGCGGTATAGCTAATACTCCAGAGGACAGGCTCAGGATCCTGATGAATTGTGACAGATTTGAAAACTGGGCCCAATCAGATAAAATGAAATTCAATGCAGAGAAAAGTAAAATCCTCCCCCTAGGTAAGAAAAATCAAAGATATACAGTGGTACCTCATGATACGAACCCCTTGTCTTACGAACAACCCAAGATACGAACCCAGGGTTCAGAAAAATTTTGCCTCTTCTTACAAACTTTTTTCTTCTTATGAACCCGCCGCCGCCGCTGCCGAGAAGCCCCGCCAACCGTCTGTCGCTTTTTGAAACAGCTGGGGGGCTTCCCAGCATCCTCCTGAACCCGAACGCTAAACCCGAACTTCCGGGTTTGGCGTTCGGGAGGCCGCCGAGAAGCCCCCCGGCTGTTTTAAAAGGTGACAGCTGGGCGGCAGGGCTTCCCAGCGGCCTCCCAAATGCCGAACCCAGAAGTTCGGCAAAAGTTCGGGTTCGGGAGGCCGCTGGGCAGCACCCCCAGTTGTTTCAAAAGGTGACAGCCGGGCGGCGGCGTTTTTTTGCGGGGTTTTTTTTGTTGTTGCACGGATTAATAGATTTTACATTGTTTCCTATGGGAAACAATGTTTCGTCTTATGAACTTTTCGTCTTACGAACCTCCCCCTGGAACCAATTAGGTTCGTAAGACGAGGTATTACTGTACATAGAAACTGGGTAAAACCGCACTCAATAGCAGCAACTATGAGAAAGATTGAGAGAAGGGTGTGTTTTGGTATCCTAGTCCAGTGTACTTGGCACCCGAGCAAGGAGGGCGGAGAGGATATGGAGTCAGAGTTTAAAAGCCAACCAGGGTCTCTAGCACCTCCAGAGGTGCCCATGAGTGACTCAGGAGAAAAAGAAGAACCTCTTCTTGATGTCGGAGTACGCAGAGTGTTAGAAGGCAGGAGTGAATGAGCAGGAGAAGGTCTCGGCATGAATAGATCTCTAGAATACTTGGCCACGCCTTTTGGCTACTTAAGGGTGAGTCTCGTGACAAGTGATTAAGGAAGTCAACATTCGAATATGAATGCTGGACGGTGGGATAGTGCTTGTAAACTATTTTTGTGATTTACAAATTAAGAAATTGAAAACCGTGTCTTCAGGCTTCCTGCCAATTCAGCGTGAGTCATGTTAATTAGAGACTGGATCAAACAAAAATATTTGGGGAGTTTTGGCTTTTGGTGCCGAGTCTTTAATTAACAGCTGCTACAGAACTGGACTGAAATCTTGCTTTTATTTTGTTGTGGTTAGCTCTGGCCCAGCTCCTGCCCCAAGGACTGTGGATGTGGGGGAGACATCCACATGCTGCAGGCCTGTTTTGCCCCTGGTGGAATCTGCTGATGAAGGCTCCTCTGACCAAGAAGACATGAGTGACAGGGTGGAGGAGAGTGTGGCAGACAGCTCAGAAGGAGATCACTTATCTAGCTCCTCCTTGGATTCAGAACAAGAGTTAATGATACAGCCACGCATGCGGAGAGCGATGCATAGGCAACAACAACTGAGAGATTATTATCAAAGAAAAGGAGGCCACCTGTGGTTGGGTGGGGCTGTGGTCATTAGTGAGGCTGCTATAAAGATCAGCCTGTGGGTTTGGCCATTGTGGAGGATTATCTGATCGTTGTGTTTCGTGACTGCTTTACTGACTTTGACCTTTTGTGTGCTGATTTTTCCCCGCGTTGAAACTAAACCAGAGCAAAGTGTGTTTCACTTTGTGAAAGAAGGACTGTGAATTGCCTCACAGCTGCAAGCTAAGTATCTCAGAACTGATAAGGGACTTGTACCAATTACCAGTTTGTTTGGAGACGAGTGCTCTTGGCTATACCAAAAGAGGGCTTGGTTTAAGTGAATTTTCATTATAAAGAACATTGTTTTGAATTTTCAAACGTGTGTGTGTCTGAAATTTGTACCTGTGAATTTTCGGGAGGATTCTACCAGAGAGCCCGACAGAACATGTTTATACATTTTATACGGTTAAAATTTTTGCTAGTAAACTATTAGAAATTAAATGCTTAAAACTTGTCAACTCCATGTGGGTGGGCCCATTTCTTTGGGGGCTCATCATTGGGACAGAACATCTAAAGGTCATCTAGTCCAGCCCCCACATGGCATCTCTACAGACTTTTTCAAGGAGGGCTGTTTGATTCCCTGGCCTACATTCTGCAGACGCCTCATCCCAAAACAAACCTAAATTACCCTAATTTCCGAGCCCGGGTAAAAGTAAGTTAGGGGGGTTTCCACCTGCACCCTTGTATTTTTCTCTCAACCCTCTTCCTTAGCTGACGGGTTCCTGACACATTCTTTTTCCGCCTTCCAGATGATAAGATTGGTGCCCACCTTGCCAGACGTCTTGGCCAAGTTGAAAGATGTCAATCGAAATGTCAACGTGAAGGCCCTCAAGCTCCTTCCGTGCCTCCTGAAGAATTTGACCCAGGAGGAAGCGAACGCCGTGGCTTTGGATGTGGCTAGTAAAATACTCCCTCTTGTTGACGATGTAAGTTGGACCGATGTAGACATGTCCACCTACCAAAGGGTGCAGGATTTGGGGTCAAAGGGGAAAAATGACTTCCATGGTGTTGTGGTCCAGATTCTTGTTTATTTCCTCAGCATGTTTGATGTTTTCTGCCTAAGCAGGGAGTTGGACTAGAACAATTTTGAATTATTTATTTATTTGTTTGTTTGTTTGTTAGATTTGTATGCCACCCCTCTCCGAAGACTCAGGGCAGCTAACAACAATATAAAAAGACAATGTAAACAAATCTAATATTAAAAACAATCTAAAAAACCCCAATTTAAAGAACCACTCATACATACAAGCATACCATGTATAACTTCTATAAGCCTAGGGGGAAGGGAAAATTTCAATTCCCCCATGCCTGACGACAGAATGGCCACTAAATGGAATGGTTGTAAGTCGAGGCGGTAAGTTTGGGGTCGTTGCCTTTTAACCTAAATTAAATAAATCGGGTTGAAGCCTTGGCATACCTTGCTATAATTTATAAAATCCATAAAATAAAATAAAATGACCTTCGCAATGGTTGACTTGCTCCTGAAGTTGTTAAAGTTTAACACAAAGGTATTCACCACAACAAACATTTTTTTATGGACCTCAATAATCCTGCCAAATTGGAGATCAAAAGATCTTGCAAACGCTTAGCACTTTGAAACGATATTGTGACTTTCTGAGTTACAAGACTTAAAGCCAATTTTTGTTTAGTGGCGGTTCGAAGTTATGCTACTGGACAAAAGGGACTTACTACGGTCGCACACTTAACAACAACTGTTGCAGCCTCCCCATGGCCACGCGATCAAAATTCAGATGCTCGGCAATTGGTTCATCCTTACGACAATTGTGATTTGTCAGGGTCGCGAGCAGAGATGGTGTTCTGCCCCCAGCTGCAGACCAGAGAAAATAGAGCAGACATACATAGTTTGTTCAAATCCAGACTATCAATCCTGGGTCTAGAAAGCTTAGAACTACGTCGCCTAAAACACGATCTAAGTATTGCCCACAAGATCATATGCTGCAACGTTCTACCTGTCAATGACTACTTCAGCTTCAATCGCAACAACACAAGAGCACGCAACAGATTCAAGATTAATATTAACCACTCCAAACTTGACTGTAAAAAATATGACTTCAGCAACCGAGTTGTCGAAGCGTGGAACTCATTACCGGACTCCATAGTGTCATCCCCAAACCCCCAACACTTTACCCTTGGATTATCTACGGTTGACCTCTCCAGGAGGTCAGTAAGGGGCGTACATAAGTGCACCAGTGTGCCTTCCGTCCCCTGTCCAATTGTCTCTCCTTATCTCATTTATCTTTTCTTCCTTTCAAATATGTTCACCTATACTTTTATATCTTTTCTTCTATTCTTTTCTTTGCTTATATTATTACATATCTCTCTCTTCAATGTGTATTATGTACTGGACAAAATAAATAAACAAATAAACAAACAAACAAATAAATAAATAGATTAGCCATGACTCATAAACTGGCTGAATAGTGTTCACACAAAAACAAAGCTTAAATCGGTCTTTTCTTGTGAATTATACGGCATCAGTCCATAAAGTCAGAAATAATAATAATAATAATTTATTAGATTTGTATGCCGCCCCACTCCGAGGACTCGGAGAAGCTCACAACAGCAATAATAATACAATAAAATACAACTCCAATATAAAGACTAAATTAAAAACCCCATTATTACTAAAAAACAATCAGTTCTACACAGTCACACCACTCTCAGATGATAAAACCAGAAATGGGGGGGAGAGAATTAATCTCCCCATGCCTGGCAGCATAAATGGGTCTTCAACATCTTGCGGAAGGCTAGGAGGGTGGGGGCAATTCGAATCTCTGGGGGGAGTTGATTCCAGAGGGCCGGGGCCGCCACAGAGAAGGCTCTTCCCCTAGGTCCTGCCAGACGACATTGTTTAGTTGACGGGACCCGGAGAAGGTCATCTCTGTGGGACCTGATTGGCCCTTGGGATTCAAAGATAAGAAAGCAAAGATTAGTCCTGGATATCCCAGGAAGCTGGTCAAAGCAATGGAAACTGCAGATTAATGTTTCCCAATGTAAAATAATGCACTTGGGGAAAAGGAATCCTCTATCCGAGTATTGTATTGGTAGTTCTGTGTTAGCAAAAACTTCAGAAGAGAAGGATTTAGGGGTCGTGATTTCCGACAGTCTCAAAATGGGTGAACAGTGTGGTCGGGTGGTAGGAAAAGCAAGTAGGATGCTTGGCTGCATAGCTAGAGGTCTAACAAGCAGGACGAGGGAGACTGTGATCCCGCTGTATAAAGCACTGGTGAGACCCCATTTGGAATAATATTGTGTCCAGTTCTGGAGACCTCATCTACAAAAAGATATTGACAAAATTGAATGGGTCCAAAGACGGGCTACAAAAATGGTGGAAGCTCTTAAGCATAAAAATTATCAGGAAAGACTTCATTGACTCAACCTGTATAGTCAGGAGGACAGAAGGGAAAGGGGGGACATGATCGAAACATTTAAATATGTGAAAGGGTTAAATAGGGTTCAGGAGGGAAGTGTTTTTAATGGGAAAGTCAAGAACAAGGGGGACAATCTGAAGTTAGTTGGGGGAAAGATCAAAAGCAACATGAGAAAATATTATTTTACTGAAAGAGTAGTAGATGCTTGGAACAAACTTCCAGCAGACGTGATTGGTCAATCCACAGTCACTGAATATAAACATGCCTGGGACAAACATATATCCATCCTAAGATGAAATACAGGAAATAGTATAAGGGCAGACGAGATGGACCAGGAGGTCTTTATCTGCCGTCAATCTTCTATGTTGTAAAATGGGTGGGGGAGGGGGAAACTCCATTTTTTCCCCAACTGTCTCTCTTCGTAAGATAAATGCTGTGGTCATAAGTCGAGGACCGGCTGTATAAACGCCTCCCGCTCCTACAGGCTTCCAACAAAGTGAGGTTAGTCGCTGTGCTCGCCTTCTCCGGCGTCTTCGACCTGGTGAAGAGGAGAAACAAGGACGAGATGAGAGACGTCGCCATGCAGAGTTTGATACCGCTCTTGATCCACCTGCATGATGAGAGCAGCCTGGTCTCCCAGGTAGGACGTCTTTTGCCCCCCCCATGCCCCCCCCATTACAAATTACAAACCCTGTCAAGATCCATCCTAAGATAAAATACAGGAAATAGTAGAAGGGCAGACTAGATGGACCAGGAGGTCTTTTTCTGCCGTCCATCTTCTCCGTTTCTATGTTTCTACCTTACTAGGTTATGTCATCAGTGCTAGATGGGTTGGCAGGGTTGGACAGATGACCTTTGAGGTCCCTTCCAGAACTAGGAATTAAACCTGTTGGATTTGGGTGCGAAAGAAGGGACGAGTCACAGGAACATTTCGGCACCTTTTATTTTCTTTGTTGTTAGCAATACAAACTTTTCAAGCTTTTAAAGGCCTCCCTGTAGCCTTGGTTCCCGCCTGCTTCTCTCCTTGTTTAGTTTCCACCCATTGCTTCTTGTTCTGCCCTCAGGTGCTTTGGAGAATGGCTTGACTCCCTCTTCTTTGTGGCCACCCCTGAGATACTGGAAGGCTGCTCTCATGTCACCCATCGCCGTTGAGTCAACCCAGTGTGCCACGCCCATTGACTAGGTTTCTTTGAGAAACAGAGCCAAGAAATTACAAGCCAATCAGCCTGGTGTGAAAACCTGGGAAGATCCAAAAGGCTGCATCAACAGAGGGAGAGAATCAAGGTCACACAAAGGGTTAATGCCACTTTATAAGGCCTTGGGAAGGCCACACTTGGAATACGGCATCCAGTTTTGGTCACCACGATGCAAAAAGGACGTTGGGACTCTAGAAAGAGTGTAGAGAAGAGCCACAAAGAGGATTAGGGGATAAATGGAGGCTAAAACATATGAAGAACAGTTGCAGGAACTGGACATGGATAGTTTGATGGAAAGAAGGACCAGGGGAGACAGGATAGCAGTCTTCCAATATCTTAGGGGTTGCCACAAAGAGGAGGGAGTCCACATATTCTCCAAGGCACCTGAGGGTAGAACGAGAAGCAGTGGGTGGAAACTAAACAAGGAGAAAGGAGCGTACATAAGTGCACCAGAGTGCCTACCGACCCCTGTCCTATTGTCTCTCCTATATCTTCTCTTCTATGCCTATATCTTTTTCTGCTATTCTCTCATAGTTATATTTCACTCCTTTATTTTCTCCTCTATTCCCCCTTTAATACATTCTACCTGATTTTATTGGACAAAACAAACAAACAAACAAACAAACAAGATTGAGTGGCTGTGGGCCTTTCCTCCTAAAGTAAGGTGACCCAACAGTCCCACTTTTTAGTAATTTGTCCCGCATCCTGCAGCGTTTTAAAAAAGTCCCGATTTTTTGAACTGTGTTTGGCAAACTCGGTCCAAAGGAGGAACCAACCGACTTCCTTCCTTGTGCTGCCTTGAAAAGGCGCTGCAGCTTTCCAGACGCGCCCAGGCGCTCTCCCAACGCCCTGCCTGCCAGCCAGGGTGGCTGCCCCCTTCACAGGGATGATAGAAGAAGGGATGAGGAGGGTGAGGGAGGCAGCAAAGTGGGGGAAAGAGGAAGGGAGGGCGAGTAAGAAGGGAGGGAGAGATGGAGGAAGGGAGGAAGGAGGAAGGATTGAGATGGAGAAGGAAAGCAGAGAGCGAAGGTAAGAAGGAAGGAAGGAAGGATCGAGATGGAGAAGGAAGGAAGAGAGGGAGGGTAAGAAGGAACAGAGGGAGGGAGGGAGGGAGAAAGGAAGGAAGGATCGAGATGGAGAAGGAAGGAAGAGAGGGAGGGTAAGAAGGAACAGAGGGAAGGAGGGAGAAAGGAAGGAAGGATTGAGATGGAGAAGGAAGGAAGAGAGGGAGGGTAAGAAGGAACAGAGGGAGGGAGGGAGGGAGGATCGAGATGGAAGAAGGAAAGAAAAGGGAGGGAGAAGATTAGAAGGAAAGGAAGGAGGGAGGGAGGATGGAATACAATGAGAGGGAGGGAGGGTCTGAGGGAATCCTTGCCTTAGCCTTTGGCCAGCACAGGTGTTCACCCCTCCTCCCAACACACCCACAAACACCCACAGGCCATGCCTTCTGCCCCCCCCCAATGTCAAACCCAACCCTGTGAAATCCCGTTTGACCCCCTGTGTGAACCACTTTAGCCACAGCTCCTAAATCAGACCTCTTCCTCCCTCCCTCCATTCTGCAGGCGTGCTGGGTGGCTCTAAAGAGGATGGACAAGTTTCTGAAGTCCTTCCTTCAATTTTCCCTCCCTGAAAGTGACCCCTGGAATTACTCCACCGGGTTGGTGAGTTTTGCGCCTGTCGCTGGGCCCCCGGAAACCAGCAACGACACCGAGAATCCCTCCAGAGCATACGACTTACAAACCTCCACTGAGCCCAAACTTCCCGTGGATAAGCAAGATTGTTGTTAAGAGAGTCCTGTCCCATTTTGCGACCTGCTTGCCGCAGTCGTTAATCGAATCACGGAAGCTCTTAATTAAATTGTGCGGTGTCGAAGCAAGTTTGGCTTAGAAGGTTGCAAATCCAATCGAATTAAGATGCTGCGACCTTCTTAAATAAACACCGGTGGCCATTATCTGTATTTGAATGACAGAATAATTGAATAGCAGGGATAGATGGGACTTTGGAGGTCTTCTAGCCCACCCCTCTACTCAGGCAGGAAACCCTACTATCTTTTATTATTATTATTATTTATTAGATTTGTTTGCTGCCCCTCTCCGTAGACTTGGGGCGGCTCACAGCAATAATAAAAACAATATACAATGACAAATCTAAATAGTTAGAATCTAAAATAACAATAACAATATACATTTTAAAAAGTCTAAAAAGTCTAAAAAACAGGAAACCCCAATATATAAAAAAAATACATACATCTTCAGGAGTGTACAGAGTAATCCCTGAGTAGTCAAAGTTACACGTACAGAGAGGAAACATGGAGGGTTTGCAGATATCCATCTGATAGCCCAGAGATACTAGTAATAATTCAGTAATAATAATTAAATAATAATAATTTATTAGATTTGTATGCCACCCCTTTCTGAGGACTCGGGGCGGCTGTAATACAATTCAGGTACATTCAGTATATAAAATATTATTTACTTTGGCAAATACCTTACTCAAGAACAATCCTAGACATACACAGTTACATCAATCAATAAATCTCTATACATATACCATACTATACTGCTCAAAAAAACAAAGGGAACACTCAAAGAACACATCCTAGATCTGAATGAATGAAACATTCTCACAGAATACAGTGGTACCTCTACTTATGAACTTAATTCGTTTCGTGACCAGGCTTTTAAGTAGAAAAGTTTGCAAGAAGAAGCCATTTTCCCCATAGGAATCAATGTAAAAGCAAATAATGTGTGCGGTTGGGGAAACCACAGGGAGGGTGGAGGCCCTGTTTCCTCCCAGGAGATTCCTAGAGAGGCCCCACGGAGGCTTCTTCCCACCTTTCCAGCCCTGTTTCCTCCCAGGAGATTCCTAGAGAGGCCCCACGGAGGCTTCTTCCCACCTTTCCAGCCCTGTTTCCTCTCAGGAGATTCCTAGAGAGGCCCCACGGAGGCTTGTCCCTGCCTTTTCCGGTTACAGTTTCGGAGGCTCGGGTTTGTAAGTGGAAAATGGTTCTTGACAAGAGGCAAAAAAATCTTGAACGCCCAGTTCTTATCTAGAAAAGTTCATAAGTAGAGGCATTCTTAGGTAGAGCTACCACTGTAGCAGAGAAGAGCTGAGAAAGAATCACACCTCTGGCTCCCTCTTGTGGCAATCCGTAACATTAGCTCTTAAAGCAATAGTGCTCTAATACATGCAAGCATATATTGCTGGTTTTTTCTATATATTGTCAAACCCAACTAGTTATGTACATAATACTAACATACCATAGTTTGGGGAAATGGTGATCCAATCTCTTCTTAAAGACCTCCAGGATTGGAGAAGACGCCCCATCGCTCACAACCTCTTCTCCTTTTGAATTGCTAGTTGAGACGGTATCGGGACCAAGGAGAAAGCATCTTCATGGACCAGGCGTTTGCGTTCCTCGATAACCCCCGGCCGTCTTTGCATGAGGCGGCTGTCAAGCTCTTAGGTAGGCACAGAGGCAGCCTTAGGTTAGTAACATGTACCTAGACCAGTGATGGCAAACCTTTTTTTCCACACAAAACAGGCCAGAAATGACCTGTTTCCCAACTTCTGGTGAGACAAGTAGGCTTGTGTTTTGCCTTCCCCAGGCTTCAAAGGCTTCCCTGGAACCAGGGGAGGGTAACAAGGCACTCCCCCATTCCCCTGGAGGCTCTCTGGAAGACAAAAACGCCCTCCCAGGGCCTCTATGTGAGCCAAAAATCAGCTGGCCGGCACACGCATGCACATTGGAGCTGAGTTCGGACAGTGGTTCATGTGCCAGCTGATATGGCTCCACGTGCCAGCTATGGCACCCATGCCATAGTTTCGCCATCACTGCCCTAGACTAAAGAGTTAGATGTACAGAAATGATATAAAAATAACTATTTTATTTCTTTAAAAAATATAATGATTAAATATTTACGGTACATATAAAGTTACACAAACAATGACAAATACTTGGGTCGCCCAAGTAACGCACCACATTTTTTTTCTTCAACAATTATTTATTGAACACAATGAAATTTACACACAAGAAAGAATGATGTTTCTTCCACACTCCTTATTTTTACATGTAATCTCCGTCCCGTTCGGTGGCCTTTCTCTTTTTTTTAAAAAAAATATATTTTTATTGATTTTTTTAGAATTTTACAAAAAACAAACAGAAAGCATAAAGTGTATCATCACCATACAAAAGAAAAAAAAACCTTCACCAGGGAAGAATCCATTTTGTATCCTTCATTTGCTTTGTCCCTGGGTTACATTTTTCATTCTTTATAGAGTGATTGAATTTTATTTCTTACATTTGCATCGCTTACTGATGCCTTTCTCCAGCGAGACACAAGGGTGTGTACGCCCTGTCGGTACCCCTCCTTGTTCTGGTAAACGAAGCCATTTCTGCCCTGTGCGAATCACCTCTTTGTCATCCTCAAAATGTCTTCCGCGACTAACCGTACTTCTGTCGACTATAGATTCTGCATAAACTGTACAAAAACATTTGTGAATGTTCCCAACAGTTTCTTTCTCTGCAGTGAGAAATTCAATGACAACACGTTGCTTGTAACGTACATCACTTATAGACGCCATTTCAAAACACGGCTGCAGCTACGCTATCTGTCTGAAGGAATGCAAAATTTACAGCGGAAGCTGGCTGGGGAATTCTGGGAGCCGAAGTCCACACATCATTAAGTTGCTTAAGAAGTTGAGAAACATGGGTCTAATGTCCACCTTCGCTTCATAAACGTGGCTTGGCCTTCACAGACTTGACACTAGAAGTTTTTAAGATATTAGATAACCATTTGTCTAGGGTTGGACTAGAAGACCTCCAAGGTCCCTTCCAACTCTGTTGTTGTTGTTGCAGTTGTGGTGGTTGTTGTTGTTGTTGTTATTATTATTATTATTATTATTATTATTATGTCAGTACAACACAGCAAATGAGATCACTATGCTGGATTTCGTATTTTATCACAAGTCGGGCACTTCCCAAGCACGTAGGACTGTTTGCCGATCCCAGTAAAGGGGCCTTTTGCAATTGACAGATGGAGATTTTGTCAATTCCAATGGTTTTCAAATGTCCGCTGAGATCCTTTGGCCCTGCGCCCAGCATGCCAAGGACCACTGGGACCACTTTCACTGGCTTATGCCAGAGTCGTTGCAGCTCGATTTTTAGATCTTTGTATTTCACTAATTTCTCCAGCTGCTTCCCCTCAATTCTGCTGTCCCCTGGGATTGCGATGTCAATGATCCATACTTTCTTTTTCTCCACGATCAGGATGTCTGGTGTGTTGTTGTTGTTGTTGTTGTTGTTGTTGTTATTATTATTATTATTATTATTATTATTATTATTAAAGTTTTTGTGGCCGGCAACGTTCTCTGTTGTTTCTTCTGCAGAAATCATTGCCCAGGAGACAAAGCACAAATCAACGGTCACCGCCATTGCTACAGGTGAGGAAAAAAGGTAACAGGGACGAGAGGTTCTTGGCCATTTGTGAGATGATTGTGGGGTTTTTTCCCCTGACTTCTTTCTGAAGGTAACAGTGGGTTGGAGAAAAAGAGGTCTCAGGGGACTTTCTGGTGGGCTTAGTCAACTTAGATGACATCCCAGAGGGATCCGGATCCGTCTCTGAGGAGGTAATAATTAAATCCACTTTCTTCATGGATAATAATGGGAGATAACTTCCTCCCTTTCCTCCTCCTTTTTCTCTTCCATTTCTTCTTTTCCTTCTCTTTCTTTTTCCTTCTTTTCTCTCTTCTTCTCTTTCTCCCTCCCTTTCCCCTTCTCTTTCTCCGTTTTATTCTCCTTGTTTTCCTCCTACCCCTTCCCCTTTCCTTGTTTCTTCTCCTTCTCCTTTTACTACCATTTCTTATTCTCCTTTTCCTTCTCATTCTCTTTCCCCCTTTCCTTGTCCTTCCTTTCTCCTTCTCACTCTCCTTTTACTTTTACTTCCCCTTCTATTTCCCTTTCCCCTTCTTCTCTTTCTTTCTCCTTTTCTTATTCCTTCTTTTCCCCCTCCCCTTTCCCTTTCCCCTGCTCCTTCTCTTTCTCCTTCTTCCCTTTCTCCCTCCCTTTCTCCTTCTCTTTCTCTTTTTCCTTCCCCTTCTTCTTCTCTTTCTTTCTCCTTTTCTTATTCCTTCTTTTCCCCCTCCCCTTTCCCTTTCCCCTGCTCCTTCTCTTTCTCCTTCTTCCCTTTCTCCCTCCCTTTCTCCTTCTCTTTCTCTTTTTCCTTCCCCTTTTTCTCCTCCACCACCATTTGTCCTCCTCTTCCTCTTTCCTCCACTCCTAGTGATGAACCTTATGTCCATGGAAACAAAGCCTTCCATCCTTTCCGTGGTGGCCTCGGAGATTGTGGAGAACGTCACTTATCAAGACTCCATTTCAGGGACCCCGCTGGAAAGGTGGTTTGACCGAATCACCATGATCTGCAGAAGATGAGCCGTTTCCCCTGCCGACAGAGGAAAGGTAACTTGTCCTTCTCCACCCCGACCCCCAAATTAAGCCAAACCCAGGGGCTCCTGAAGGAAACTGGGGGGCAACGTCAGGCATTCCTAAAGGGAAGATGCTCCTTCATTTAGGTCTGAGAAGAATCCCTGATGCCCCCAAAAATTGTATCCAATAGGACAGTCAGTTCTTAGCTTAGGACCACAATTTAGCCTCAACATTTCCCTTGCTAAGCAAAACAGTTCTTAAGTGGGTTTTGCCCCATTTTACGACCTTTCTCACCACTGTCGTTGAGTGGGTCACTGTGGTTCTTACCAGGCTTCAAGAGTTGTTAAGCTAATTCTATGTAGCTTCTGCTACATAGACCTTGCAGACAGCCCTCAGTCCATAAAAGACCTTGGGATACTCATGTCAAATGACTTAAGTGCCAAAGCCCCCTGCAACAACATCGCCAAAAAGGCTTCAAGAGTTGTTAATCTAATCCTACGTAGCTTCTGCTCCAGTAATCTCAAACTGCTAATCAAAGCATACAAAACATTTGCTAGACCCATCCTTGAATACAGCTCATCTGTCTGAAACCCACACCGCATTTCGGACATAAAGACTCTAGAAAATGTCCAGAGATACTTTACAAGAAGATCCATCCACTCCTCCACTCGCAACAGAATACCCTACGCAACTAGACTTACAATCCCAGGTTTAGAAAGCTTAGAACTACGTCACCTTAAATATGACCTAAGCACGGCCCATAAAATCATCTACTAAAATGTCCTTCCTGTCAATAACTACTTCAGCTTCAACTACAACAGCACACAGTACAGTGGTACCTCGAGATACGAGTTTAATTCGTTCCGGACCTGGGCTCTTAAGTCGAGCAGCTCTTATCTCGAACGACTTTTCCCCATAGGAATTAATGTAAATAATTTTAATTGGTTCCAGCCCTCAAAAAACTCACAAAGTTAGTCTAAATTATGCAGAAAGACATGTTTTTAATGAAGAAATGTACATGTACATATAAATGAATAATGAAGTTTCTTTCACTTAACTTGTAAACTTTCTTAAACTTTTAAATTTACATATGTTCAACTTCTCTGCCACCCAATCCTGTAGGACAGAGGTCCCCAACCCTTTTTGCACCAGGGACCGGCTTTAAGCGATCAAGAGAGGAATGGGTGAATGAATGGACGGAGGGTGGGAAGGAAGGAAGGAAAGAAAGAGGGAAGGGACAGGAACAGAGGAAGGAAGCAAGGAAACTTATGAAAGGGGAGAGTAAGAGAGGAATGAGTGAAGGGAGGGAGGGAGGGAAGAAGGTGGGAAGGAGAAAGAAAAGAAGAAATAGAGGAAGGGAAGGTAAAAGAGAGAAAGAAAAAGAGCAAGAAAGAAAGAAAGAAAGAAAGAAAGAAAGAAAGAAAGGGGGAAGGGACAGGAACAGAGGAAGGAAGCAAGGAAACTTATGAAAGGGGAGAGTAAGAGAGGAATGAGTGAAGGGAGGGAGGGAGGGAAGAAGGTGGGAAGGAGAAAGAAAAGAAGAAATAGAGGAAGGGAAGGTAAAAGAGAGAAAGAAAAAGAGCAAGAAAGAAAGCTGCAAGCACCCCCCCGAGCCCCCCAGGCCGGCTGCAACCTTTTAAAACATGCGCGCCGCTTCGCAGCTGTCTCCTGAAGCCGAACGCGGAAGTTAGCGTTTGGCTTCAGGAGACAGCTCCTTGGCGCTTGTATCTCGAATTTGGGCTTGTAAGTAGAACAAAAATATCTCTCCCCTCCCAGCTCTTATCTCGAGTTGCTCTTAAGTAGAGCAGCTCTTATGTCGGGGTTCCACTGTAGATGCAAACTTAAAGTAAACCATTCCAAACTCGACTGTGGGAAATACAACTTTAAGTAACCGAGTAGTTGATGCCTGGAACTCACTACTTGACTCTGTAGTATCATCACCTAAGCTCCAAAACTTTACCCTTAGATTGTCCACTGTTGACCTCTTCCGATTCCTAAGAGGTCAGTAAGGGGCGTGCATAAGTGCACGAGAGTGCCTTCTGTCCCCTGTCCTAATCTTTTCCTCTTATTGGTACCAATATCATGTATATAAACAGCATTATATCTATGTATACTACCAATATGTATTTGAATAAATAAATAAATAAACAAACAAACAAGGAGACAAAATAAAAAAATGAAATGAAATAAAATAAATAAATAAAAAAAGTAAAGTAAAGTAAAGTTAAAATAAAATAAAATAAAATAATAAAGTTGTTATATCAACTGAAAATGGAGCCTTGATGAGAGATGACCATTCCTTCTTGTTTCTTATGACCAGTTTCCCAGATCTTGAATCATGAACTTTGCGCATGGATGGATATTTTGAACCAAGGGGGAAAAAACCCACCCAGAGTCTCTCAAAGGCGGCTGGAGAATCCTGGAAGTTGAAGTCCACAAGTCTTAAAGCTGGCAGGTTTGAGGACCCCCCCGAGTTAGAGAGCTCACCCCGTTGTTCCTTATCGTTTTATACAACGGCCTCTTGGGACCCTTCCAAATCGGAGGAAAGAAATACTCGGCGTTTTGATCCGAGAGTGGAATGAACCGTTGTGTTTATTTTTGGTACCCTGATTTTCCCATCCTGCCTTCCAAGGTAGGAAGCCGAGGAAAAGTGCACATATCATGAAATAAAATCGAATTACAGTTTTAAATACACATTTTGTCTTTCTGGTTTTATATCTGTCTGTCTGTCATTCTGTGTGTATCACCGGGGTGATTCGACAGAATATTTATTTATTTATTTATTACTTAGATTTGTATGCCGCCCCTCTCCGAAGACTCGGGGCGGCTCACAACATGTAGAAACAAATCATAAGCAATCAGACAAATTTAAAGTATTTAAATATTTAAAACCCCCATATGCTAACAGACACACACACAGACATACCATGCATAAATTAAACGTGCCCAGGGGGAGATGTTTCAGTTCCCCCATGCCTGACGGCAAAGGTGGGTTTTAAGGAGTTTACGGAAGGCAGGAAGAGTAGGGGCAGTTCTAATCTCCGGGGGGAGTTGGTTCCAGAGGGCCGGTGCCGCCACAGAGAAGGCTCTTCCCCTGGGGCCCGCCAACCGACATTGTTTAGTTGACGGGACCCGGAGAAGGCCAACTCTGTGGGACCTAATCGGTCGCTGGGATTCGTGCGGCAGGAGGCGGTCTCGCAGATATTCTGGTCCGATGCCATGAAGGGCTTTAAAGGTCATAACCAACACTTTGAATTGTGACCGGAAATTGATCGGCAGCCAATGCAGACTGCGGAGTGATGGTGAAACATGGGCATACCTAGGTAGGCCCATGACTGCTCTCGCAGCTGCATTTTGCACGATCTGAAGTTTCCGAACACTTTTCAAAGGTAGCCCCATGTAGAGAGCATTACAGTAGTCGAACCTCGAGGTGATGAGGGCATGAGTGACTGTGAGCAATGAGTCCCGGTCCAGATAGGGCCGCAACTGGTGCACCAGGCGAACCTGGGCAAACGACCCCCTCGCCACAGCTGAAAGATGTTTCTCTAATGTGAGCTGTGGATCGAGGAGGACGCCCAAGTTGCGGACCCTCTCTGAGGGGGTCAATAATTCCCCCCCCCCAGGGTAATGGACGGACAGATGGAATTGTCCTTGGGAGGCAAAACCCACAGCCACTCCGTCTTATCCGGGTTGAGCTTGAGTCTGATATGTTTGTATGTATGTTTGGTTTTATAATAAGGGTTTTTTTTAGTTATTTTAGGATTGGATTGTTACATGTTGTTTTTATCATTGTTGTTAGCCGCCCCGAGTCTACGGAGAGGGGCGGCATACAAATCCAATAAATAAATAAAATAAATAAATAAATACCGTATTTTTCAGAGTATAAAATGCACCTTTTTCCTCCCTAAAAGAGGCTGATAATTAGAGTGCATCTTATACTCTGTATGTAGCTTTTTTTCCAGCCCTAACTAGTTGATCTTTCCAGCTCTTACCTTGCAGGCTCTTTCATTGTTACTCTTTGCAAAGAATGTTTTCCAAACCCTAAGTCTTTGCAGGGTTTGTTTCATTACTCTAACTTGTTCTGAATAAGTTTCTTTCCAGCCCTAACCAGGTGCTAACAATCTTCACAGCTCTTACTGGCTTGCAAGCTCTTTCATTGTTACTCTCTCCAAATCAAGTTTTTTTAAAGCCCTACCAAGGGATAAAATAATGTGCTCAAGCTGACCAGACTAAGGACACTAGCCAGATGAATACCTGATAGATATAATTTTTTCCCTATATTCCTTCCCCCAAAATTATGGTGTGTCTTATACTCCAGTGCATCTTATATTCCAAAAAATACGGTGTATGTATGTGTGTGCTCTTATTTTATTCCAAATTCTGAATTAATGTTAGATCTGTCATCCTGTAGTTCCAGCGAAATCTCAGCCTTCAAAATAGATAGTAGTGATGATCAACAGACCCACAATTCTGCAATCAAGCTGCAATTCCTGGCTTGTTTTGCATTTTACCCCGTTTACTGGGCGTTTATCATGGTTTATTTGACCTCTGCAATTATTCGCGGGATCTGAATATTTGTATTTTCCTGTTTGGGGATCATCCCATCAGTTTGTGCAGTGGAACAAGTGGGATAAATAAAGTGAGAGAGAGGCCAGAAGTTGTTGGAGGTGTTTTATTCAGCAAAGTCAACTATGCTTGTCCGGAAGTGTTGGGAAGTGATTGACATCCAGTTCCAGCATTCAAAAGGAGCGGAAAAAAGCGGAGAAAAGGCTGTGTGTGAATTTTGACGTGGAAATTAAGGATTTATGGCCAGTAAAAGAGGCGGAGGACGAGGTGGAAAACGAAAATCAACCTGCAAGGAAGAAAAAAGGCAACATCAGGAATAAAAGCAATAAAAAGGAGATTATTAACAGATTAACAAGGCAGTGAACCTACACAATCCATCTTCCTCCTTCTGTTTCCCTACAAAGTCACCTAGCCAACGTTTGTGACTAGAGGGACTAGAACTCTCCATCTCCTGGTGATTGCCCCAAAGTCACCGTTGGCTTTTATGATTAAGGCAGAACTAGAAGGGACTAGAGGGACTGGAACTCTCCATCTCTTGGTGATTGGCCCAAAGAGGGACCAGGAGGAGGGACCAGAACTCTCCATCTCCTGGTGATTGGCCCAAAGTCACCAAGTTGGCTTTTATGATTAAGGCAGAACTAGAATTCCCCATCTCCTGGTGACTGGCCCAAAGTCATCCAGTCAGCTTTCATGGATAAGGTGGGACTAGAACTCCCTGTCTCCTGGCCATTAACCCAAAATCACCCAGTCAGCTTCCGTGGATAAGGTGGGACTACAACTCACCATCTGGGGGACTACAAGTCACCCAGCAGGCTTCCTCTTTGTTTGCAACTCACCGTAGATTAGTGGCTTGTATCCTTGGCAACCGATCCTGGGTCTCTTCTGGTCATACTTCTCACACATCTGGGGATTCCCAGCCTTGTTACAGCACCAGTCGTGCAATTTCAGTTCTTCGTCTGGATGCATCATTCCCAGGAGAAAGAACAAGAACAAGCCAGGATAAGTTGGTTTGTTGCTGCTGCTGCTGTTGTTCAATGCCTTGCAGTAGCCCAGAAAATGTAAACTGGCCCAGTCCAGGCAGTTCTTGACTTAAACAGTCCATCCAGTTGGAAGTTACAATGAAAAAAGTGACTTATGGCTATTTTTCACCCTGTAAGTCTGCCCCGTCTCATCAAGTCACTTGGTTAAAGTTTCCGTCATTTACCATCATGAGTCTCCAAAGTTGGCAACTTTGGAGACTTGTGTGGACTTCAACTCCCAGAATTCCACAGCCGACCAGGTATGGAGTTCTGGGAGTTGAAGTCCACAGGTCTTGAAGGTTGCCAACTTTCAAGACCCCCTGATTGACAGGATGGAATCAACTCTTTATCTTTGTGGGAGGGGAACCAATACATATGATCAAACTTGTTCCCTTTTGAACAAATTTGGAGGAGAAATACTAAAATGACTAAATCCACAATATATAAAGAGAATCAATACAAAATGTTATATCGGTGGCACTTAGCACTGAAATGATTGGCTCAGATATACCCAAATTACAATCAATTATGCTGGAAGTGCAAAAAAAAGAACAGGGCACCTTCTTCCATCAATGGTGGCCATGCCCCAAAGTGAAAAAATATTGGATGCAACTTAGAAAATGGTTATAAGAAATAACCAATGTTGAAATCGAATGTACACCAGAGTTCTTTTTATTAGGCATTATCAGTAACCTGTATGAGAAAAATGTCATATATCTGATGTTACACATTATAACAGCTGCAAGATTAGTCTATGCAAAAAAATGGAAAAATCCACAGATTCCCAGCAACAAGGAGATAATCGGTTAAATCTATGAATGTGCAGAAATGGACTGTTTGACTATGGAACTGAACGATCAAAAGGACTCAGATTACTATGCTATTTGGATGAACGGGCACAGTTGGATGCAAAAAAGAAACACAAATCAACAATAAGTGATAGGATGTCATAAATGCATTGATGTAAAAATGTGAATATATGGATGTTAATCTGCCTGAAAGTAATACAAAGTATTAGGTAAATATTAAAAATTAATTTAAAAAAATTATAATATTAATTAGTTTTATTAATAAAACTAATATGTTGAATATTACATAAAAGAAAAAACAAAAAAGTCACAAGGCATTTTTTAAAAAAATTAAGAGAGGGAGTGTGATCCTCTTTCATGGGGGGGGGGAACAGACCCACTTAATGATGGTGTGATTAACTTAATGCCTGCACGGATTCACTTAACAGCCGTGGCAAGAAAGAAATGGAGCAAAACTTGCTTAACAACTTTCTCGCTTAGCAACAGATCGAAATTCACATTTATGTTCGAACTTATGACTGGTTCATCTTTACAACCATTGTGCTGTGCTCCCTGGGTCCTGTGGTCCATTTTTGCAACCTTCTGACAAGCAGAACAGACTCACTTAACAACCGTGCAACCAATTAACAACCTCAGTGATTCGCTTAACTACACTAGCAAGAACCGGGGGTGTGGGGGGAGGAAATTTACTCCAAAACCCCCTCTTGCTTAGCCACCAAACTGGCGGGATCTGGTAATGGCTAGTCACTGTTAATGGCTAGCTCTGCAATCTCTCTGTATTGTAGTTATGTATATCAGTTAAAATATGTTTAGGCTTGATATCTTGGTTTGCTGATTATGACAAAGACAACTGGTAAGAAAGTAATGGAAATGAAACCTCCTTTGTGGCTCACCGTTGTTGGGATAGTTTTTCCTGTATTTCTTCCAGATTCTTTCTTGCCGACCTTCCTGAAGCTGTCCGTTTCGGTTGTAGACACACCGGACACCTGCCCCGTAGGGATTTGGACGGGACGAAAACAGCAGGGTGGAGCCAGATTCTTGCCAACCTGCGAGCATGAAAGGGGTTAATTTCAAACGCTTACCATATTTTTTTGGAGTGTAAGACACATCTTACTTTGAGGGGGAGTAAAACAGGGGGGGGAGTTCTGCCTCCCAGAAATTTGCCTCCCAGAAAACAGCCAACAGCACAGAGGATATACAGTGTTTGCTGTGTATTTTTGCGCATGTGTGCCTGGCCCCATAGAAATAGCAAAGAATTGGAGAAATGTACATTGTGGCAGTATATTAATGCCAGAAAGTTTTCTTAAATGTAGTCACACTTAACTCCTCCCAATTGTTTAAAGAGCTGTACTCTCAAACATGACTAAGTCAGGGTTTAACTCAGCTGCCTGATCTTAATACTAAACAGGACACTGTTACATTTTAGACTATGTTTGTACAGATTCCGTTAAAATTGATGTGGCTTTCTGGAAGTATACATTATTCTCTGCTATGTATTTGTTTGTTGGTTTATTTATTTGTATGTTTGTTTATTTGATTGATTGATTTATATTGATTGATTGATTTGTATGCCGCCCCTCTCCGAAGACTCGAGGCGGCTTACAGCATATAATATAAAACAATTAAACACAAAGACAAATCCAATTAATTAAAACTACATAGCCTAAAATCCCAATATTTTAAAAATCAATCATACATTCAGATCTCAACCATACATCACATTTATTGGCCAAGGCGCCAAGACCTAATTGCCCCAAGCCTGGCGACATAAATGAGTCTTAAGACTCTTGCGGAAGGCCAGGAGGGTAGGGTTCCAGAGAGCCGGTCCCCCCACATTGTCCTGCTGACGGGGCCTGGAGAAGGCCGACTCTGTGGGACCCAATTGGTCGCTGGGATTCACGCGGCATTTAAAAGAAGAGATAATCCCATGAAAGCACAAAGCACCTCTCTGGGCGGTTATGTAGCGGTGGTCCGACCTCCCCTGTTGCAGAGAGCAAGGACAAGTCGGCAGGTTCTTGTTCCAGGCCAATGGGAGCCTCTCGTGACTCAACCAGTTCAAGCACCTCTGTCGGTAAATCAAGCGGATCTTGTTATCCACTCTGTATATCCCGAGACCTTGCCCATCTGGAAGAAAGCAAACAGAGAGAGAGAGAGAGCAGCAATGAGTTTACGTGATAGCAGGCTTCCAATATAATAATAATAATAATAATAATAATAATAATAATAATAATAATAATAATAATAATAATAGTTGTTGTTGTTTTGTTGTTTGTTGTTAGTAATAATAATAATAATAATAAGATGAAGAAGAAGAAGAAGAAGAAGAAGAAGAAGAAGAAGAAGAAGAACAACAACAACAACAACAACAACAACAACAACAACAACAGAGTTGGAAGGGATCTTGGAGGTCTTCTAGTCCAACCCCCTGCATAGGCAGGAGACCCTACACTACTTCAGACAGATGGTTATCCAACATCTGCTTAAAAATTTCCAGTGTTGGAGCATTCACAACTTCTGGAGGCAGGCTGTTCAACTGATTAACTCTTCTGACTGTCAGGAAATTCCTCCTTAGTTCTAAGTTGCTTCTCTCCTTGTTTAGTTTCCACCCATTGCTTCTTGTTCTACCCTTAAGTGCTTTGGAGAACAGCTTGACTCTCTCTTCTTTGTGAGATACTGGAAGGCTGCTATGGTGTCTCTCCTGGTCCTTCTTTTCATCAAACTAGCCATGCCCAGTTCCTGCAACCGTTCTTCATATGTTTTAGCCCCCTGATCATCTTTGTCATCTTCTCTGCATTTTTTCTGGAGTCTCAACATTCTTTTTGCATCTTGGCGACCAAAACTGAACACAGGATTCCACGAAAATATGGATGGAAAATAATCAAGGAGAGAAGGAACCCAGAAATGAAGGAGAAACTTCCTAACTGTGAAGACAATTAATCCTGACAGAACAATTAATCTGTGGAACTACTTGCCTCCAGAAGTTGTAGATGCTCCAACAATGGAAGTTACTCACATCTACTGTTAGTAGGAAGACCGTCCATCTACCAGACAGAAAATTGTGGTTTCTCACCAACCCTACCTGATGGTGCAGCGGGAACAACGGCAGTTTTCTCATCTGGTTTCTTTTTCTTGTCCCTGGACTTCTTTGAATCGGACTTCTTCTTGGAGCTTTTGCCGCTGCGTTCAGAGGACTTTGTGGCCAGGAGCCCCACTCCGGATAAGGCGAGGTGAACCCCTGGTTCTCTCCCACCTGGTTTGGCTTTGCTTAAGTCGAGAGCCACCTTACCTTTCATCAAAGTCTGGTGGTCTTCCAAGGAGTTGGAGTCACTGGAAGAGTCATTCTCATCCGAGGCCGAAGAGCTGCGTGAAGATGCAGAATCCAGCTTCTCGGGAAGGGTGCGGTCCGAATTGGCTAGGACGTCAGCGTTGAAGGACGGGAGACTGGTGCCTGCTTTGGTTTGAAGTCCTGGTTTTCCAGAAGTCAACTTTGATAACTTTGCTGGGACTTCAGGCTTGGAAGACAGTTGAGTATCTGCTTTACCTTGAAGTCCTGGTTTTCCAGATACCAACTTGGATGTCTTTGCTGGGACTTCAGGCTTGGAGGATAGGAGAAGGCTATCTGCTTTACCTTGAAGTCCTGGTTTTCCAGACACCAACTTTCCTGGGACTTCAGGCTTGGAGGACAGGAGAAGGCTATCTGCTTTGTCTTGAAGTCCTGGTTTTCCAGACACCAACTTTCCTGGTACCTCAGGCTTGGAGGATAGAAGAAGGCTATCTGTTTTGTCTTGAAGTCCTGGTTTTCCAGACACCAACTTTCCTGGGACCTCAGGCTTGGAGGATAGGAGAAGGCTATCTACTTTGTCTTGAAGTCCTGGTTTTCCAGACACCAACTTTCCTGGGACCTCAGGCTTGGAGGATAGGAGAAGGCTATCTGCTTTGTCTTGAAGTCCTGGTTTTCCAGACACCAACTTTCCTGGGACTTCAGGCTTGGGAGACAATTGAGGAGCATCTGCTTTACCTTGAAGTCCTGGTTTTCCAGATGCTGAGACAGGCTTGGAGGACAGCAGAGGGGTATCTGCTTTGTCTTGAAGTCCCGGTTTCCCAGGAACCAACTTTGATATCTTTGTTGGACCTCCCTTTGCACCCAAAAGAGAAGGTTGCGCTCCATCTGTGGAAGAAGCTACGGATAGCCCCTTGTGAACTGCCAAGATTGAATCAACAACTTCGCTTCTTTCTTCTGGAGTTGAGGGAGATGGACTGTTCCCAACCACATTTCCTAATTTCGGGGCACCTAGATTTGAGGGTGCTAAGAGCAGGCCATTTTGGGGAGACAGGAAAACCAATGGAGATACCCCTCTGAATAGTTGATCTGCTATTGGTTTGGTTTCTTCAGCAGGAGATGGATGGATAAAGTTATTGACACCTGCCAAAGCCTCAGAGACTTCTTGGAGAACTTCTCCACCTGCTTTTGCAACCAGGTTTGGACCATCTGAGACACCCAAAGTATCACCTATAGAAATATGGTCACCTGGAGACAGAGCATTGATAAAATTTGCCAAATTGCCCTGGATATCTAAAGATGGCTGAGAAGAATCCGGAGCACCAAGTCTTTCTTGGCTGGTTTCTTGGTTGGCCAAATCACCATCAGAAGATACTGAGCTGGGAATGGAGGTTTCTCCTGAAGATTTGGAAACCAGGGCTCCATCCCCAGAAGATGGCCCACTTATGGAATCCGAATTTTGTCCCAATTGCTCTGCTATATTGTTTTGATCTGGACCTGTTCCTGCAGAAGAAGTGGCTGATTGGGCATCTGCTGTTTCTACGTTGGCAGTATCCTTCCCTCCATCGCTGGAGAGGGATGGTTCTCCATTGACCAGGTTTTCAGAAACATCTTGGCTGGCTGGTGGCGTCCCAGGGGACTGTGGTTCAGTAGACGATGGAGTTAAGGATGATTGTTTCTCGCTTGCAATTGAATTGCCTTCAGATGTCTCTGCTTCTTCCCCTTCTGTTGCTACGCTATCCGGAGATGTTTGAGATCCTTCATTTTTCGATGACTCTGCCTTGGCTGTCTCCCCTCCTTGAGATAAGGAAGATTCTCCATTCTCAAGTCCTCCAAGAACATTTTCATTGGCAGGTGTTTCTGGAAATTGCAATTCTGTGGCCGATGGAACCAGAGTAGCCTTGTCCCCACTGGCGATGGGTTGGCTTTCTGCTGATTCTGCTCCTTCAGAAGCAAGGGAATCTTCTGGTGATGTTCCATCTGTGGATAGCTGAGATCCTTCATCAGTTGTTGACTTTCTACTGGCAGTTCCCACCTCTTGGGTGGAAGACGAATCTCCTAGTGACTCTGAAGTAGATGGAGACAAAGATCCTTCCTCCCCAGGGACAATGGAAGAAGCTCCTGATATCTCTGCACCATCAGATTTTCCATCTAGAGGTAGTTGAGATCCTGCATTTGTGGTTGTGTTGCTAGTTTCTTCTTCGTTGGAAGAAGAGGTGGCTTGTTGTGATTCTGGTGCAGCTGAAGATTCTTCACTGGTTCCTGAGACTTCTGGCGTTCCTGCCTCTTCAGAAACCGTAGCTCCACCTGGCACATCACCACCGTTTGGAGATGACTGAGGTTCTGCGTCCGTTGCTGGTTCTGAGTTGACTGATCCATCTCCATCCCTAGGCTTTCCAGAGACCTCTTGATCTTCTAGGACTGTTGATGATTCTGGGACTGATGAATCCAAAAGAGATTCTCCTTCATGAACAGAAGATGAACTTTCTAATGGTTCTACTCTGTTGGAAATGTCAGATGCTTCTAATGGCTGAGCTTCTGCATTATTTGTTGACCCCAAACCAGTGATTTCCAACTCAGAAAGTAGCTGAGATCCTCCATTATTTTCTGACTCCACCGTGGTTGTTTCTGCCCCATTATTATTTAGGGAGAATTGTCCATCACTACTTCCTTCGGTATCCTCTTCGCTGGTGGATGTTTTAGACTCTCTGTCCAATGGACCTTGAGAAGATGTTTCACTGATAGTATCCTCTGTGGTTGATGAAGCCAAAGGTGATACTATCTCACTGGCTTCAGAGGTTTGCAGTTGTTCTGTCTCTTTAGACATTTCAGGTGCTACTTCATTGTCTGGAGATGGTTGCGAACCCACAGCGGATGGCTCAGAAGCAGAAGTCTCCGTTCTTTCATCTGAGGAGCCTGATAGTAGTGCTCCATCCTCAGAAGATACTGGTCCTGTTGACAGTTCAGCGTCATCCCTTGGGACTGAGGTCTCTCCATCTTCCATAGGCGCCAGAGCTAAAATCCCTCCAATGGGAGAAGTCACAAATTGTCCCACAGAAAAGTCACTTCCAGGTTGACCATCATTGCTCGCTGACCCTGCGTCATCTTCCTCATCTCTATTTTCATCTACAATTTCAATGCCTGGAGAAGAATCAAGAGTTTTGGAGGATAGATTTGGGGAGAGTTCTCCATCTTCACTCTCCGAGTTGGAAAGCCTATCTTCAATAGTTACTGAAGATGTTTCCTCTGAGGGTTCTTGGGTTTTTGTTGACGTATCAGTGTCTACAAGGGGAGAAATTGTCCCAGATTTTACAGCTCCAGAGCTTGGGATACTGGTTTCCAGGGCATCTTCAGAACCTAGCTGTTGCTCAGAAAGTGGAATATTGCTTTTGTCCTGGGTATCGTCACCATCTAGAAGAGGTTCCTCATGAACCCCTGGCTCTGAGGTAGATCCAAATCTCTCTTCTTTAGGAGATACAATGGATCCATCGCTTGCATCTCCAGGAATGCTTGGTTCCTCAGTAGCTTCTGCAAGAACTGATGGAGGGTTTATGATGGATGGAGCAGAGGAAGTTTCTTCTCCATTGAGGGAATCTTCTGGATCCACTGACTGTGTTTCTGCGTCATCTTCTTTTGATGGTTGGGGAGAAGTTGCCATCGGGGTTCCGGAAATTGAAGAGAGCTCTGTATCAGAAGGTGGGAAATCTGACACACTGTGATCTTCACCGTTGGCTTGTGTGTCTACCTCATCTGAAGAAACCCTTGGGTTGGTGTCACTGTTTCCAGAAGCTATAACTCCAGGAGATCTAGTGGGCGAGACCTCACTTCCTTCCCCCTCTGAAGATGGTTCATAGCTAGATCCAGGAGCTGAAGCTTCTGTAGGTGGTCCTTGAACCTCAGTAGCTCCTTGATGATCCACAGCAAGAGAATCTTCTACATCCCCGGAGCCTGTTTCCACGTCATTCTCTTTTGGCAGTTGAGAAGAAGGTTGAGAACCAGGTAAGGAGTTGGATGGAAGCTCTGTTGCATCTGGTTCTGAAATGAGAGGTCCAGAAAGTGCTTCATCTGGAGATGTTGAAGGAAAGGTATCTTCTACTTCTGAGAAAGAACCGGAACCAGATGTCAGTGCATTCTCTACAAGTGACTGACTTGGAGATAGTTGGTCATCAGTTCCTGATCTTCCCACAGGCAGTGGGGTTCCAGAAATTAGAGAGAGCTCTGTATCAGGAGGGGAGAGATCTGACCCACTGCCATCTTTGCCGTTGGCTTCTGCGTCTAGCTCACCCAAAGAGGTACTAGTGTTTCCAGGTGATCCGCTAGGTGAGATCTCATTTGCTTCTGTAGATGGTCCATCATCAGTGGATGCAGGCACTGAAGCTTCTGTGGGTGATCCTTGAGTTTCCACAGGTGGTTCTTGAGCCTCACCAGGTCCTTCATTGTCTGCAGATGGAGGAGAGCTCCCCACCGTATCAACCAAAGCCCCTGATTCATTTTCAGGCACAGTACCCGAATCTGAAGAGATGGGATTTATTGCATCCTCCTCAGGAACAACGTTGGAGGCGGTCGTAGTAGCCTCACTATCTTCTAACTCTGAATCCGTTGTTTCCACCCCAGGGTTCAAGGAGGAAGCTGTGCCACTGAGAACATCTGCAGATCTTTCTTCATCAGGTATCTCAGTTGCCTGGGCAGGTTCTTCTCCTGGAAGCGGCAACTCTTCCTCTACATCAATCTTTGGGCTTCCTGTGTCTTCTTGTCCTCCTCCTCCTTCTTCTTCTCCTTCCTGTTCTCCTCCTTCTCCTTCCTGTTCTTCTCCTTCTTTTCCTTCTAGTCCTTCTTCTTCTGCTGTGGAGGTTATTCCCACCTCACCATCTCCAGGCAAACGAGATGGTATCTCTGGAGTTACCGATGCATCTAATTGTGTGGGAGGCCCTGAGCCAGATGGAGCATCCACGGTTCTACCTGAAGGAGAGGAATCCGAAGCTTCAGCATCTACAAGGTCTTCTGGTTCTTCGCTGGGAAGGTTGACAAGGCTTTCCTGATTGAGCTCTGGGCCTGACGAAGGTGGGATTGGATCTGCATCGCCTCTTCCTCCTTCAGGAGAACCAGAATCCACACTAGCAGGAGATGGTTGAAGGGAGTCATTGGTTCCTGGAGATCCAAAGTTTTCATGGGTGAGCAATGGCTGAATGGGAGGGGATCCTGTTGAAGACTGCGAGGTCTCAGGATGACCCTCGGAAGACAATGAAGGGAGATCTCCAGAATCTACGTTCTCTCCTGTTCCTTGGAGAGGCAGGTCTTCAGGGGCGCTAGGGAAAACGGTGGGATTTGAGGATGGGTCTTCTAACGTCCCACTCTCATCCATGGACGGTTCTGGAGTTTCTCCCACTGTAGCTTCAGTTTCTACCCACAAAGTTGGGTTGGGCTTCAACTCCTCGTCCAGATTCGGTTCTCCAGGAGTGTTGTCCAACTGCTCGTCTCCTTCTGGAGGATTTTGGCTGGATATTTCCGCCTGGGCTTCATCTTCAGAGGGAGATGTTAAGAAGTCTTCCTTCAAGGAAGTCACGGAAGGATCAGTTATGCTGGAGGATCTCCCTGTGATTGGCTCGGTGGCTTCATAGCCAGTCTCCAAATCTGGTGTTTCTTTGGTGGCTTCCTGGGACTCCGCAAGAGTGTCTCCTCGAAGGGTCTCTCTCCCCAAAGTTGGTTCTGAAGAGTTGACTTGACTCAAGGCGCTCTTGTCTGCTGAAGTTTCCTTGAGATCTTCTGGGATTTTGAAGGTTTGGGGTGTGCTGGCCGGAGAAGCAAAATCATCTTTGCTGGACGCCAACCCAAAATTGGGAGGTTCTCCAGGATTTGCCGTCTCTCCTTCTCCAACAGCTTCGGGGATCTCTCCATTCGTCTCAGGAGGGAAGGTGGTTTCAACCAGGAAATACGGAGCCTCCTCAGTGGCTGTGGGGAAAGTGGGTCCAACAAAATCAGCGTATATCTCCGTGGAAAGAAACTTGGGCGTGGAGTAGTCGTCTTCGATGTCCGGATATTCGGTGGGCACTGGAAGAGCCGCTCCCATTGCGATCCCTGCAAAGGGTTGACAAAAATGAGGGTTACAACTTTTGCTACAAACATCAACCTTCCAGCCGATTTAAATAGATGGAAATAAATTCATTAATGTACAGAAGTCAATGAGGACTAGGTGTGGTACCTTGCTCAACAATAGTAACTGTGAGAGGGATCTAGTGGACAATCATTTAAATGGAAGCCAGCCGTGTGCAGCAGCTGCTAAAAAAAGCCAACACAGTTCTAGGCTGCGTCAACATAGAATCAAGATCACATGAAGTGTTAATACCACTTTATAAGGCCTTGGTAAGACCACACCTGGACTACGGCATCCAGTTTTGGTCACCACGATCCAAAAAAGATGTTGAGACTCTAGAAAGAGTGCAGAGAAGAGCTACAAAGAGGATTAGGTGACTGGAGGCTAAAACATAGGAAGAACAGTTGCAGGAACTGGGCATGGCTAGTTTAATAAAAAGAAGGACCAGGGGAGACATGATAGCAGTCTTCTAATATTTGAAGAGCTTTACCAGAAAAGAGAAGGTCAACCTTGCACTAGAAAGGAAAGAAGGAAGGAAGGAAGGAAGGAAGGAAGGAAGGAAGGAAGGAAGGAAGGAAGGGGGATGGGAGAGAAGGAAAAAAGGGAACGAAAGAGAATAATGAAAAAAAAAGAAAAAAGAGGAAGGAAAGAAAAGGGAAGGAAGGAAGGAAAGAAAGAAAGACAGAAAGAAAGAAAGAAAGGAAGAAAAAGAAAGGAAGGAAGGAAGAAAGAAAGAAAGTTGAGGAAACTAGATGGAGAGAAGACATGGCTAATTTAATAAAAAGAAGGACCAGGGGAGACATGATAGCAGTCTTCCAATATTTGAGGAGCTTTACCAGAAAAGAGAAGGTCAACCTTGCACTAGAAAGGAAAGAAGGAAGGAAGGAAGGAAGGAAGGAAGGGGGATGGGAGAGAAGGAAAAAAGGGAAAGAAAGAGAATAATGAAAAAAAAAAAAGAGGAAGGAAAGGAAAGGAAAAGAAGGACGGAAGGAAAGAAAGAAAGAAAGAAAGACAGAGAGAAGGAAAGAAAGGAAAGAAAGAAAGAAAAAGAAAGAAAGAAAGAAAGAAAGAAAGAAAGAAAGAAAGAAAGTTGAGGAAACTGGATGGACAGAAGACATGGCTAGTTTAATGAAAAGAAGGACCAGGGGAGACATGATAGCAGCCTTCCAATATCTCAGGGGTTGCCACAAAGAAGAGGGAGTCAATTCTCCAAAGCACCTGAGGGTAGAACAAGAAGCAATGGGTGGAAACTAAACAAGGAGAGAAGCCTCAACTTACGACCATTCAAAATTTGAAATTATAGGAAGTCCCTGACTTACAACAGATATCGGAAGACTGCTATCATGTCTTCCCTGGCCCTTCTTTTCTTTAAACGAGACACACCCAATTCCTGCAACTGTTCTTCATAAGTTTTACTCCCTTTTAATCCTCTTACTTCCTCTTCTCTGCATTTCCCCCCCAAAGTCTCATCTTTTTTTTTTTGGTGAAAAAAAATGAGAACATTTTCTGTAAATTTTTGACAGACAAGGAATAATGGATGGAAACTGATCCAGGAGAAAGATTCAACCTGGAAATAAGGAGGAACTTTCTGACAATGAGAGTGATCAACCGGTGGAACAGAAGTTGCCTGCGGAGGTTGTGACCTTCAATGGGAGATTGGATGGCCATTTGTCTGAAATGGGGTAGGGACTCTTGCTTGAGTGGGGAGTTGGACTAGATGACCTACAAGGTCCCTTCCAGCTCTCTACATGGGGCTACCTTTGAAAAGTGTTCGGAAACTTCAGATCGTGCAGAATGCAGCTGCGAGAGCAATTATGGGCTTCCCTAAATATGCCCATATCACACCAACACTCCGCAGTCTGCATTGGTTGCCGATCAGTTTCTGGTTACAATTCAAAGTGTTGGTTATGACCTATAAAGCCCTTCATGGCATCGGACCAGATTATCTCAGGGACCGCCTTCTGCTACACAAATCCCAGCGACCGGTCAGATCCCACAGAGTTGGCCTTCTCCGGGTCCCGTCGACTAAACAATGTCATTTGGCGGGACCCAGGAGAAGAGCCTTCTCTGTGGCGTCCCCGACCCTCTGGAACCAGCTCCTCCCAGATATCAGAGTTGCCCCCACCCTCCTTGCCTTTCGCAAGCTCTTTAAAAACCATCTCTGTCGTCAGGCATGGGGGAACTGAAATTTTTTCCCTTCCCCCTAGGCTTATAGAATTTATACATGGTATGCTTGTTTGTATGATTGGTCTCTTAAATTGGGGTTTTTTAGATTACTTTTTAATATTAGATTTGTTACATTGTTTTCTTTATCGTTGTTAGCCGCCCCGATCTTCGGAGAGGGGCGGCATACAAATCTAATAAATAAATAAATAAACTCTAATAATCTCTTTTTTTTAAGAATTTTTTAAAATAAATATACAGTATATACATTTTAAAAGACCGTACATAACCTTTAGCATCTTTTTCATACTTATTTACATCAATCTTGTATTGTACAATGTCTTAAGTCAGACAAACGATTTACACAGACAACAATAGAAACAGAAAGGACAGATAAGAAAATAAAAAAATAAATCTAATGTAATCTAAACTCATTTTCCAAAGCGCCAGGTGGCAGGACAAGAAGTGATGGATGGAAATTAAATCAGGGGGGGAAGCAATCTGGAATGAAGGAGAAACTTCCTGACAGTGAGAACAATTCACCAGTGCAACAGCCTGCCACCAGAAGTTGTGGGATGCTCCAACGCTGGAAACGGAGATTGGACAACTACTTATCTGAAATGATTCAGGGGCTTGGATTAGAAGGCCTCCAACTACAAATAAAGAGGATTCCGTTTATTATAAAATTTGGAACTCTTTGTACGACTGGTTTAAGAAAAGAAAAGAAAGTTTCTTTCTTTTATTATTATTATTATGACAATAATAATTTGCTTAGATTTTTGGTATAACAAACTTGGTATGATATGTGTGTAATATATATATAGAAACAAAGATCTTTAGGGAGCTAAATATTGAACAAAGAGTATACATAAGGTGGATAGAAAATAATTTACTATAGATAAAATACGTACAGTATAACCAAAAGGATTAATAGTGGATACTGGTTGTATTTGACAGAATATAAAGATATTCAATAACAGAAGAAGTTATATTTTCCCTCCTTTCATGATGATGTAAATTATACATTGATTGTTATTTGTAACTGTTGTTTTGTTTTTGTATTTTGTAAATGTTTTGTTTGTCTATTTTTGGTTGTTATGTTTTTAAAGAAAACCTCTCCAGATTCCTAAGAGGTCAGTAAGGGGCGAGTACAAGTGCACTAGAGAGCCTTCCATCCCCTGTCCTATTGCTCTCCTATATCTCCTCTACCTTTCTTCTATTCCTATATCTCTTCTTCCATTCTTTCATTGATATGTTCTATTCCTATATCTTCTCTTCTATTCTTTCTTAGATATATTTTACTATGAGTATCTCCTCTATAACCTTCATCATGTATTTTACTATGAGTATATCCTCTATAACAGTGTTTCCCAATCTTGGCCACTTGAAGATATCTGGACTTCAACTCCCAGAATTCCCCAGCCAGCATTCATCCCCAAACCCCCAACACTTTACCCTTAGATTATCCATGGTTGACCTCTCCAGATTCCTAAGAGGTCAGTAAGGGGCGAGTACAAGTGCACTAGAGTGCCTTCCATCCCCTGTCCTATTGCTCTCCTATATCTCCTATACCTTTCTTCTATTCCTATATCTCTTCTTCTATTCTTTCATTGACATGTTCTATTACTATAACTTCTTTTCTATTATTTCTTAGATATATTTTACTATGAGTATCTCCTCTGTAACATTCATCCTATATTTTACTATGTGTATATAGATATATATCCACTAAAACCCTCATTGTGTATTGGACAAAATAAATAAATAAATAAAAATAAATAAAAAATTTAAAAATTAAAAAAAATATAAGGCCTCCAAAGTCTTTTCCAGCTCTATTCTGATTAATTGCTCGAGTGGCCTTTCCATCCTTAGGTAGGGCAGCTTCAGCCGAGTCCCCAACGGACAGGCTGGGCTGTGCTAGGTACAAACTCCTTTATGCCTTTCCTATCAATAAATCTCTTCTCGTGATAAAACCACCTTCGCTAATCATTGCTCAGGTCCGAGTCCCGCTCCCCAAAACACCCACGCACATACCTGGCATGGCAATTTTACCCTGAGGGGGAAATACTGGAATGGTGTTGGCATCCAAGCCAAATAAAGCTAATAATTTTTTTTTTAATTGCTCCCTGAAACCTAGCGAATTCCAAAGCAGAACCCATTATATATATGTAACTAAATATAAATGTGAAGGTCTTGGCATATTCGGATTTCTTCCCGTGTAAGTTTCAGAGATTCCTGGTGACATGTCGATGAGGTCCTACTCGTCATCTTCAGGCTGGTGCTTTTGGCTTGGTGCTAGAGCAAGCAAAGCGTGTGTGTGTCGGAGGGGGGTGCAGCAGTTGGAGATGCTGCCGTGGTTTGGCTTCTGGGTGGTGGTTGTATTTGGCCTGTAGGGTGGGTGAAACCCTAACCCTAATCAAATACAACCACCACCCAGAAGCCAAACCACAGCACCACCTCTAACTGCTGCACCCCCCTCCGACACACACACAAAACAAACTGACAAACACCATGAGCATATGACAAGACCACAAAGTCACAGCCAAACCAAAACCCAGGATATTACACCACAGACATATATTACAAAACAGCTGACTAGCCTGCAGGCTCCAACTACTCAGGATATCACCCCTAATTGGTGGGCGGGTGGGTGTATGGGTGGGTGGGGGGTGGATGGATGGATGGATGGATGATAGATAGATAGATAGATAGATAGATAGATAGATAGATAGATGATTGATAGATAGATAGATGATAGATAGATAAATAGATAAATAGATAAATAGATAAATAGATAAATAGATAAATAGATAAATAGATAAATAGATAAATAGATAAATAGATAAATAGATAAATAGATAAATAGATAAATAGATAAATAGATAAATAGATAAATAGAGATAGCGACAGAGTGATATGCCCAAAGTCACCTAGTTAGCTTTCATGGTCTAAGGCAGGACTAGAACTCCCCGTCTCCTGGTGATTGTCCCAAAGTCACCCAGATGGCTTTCCTGTCTAAGGCAGCACTAGAACTCTCCATCTCCTGAGCTCTATCCTGGTGCCTTCAGCCCTAGACCAAACTGATTCTTCATCTACTTCCTCTGGTCATAAACAGGGTGCTGCCTATTGTAGCACTGCCCTGAGTGGTCTTCAAGGGCAGCTCCACGCAAAGCACACTGCAGTAGTCCAGTCCGGTGTGATGCATTCTGGTTGCCCAGGCCAGCTTCAATGCTCTGCTATTTATTTTCCAATTTCTATGAGTGGCACATGGGTTTAACCAGAGGCGCACAAAATGCTTCAGATTGTACATTTCTACATGTCTACATTTACAGTACATGGAAATCCTTCTAGTCCAGCCCCCTGCTTAGGCAGGAAACTCTACACTACTTCAAAACTTCCAGGGTTGGAGCATTCATAACATAGTAACACAGAAACATAGAAGACTGACGGCAGAAAAAGACCTCATGGTCCATCTAGTCTGCCCTTATACTATTTCCTGTATTTTATCTTACAATGGATATGTGTTTATCCCAGGCAGGTTTAAATTCAGTTACTGTGGATTTACCAACCACGTCTGCTGGAAGTTTGTTCCAAGCATCTACTACTCTTTCATTCAAATAATATTTTCTCATGTTGCTTTTGATCTTTCCTCCAACACTTCCCTCCCGGACCTTCTTTAACCCTTTAACATATTTAAATGTTTCAATCATGTCCCCCCTTTCCCTTCTGTCCTCCAGACTATACAGATTGAGTTCATTAAGTCTTTCCTGATACGTTTTATGCTTAAGACCTTCCACCATTCTTGTAGCCCGTCTTTGGACCCGTTCAATTTTATCCATCTCTTTTTGTTGGTGAGGTCTCCAGAACTGAACACAGTATTCCAAATGTGGTCTCACCAGCGCTCTATATAATGGGATCATAATCTCCCTCTTCCTGCTTGTGATACCTCTAGCTATGCAGCCAAGCATCCTACTTGCTTTTCCTACTGCCCGACCACACTGCTCACCCATTTTGAGACTGTCAGAAATCACTACCCCTAAATCCTTCTCTTCTGAAGTTTTTGCTAACACAGAACTGCCAATACAATACTCAGATTGAGGATTCCTTTTCCCCAAGTGCATTATTTTACATTTGGAAACATTAAACTGCAGTTTCCATTGCTTTGACCATTTATCTAGTAAAAGCAATGGAAACTGCAGTTTAATGTTTCCAAAATTCTAGAGGCAAGCTGTTCCACTTATTAATGGTTCTAACTGTCAGGAAATTTCTCCTTAGTTCTAAGTTGCTTCTCTCCTTGTTTAGTTTCCACCCATTGTTTCTTGTTCTGCATTCAGATACTTTGGAGAATAGGTTGACTTTCTCTTTGTGGCAACCCCTGAGATATTGGAAGACTGCTATCCTGTCTCCCCTGGTCCTTCTGTTCTTTAAACTAGACAAGTCTTCCGCCCAACCATGGTTTGCTCAGATTTCTTTCTTTCTTTCTTTCTTTCTTTCTTTTTCTTTCCTTCCTTCTTTCTTTTTTCTTTCTTTCTCTCCCTCTTTCATTCCTTTTCTTTCCTTCCTTTACCTTTCTTCCTTCCTCTCTTTTTATTTTTCATTATTTTCTTTTTTCTTTCTTTCTCTCCCTCTTTCATTCCTTTTCTTTCCTTCCTTTACCTTTCTTCCTTCCTCTCTTTTTATTTTTCATTATTTTCTTTTTTCTTCCTTTCCTTCCTTCCCTCTCTCACTCTTTCATTCTCCCTCCCTCCTTCGCTCCCTTCCTCTCTTTTTTCTTTTTTCTTATTTTCTTTCCCTTTCATTCCCTTCCTTCCTTCCTTTCTCCCTCCCTCCTTCCCTTCCCTCCCTCCCTTCCCCCTCCTTCCTTCCTTCCTCCCTCCCTCCCTTCCTCCCTTCCTTCCTGGGAAAGCCCTTCAAATGTCGGAACACTGCGATCCTGTCTTCCCTGGTCCTTCTTTTCATTCAACTAGCCAGGCCCAGTTCCTGCAACCATTCTTCGTATGTTTTAGCCTCCAGTCCCCTGATCCTCCTTGTTGCTCTTCTCTGCCCTCTTTCTAGAGTCTCAACATCCTTTTTGCATCGTGCAGGTTGGCAGCGATTGTTTTTTTCTGCAGTTCCAATTGTCTGGGGTTGGACTGGAAGACCAACTCTATAATTCTGTATGGGTCTCCTGTTTGAGCAGGGGGTTAGACTAGAAGACCTCTAAGGTCCCTTCCAGCTTTATTCTGATCAAAACCTCCAAGGAGCCTTCCTAACTATGTTACCGTATTCTGTTATTTGGATTAGCAAAGTTCTCCTTCTCTACTGTCCACCCTCCAACCTTTCCTTCTCCCTCAATTGCACCTTTAATTAAACAATGACACACACACCCCTGGGTACTTAACATGCCCACCCCCCTCTTTAAATGTGGCAAAAGCCAACTCACCGTACAGAAGCCATGCCCAGAATCCGACCAAGGCTCCTGGCAGAAACTCCTTCGGGCTTCCCATGGACCAGTCGGGTTGACTTTGCTGGAGAAGACCACTGGGGGGCTGAAGTCCTTCGATAGGACCAAGTAGAATCTCCGATGGGGCCCGTGGGTCTTTATAAGAGATGGAGAGGGGGCTGTGCCCATAGCCACACCCTCCTTCCTCCAATTCTCTGGTTACCACCGGAGGGCTGGGAAGAGGTCAAGTTAAACAAAGGTGCTTTTCGTTCTAACCGAATAATTGAAAAACAGAGTTGGAGAGAATAGAATAGAAATGAATAGAATAGAATAGAAAATACATTGGAATAGAATAGAATAGAATAACTGGAGAATAGAATAGAATAGAATTTGATAGGATAGGATAGGATAGAATTTTGTTGGCCAAGTGTGACTGGATTATTTGAATTTAAGTAGTATTTTACGAGTCCTCGGAGAGGGGCAGCATACAAATCTAATGAATGAATGAATGAACGAATGAATGAATAAATAAATAAATAAATATTTATGTGCTTTATTATTTAATAAGTAGCATGCCGTAGCACGAGATAGAGAAAATAATTTCTCTTCCATGTATATAAGTTAGATCCAGACTTATTCATACTTATCTCAGGTCCACTAAGATAGAATAGAAAAGAATAGAATAGAATTTTTTATTGGCCAAGTATGATTGGACACACAAGGAATTTGTCTTTGGTGCAGATGCTCCCCGTTGTCATCGGATACAAATAAGCAATCAGGAAACAATATTAAAATAAGTCGTAAGGACATAAGCAACAAGTTAGAGTCCTACAGTCATAAGTAGGAGGAGATGGGTGATAGGAGTGATGAGTAGACTAATAGTAATAGTAATGCATCCTTAGTGAATAGTTTGACAGCGTTGAGGGAATTATTTGTTTAGCAGAGTGATGGCGTTTGGGAAAAAACTGTTCTTTGTCTAGTTGTCTTGGTGTGCAGTGCTCTGTAGCATCATTTTGAAGGTAGGAGTTGAAACAATTTATGTCCAGGATGGAATAGAATAGGATAGAATTCTTTATTGGCCTAGTGTGATTGGACACACAAGGAATTTGTCATTGGTGTCTTTGGTCTTATTATTATTATTACTCATATTATTACTCAAGGAGTAATTCAAGGGCTACCTGTACAATTCTGGACAAATGGCTGCCCAATCTGTTCTTGAACATCTCTAGTGATGGAGCACTCATCTTTACAACTCAAATGAGAATTTACTCGTGAAATCTTTGGTGTTTGATTTTTGAGTTAGTTATGTTGGAAGGGACCTTGGAGGTCTTCTAGTCCAACCCCCTGCTTAGGCAGGAAACCCTATGCTACTTCAGACAAATGGTTATCCTTGGACTTTATGTTGTATCCTGGAATGGCTACCTTGTAACGCTGTAAATAGTTTGTTCCTCTTTTCCAGCGCTGTCTGAGCCCAAGCAGGAAGTCGCTCCTGATTGGCTCAGACGCGGCCGGCTCTCGCTTTGGCGGGAACCGCAAAAGTATAAAAGAAGCGGTTTCTCCCTGCAGAGCCAGTCGGTACTCGCTGAACTGTCACTTTACCTTGCTGAGCTGTCACTTGTTCTCTGAGCTGAATAAAAGTACCGATTGCTCAAAACCCTGTCTCTGGGTCTACTTCACTGGCGACGAACGAACGGAAGAACTTCGCGTGCAACATGGACAAAATCCAGATCGGCCAGGCTCCAGAACTCTTCGATTCCGAGAAAATGACATGGGACGAGTACATGGCCACCTTCGAGATATTCCTCGAGGCGGCGGGAATGCAGGACGCCGGAGCCGATCGCAGACGGGCTATTTTTCTCAACTACTGCGGCGCAGAGATCCATAGACTTGCCCAAACTCTCACCGAGCCAGAACAAGCAAGAGCCACAGCGTGGGACGTCCTTCAACAGAAACTAGCGAGCCATTTTAAACCAACCAGACCAGCCATGGTTTACCGGCATCAATTTCACATGATGGCTCAGAGAGAAACCGAGTCAATCAGCCAATTCACAACGCGGCTTCGAACGGTACTTGCTCAATGCAAGTTTCAAGACCCGGAAGCTCGCCTTACCGACGCCTTGGTTTTCGGCATGAAGAGCAACTCGGTGAGAAACAAACTCCTCACCGAAGAAGAGCCGACGCTACAAACCGTAATTAAATTAGCACAAACCGCGGAAGCAGCCGACGCAGCGGCAAGAGAATTAAAGGAGCACGGAAGGCGAGAAATCATTGCCAAAATCAACGCCGAGTCTCCCAGCGCCGAGGGAACAGACGACCTCAGCCAGCCGACTAGAAACGGGGACAACTGCCTCCTCCTGCAAGACCAGCCGAGACATCCTAGAGCTACTCACCCAGCCCCCTGCGCGGGCTGCCGGGGAAATCACCAGCGCCATCGATGCCCCTTCCGAGACGCTACTTGCCACCGTTGCAACCGGAGAGGCCACATCGCCATCGCATGCAGAGCAACGGCACCAGAAGAAACGTTTGCCACACAACAATACCAGCGACCTCAAAACCAACCCCCCCAATCGCGAGAAAGGAGACCTTCCGCAGCTCGGGTCAAAGGAACTACTCAAGCGCTAACCGCGACTACAATAGAGGTAACTCTAAATTTTCCGTGAATAACACGGCAACCAAAAAGGGGGCTAAAATTGTTATCTCATTGTTACTAAATAACCAGCCTTGCTCAATGGAGCTGGATACGGGCTCGAGATATACCATCATGCCCTGGGAAAAATTTAAACTATACATGCCTAATGTGTCTAAGGCTGACTTAACTCAAACCTCATTGGTGATCAGAGACTTCCAAGGGGGGGTAATCTCGGTCCTGGGAACAGCAAATGTACCTATTGCCTTTAAGAATGTGAAATGTACCCTTCCCATGCTTATTGTGACGGGGGCCAAACACTCCCTGCTGGGTCTAGCGTGGATGGAACCGTTGGGGATCGAAATTTCGGGTGTGTGTAATGTAAACTGTGATAATATGCCTAACTTTGTGAAAGAGTTCCCTGAAGTGTTCAGCCCCACCTTGGGATTGTATAAGGGACCCCCTATATCTTTCTCTATCGACCCAAAGGTCCCACCGGTCAGACTGAAACCTCGCAGGGTTCCCCTTCCGCTTCTCCCCAAGCTGGACATGCAGCTGGACAAACTCATTAGTCAAGGTATTTTGGTCCCTGTGGAACAGGGGCCATGGGAAACTCCCATAGTGACACCATTGAAGCCAGATGGCTCTTTAAGAGTTTGCGCTGATTACAAATCAACCTTGAATAAGGCACTCCAACACCACCCCTACCCCATCCCGGTCGTGCAACAACTCTTACACTCCCTGGGGGAGGGAAAAAGGTTCGCAAAGATCGACCTGGCCCAGGCTTACCAGCAGCTTCCGGTCGATGAACAAACAGCAAACGCCCAAACGATTGTAACACACAGGGGGGCTTTCAAATGCACGAGGTTACAGTTTGGGGTAAGCATAGCCCCAGGAATATTCCAGAGCATCATGGAACGCCTATTGTCAGGGGTAAATGGGGCAATTCCATATTTTGATGACATCTTAATTGCAGGGGAAAACCAGGGGCAAGTGAACAAAAGAATAAGGGAAGTACTTAAGAGGCTACAGGACAAAGGGTTACGAATCAAGCCTGATAAATGTGTCTGGGGAACTGACAGTGTTGAATTCCTTGGGTATAAAATTGATAAGGAAGGTATCCACCCCACAACAGAGAAGCTGAGAGCAATTAGAGAAGCCCCAGAGCCACAAGATAAGAATGAGTTGCAGGCATTTTTGGGCCTCCTTAATTTTTATTCCGTTTTTTTAAAGCAGAAGGCAACAGTAGCAGAGCCTCTCCATCGTTTACTCCAGGAAGAAGCCCGCTGGACATGGGGGAAAACTGAACGTGAAGCTTTTTCTCAAATAAAAAATTTAATAACTTCTAAAAGTGTAGTAGTCCAATATAGTGCTTCACTACCCATTAGGCTCACGTGCGACGCTTCGCCGTACGGCATAGGAGGAGTCTTAGCTCACGTTCTACCGAATAAGACAGAGGCCCCAATAGCATTCTTTTCAAGAACCATGACCAGCACAGAGAGGAATTATAGCCAGTTAGACAAGGAGGCTCTAGCATTAGTGGCAGGGGTAAAGAAGTTTCACAATTACATTTTTGGGAGAAGCTTTGAGCTAGTCACTGACCACAAACCCCTACTAGGCCTGCTAGCCCCCAACAAGCCCACTCCACCTTTTATGTCTCCAAGACTAATCAGATGGGCCCTTTTCCTCTCAGGGTATCAGTATGAGCTCACCCACAAGGGGGGGAAGGAAATCAATCATGCAGACGGCCTCAGCAGATGCCCCATAGCAGACTTGGTAGAAGACCCTGTTCCTGCCACAGATGTGCTAATGATAGAACTCGAGGAAAACCCACTAACCACAGCAAAAGAGGTAGCTGCACACACGCAGCAAGACCAAATCCTTAAACAAGTGGTGAACTGTGTTCTAAAGGGATGGCAAAATGATATTGTTAAACCTGAATTGTGTAATTTTAAGAACAAAAGGCTTGAATTATCATATGTAAAAGGTTGTTTGCTGTGGGGGGATAGAGTGATCATCCCCAAACGCCTAAGGGAAAAGGTACTCAAAATGTTACACGTGGGCCATCCTGGGATTGTCAGGATGAAGAGCCTAGCAAGGGGGCATTTATGGTGGCCAGGGCTTGATGCTGATATTGAAAGTTGGGTTTCAAAGTGTGACCCGTGCCAAGAGTCTAGGCCCAGTCCCCCCAAAACAACTCCGGCTGAGTGGGAACAGCCTGCTGGCCCTTGGTCTAGGATCCACATTGATTTTGCTGGCCCAGTGGGGTCTCAGTACTTCCTAATAGTGGTTGATGCTTTCTCCAAATGGTTGGAAATAATAGCAATGAACAACATAACCACAAGTGCCACTATCAAGGTATTGAGCAGACTGTTTGCATCCCATGGTTGCCCTGATCTATTAGTGTCTGACAATGGACCACAACTAACAGCCAGGCAATTCGAATTATTCCTAGATGGCCTAGGGGTCAGACATGCCCTCATCTCGCCTTACTCGCCCTGGGCTAACGGGTTGGCAGAACGTTACGTAAGGGTGGCAAAGGAGGCATTGCACAGGTCAGGCCCTGGAGATGTGCAACAGAACTTGGACCAATTCTTATTAACCCAGCACATTACCCCTAACTCGCACACACATGTAAGCCCTGCAGAGTTATTGATGGGGAGAAAGTTGAGGTCACCATTAGACAGGTTAAACCCAAGGTTCTGTGTGAATAATAACCAAATGTGCATGAAACCAGAAAGAGAAATGTATTTGGGTCAAAATGTATATGTAAAATGCTTTGATGGAAATGTAAACTGGATGAAGGGAATTATTGTTAAGCAAAACGCACCCAAGACTTATATTGTTAAACTGGAGGATGGTCGTTTGTGGAAACGACACATAGACCACATTCGGAAACGAACTGAAAACCAATTGCAACAACCCGCTGACTCGGACTCTCCCCCTTCAACAGACTTTTGTACATTGCCCGAACTAAGAAACACGCAAAGAGACTTATCGGGCCAGGGGGAACCATCCAGCGACGCCGAGCCATCCTCGTCCTCCGAGGCCTTCGTTGGGCCCGCCAGGCCAAGTCCGCCGCACCGGGAGAGCAGCGGCGAGCCATCCTCCACAGTCAGTGGCGAAGGAGAAAATGGACTGCGCAGGTCAGCGCGAGAGCCTCGAAGGCCTCACCGATTGGACGACTTCGTCACGTGGCTTTCTTGATGGATGAGTCCAACTATGAGGGGAGGGGTGTTGTATCCTGGAATGGCTACCTTGTAACGCTGTAAATAGTTTGTTCCTCTTTTCCAGCGCTGTCTGAGCCCAAGCAGGAAGTCGCTCCTGATTGGCTCAGACGCGGCCGGCTCTCGCTTTGGCGGGAACCGCAAAAGTATAAAAGAAGCGGTTTCTCCCTGCAGAGCCAGTCGGTACTCGCTGAACTGTCACTTTACCTTGCTGAGCTGTCACTTGTTCTCTGAGCTGAATAAAAGTACCGATTGCTCAAAACCCTGTCTCTGGGTCTACTTCACTTTAAGTCCAAAAATTCTGTGAGTTAAAATCCTCCAGGCTTAAAGTTGCCAAGGTTGGAGACATTGGAGTAGAGCACTTTGACAAATGCATTGCTGAAATTAAGATACATATTATATTTACTGCATTCCCTAGTGATGGCAAACCTTTTTTGGTTTAAAAATAGTTTGACAATGCCCTCAACACTGTCAAACTGTTCACTAAGTCTGCACTACTATTACTACTAGTTTTTCTCATCATTCCGTTGCAGCATATGATCTTGTGGGCAATATTTAGATCATGTTTAAGGTGTCGTAGTTCTAAACTTTCTAGGCCCAGGAGTGTAAATCCACTTTCGTAGGGAATTCTGTTTCGAGTGGAGGAGTGAAAGGCTCTTCTGGTGAAGTATCTCTGGACATTTTCGAGGGTGTTAATGTCTAAGATGCGATATGGGTTCCAAACAGATGAGCTGTATTCGAGGATGGGTCTAGCGAAAGTTTTGTAAGCTCTGGTAAGTAGTGTGAGATTTCCAGAGCAGAAGCTACGTTACACATAGTGTGTGTAGTTTTCGAAGAAGTCACCTGGTCTGCTTAGGTGAGCCACCCCCTCAAACATCCTTGGAAGGCGCAGAACAATTTGAGTGAGGGCCGACGGTCCCTCAGGGACATAAAAATGTAAATCCTGATCCAGTCCATTAAATCTGCTGATGAGGTCACAGACCATGAATCCCTGGGGGCTCTCTGGATCACCTACCACTCATTCTTGGGCCGATGAGTCAAAGAAGGGCACAGTGTCACCAGCCAATCAAAAAGGAGCCGTTCCTGCCGATATCGGAAGGATCAGACATGTTCTTTCAAAAAAAAACCATGAAAGGCGATTAAAAGGGTCTTCTCACCCCCTGTGTGAATTCCAGAGTTATTCCTCATAAGTTACGAGTTTGTTTATGGGGAGCATGGAATTTTCCAGAATTGGTTTTTGTGGTGGAGTGTGGGAACATGTTTGAAAGGCGGTGTGAGGAGCGGATTGTGGTAGGGGAAATGTCCAGTATCCAGTTCCTATAGGTACATTTATTTTTTGTGGGTATAATTTTTTTAAAATTTTCTACACCATAAAATAAAACAATATATGCCGTAGTTATAAACACAACAACAATGCTTAAAATCGATCATATATAAACTTTTCTTATTAGAAACTTAGAAACATAGAAGTCTGATGGCAGAAAAAGACCTCATGGTCCATCTAGTCTGCCCTTATACTGTTTTCTGTATTTTATCTTAGGATGGTTATATGTTTATCCCAGGCATGTTTAAATTCAGTTACTGTGGGTTTACCGACCACGTCTGCTGGAAGTTTGTTCCAAGGATCTACTACTCTTTCAGTAAAATAATATTTTCTCATGTTGCTTTTAATCTTTCCCGCAACTAACTTCAGATTGTGTCCCCTTGTTCTTGTGTTCACTTCCCTATTAAAAACACTTCCCTCCTGGACCTTATTTAACCCTTTATGCTTAAGACCTCCCACCATTCTTGTAGCCCGTCTTTGGACCCGTTCAATTTGATCCATATCTTTTTCTATGTGAGGTTTCCAGAACTGGACACAGTATTCCAAATGTGGTCTCACCAGCACTCTATATAGCAGGATATTACTCATTCAATGGAGGCTCTTATCTCTCCTCATCTAAATTTTTTTATTAATTTTATACAACATTGTCAATTCTTAAAAGTCTAAATGAAAATTATTCCTCTCCATCTTAGTTTATAGTTTATTAGATTTGTATGCCACCCCTCTCCGAAGTCTATCTTACTATAAAAAGTTACACTACATCAACGCAAACAATAATAAAATCTCTTTTATCTAAATTCTGATATTGTATCATATAGCTAATTTAAAATTCCATATATCTACAGTATATACATCTTTAATAAAAGAAACTATTCATAATATATCACCTACTTCATAAAATAATGTTTATATGTTTAAAATCTAAACAATAAGTAAATTTTGTGTTATATTGTTATATAGTGCTACCACCATTTCTCATCTTTGCCATCTAGCTTCCAAAGTTTAAATCAAATTCTCATGTTTCAATTCTTCCAAAATTAACCAATTACTAATACATACAGGGTGTGTTCCAAAAGTAATGCAATTATTTTTTTAAAAAGGATTTATTGAACAGATTTGCACAAACACTTAAAATTCTTCAAAGTACTATCCTTGGGCCTCTACACATTTTTTTTCCAGCAACCCTGCTATGACTGGTACGCACCCTGGAAGGCGTCTTCGGGGACCTCTCACAAGGTCTTCATCACAGCTGATTGGATTTCTTCAATGGACGAAAAACGCGCCTTGCCACAACGCGCAATGAGTCCGCGGGTTCCTGGCCAAACACCAGGTGCCAACGCTGCCCCACCCCCCCATAGTACTGACGTCGCCCCAGCAGACTTCTTTTTGTTCCCAGACCTGAAAGGAACCCGTTTTTCGTCCATAGAAGAGATCCAATCAGCCTTGCGAGAGGTCCCCCAAGATGCCTTTTAGGGCACGTATCGGTCATGGCAGAGTCACTGGAAAAAATGTGTAGAGGCCCAAGGACAGTCCTGTCTTTGGAAATCTTTGCTTCTCCTTAGCAAGTTTTTGATAGAAAGGAGCTTCAATTGGGAATCATATGCCTAGATTTCTTAGCGATTTTTTTGGTTTGATTAATTTCTATTAATTTGCTGCCTATCTCGTGACAAGGAAATCGTCGTCAACATCTGGACAAAGAACCAGAAAACTCAACCTTCTCCAAGGTGACCTCTTCTACCAAAAGGTTGACCTTCACCAATTTATTTTCCTAATTTGGCCAAATCGTTTGAAGACTTAATAGATGACCAGCGTGTTACATAACCTGGTTAAGGAGGGGAATTTTTCCTTCCAGTCCTCCAAACACTTTCCAAATTAATGATCTGAATCTTCTGCGTCGCGTCACAGCATTGGCCAAACCGATGATCCGTTCAGTTGGACACTAATCGCCCGAGGGGCTGAAATATGTTTATTTGAGGAGGGGGAAAAATGAACGTTGCAAAAGAGGACGCAAGTTCTTTAAAAGCCCCCTGGGCCGGATGTCAAAGAACCGAGCCGTCATGCGTGATTTTTATTCCCCCTTCAATTTTTTTATGCTCGTGGTTATTTCAAAATTTGGTTGTGGATTCTTGGGTACCAATTCTGTAGGATTCCAGGCCCACCGTTAATTCTATAATTCCCCTTGTTTTGTGTGTGTGTCCTCCAAATCAGAATTAAGTCTGCTTACTTAACAATCTGTGGAAATTCCAGCCCTTTCCAGGAATTATAGAATAACAGAGTTGGAAGGGACCTTGGAGGTCTTCTAGTCCAACCCCCTGCTTAGGCAGGAAACCCTACACCACTTCAGAAAGATGATTAGATGACATCTTCTTAAAAATCTCCAGTGTTGGAGCATTCACAATTTCTGGAGGCAAGCTGTTCTACTGGTTAATTGTTCTGACTATCAGGAAATTTCTCCTTAGTTCTAAGTTGCTTCTCTCCTTGTTTAGTTTCCACCCATTGCTTCTTGTTCTACCCTCAGATGCTTCAGAGAATAGTCTTTGTGGCAACCCCTGGAAGACTGCTCTCATGTCTCCCCTAATTCTTCTTTTCATTCAACTAGCCATGGCCAGTACCTGCAACCGTTCTTCATATGTTTTAGCCTCCAGTCCCCTGATCCTCTTTGTTGCTCTTCTCTACACTCTTTCTAGAGTCCCAACATCCTTTTTGCATTGTGGTGACCAAAATTCAATGCAGTATTCCAAGTGTGGCCTTACCAAGCCCTTGTAAAGTGGCATTAACATTTCACATGATCTTGATTCTCTCCCTCTGTTAATGCAATCTAGAACTGTGTTGGCTTTTTTGGCAGCTGCTGCACCCAGCTGGCTCCTATTTAAATGGGACTCCAAAATCCCTCTCACAGTTACTACTGTTGAGCAAGGTACCACATATACTATACCTGTGCATTTTGTTTTTCTTGCCTAAATGTAGATCATGACTTTTTTCACCCTTAAATTTCCTTTTGTTAGATAGCGCCCATTGTTCAAGTCTGCCAAGATCCTTCTCTATCTTGAGCCTATACAGTGTTCCCTTGATTTTCGCGGGGGATGCGTTCCGAGACCGCCCGCGAAAGTCGAATTTCCGCGAAGTAGATATGCGGAAGTAAATACATCATTTTTGGCTGTGAACAGTATCCCAAGCCATCCCTTAACACTTTAAACCCCTAAATTACCATTTCCCATTCCCTTAACAACCATTTACTCACCATTATTACTGGTACTCACCATTGAATAAGACACTTAGTGATCCTGATATTTATAAACATAATTATTTATTAACAATAATTATTTTTTTGTTATTTATTTGCAAAAATTATTAGTTTGGTGATGACATATGATGTCATCAGGCAGGAAAAACCGTGGTATAGAAAAAAACTTGTGAAGTATTTTTTAATTAATATTTTTTGAAAAACCGTAGTATAGGCTATTCGCGAAGTACGAACCCGCGAAAATGGAGGGAACACTATATTCTAGAGCAGCGGTCTCCAAACTACGGCCCGCGGGCCGGATGCAGCCCGCTGAGGCTATTTACCCGGCCCGCAGCAGCGTGCAAGATTTTACCATATAATATACTAAGTTCCCGAATCTCCCCTCCACTCTGCTGCTGAGCGTCTGGCGGCAACAAGGAAGAGGAAAGCCAGGGGGCGGGCAGGAAAGCACCCTATGGCAGAGCAGCAAGTTCCTCTCCCTAAAGGCGAGAAAGATATTGGCCAATTGCTTTCCTCCCCGCCCCCTGGCTTTCCGCCTCCTCTCCAGACACTCAGCTGCAGACGGTCTTGGTCCCTCCTGCTTTTTTTTTTTTTTTTTTTGCATCGGTGAAGTTTGCGCGCGTTTGGGCACTTTTGGTGTTGGGGGGGTCTGCTGCGGAGAGGGAGAGAGAGAGAGAGAAAGAGGGAGACATAGAAAGGGACTGAGAGAGAAAAATAAAGCAAGAAAGAGAGGGAGAGAGAGAGCGGGAGAGTGCTGCTTTTTTGCTTCTTCGCTGCCCCGCAGGGAGCCTGGAAGCCCTGCAAGAGTGTCTGGAGGGGGCAGTAAACAATTTATCAGGACCCCCCGCGCACTAACTTGTTAACGGCCACACCGTCCCGGCCAGGCAACGGGGAGGCCCTCCCGATGCTTGCCCGCCGCCCAGGCCCCGCGCTTGGAGCCGGGGGCGAAGGGCCTAGCCCGGCTTACTTGGCCCCGGCGCGGCCGAAGCACGGGGCGGAGTAGGCGGCGGCTGCTTCAGGCCCGTCCCCGAGCTGAGCTTCCTTTGGCTTCCTTCGAGGCAAAGCTGCAAAGCTCACCTGCCGCCTCGAAGGAAGCCAAAGGAAGCTCAGCTCAACGAGGACCGGCTCTTGGTCCCTTGAACCTGCCTCCGCCTACGTTCGGGCGAAGGGATCTCCGCAGTGGGCGTTGGTGGCGGTGGCAGCTTCAAGGGACCAACAGCCGGCCCTCCTTCAGCTGAGCTTCCTTTGGCTTCCTTCCTTTGTCTTCCTTCCTTTCTCCCCGAGGAGATCCCTTCGCCCGGAGGCGGAGTCAGAGGCTGCAACAATTCAGCGCCGAGAAAGACCGGCTCTTGGTCCCTTGAGCCCGCCGTCGCCGCCTCCGTTCGGGCAAAGGGATCTCTGCAGTGGGCAGCGGCAGCTTCAAGGGACCAACAGCCGGTCCTCGTTGAGTTGAGCTTCCTTCGGCTTCCTTCGAGGCGGCAGGTGAGCTTTGCAGCTTTGCCTCGAAGGAAGCTCAGCTCGGGGGCGGGCCTGAAGCAGCCGCCGCCGCCGCCGCCTACTCCGCCCCGCGCTTCGGCTGCACCGGGAGCTCTGGTGGGCGCAGGGCAGCAGGGCAAGCCACGAAGGTGGCGCAGCGTGGGTCAAGCGGGAGGGCACAGCAGTAGTCGTAAGGCGGCGGTGGAGCGGTTGGCTGCAAGGCACCGGCGGCGGCTGCTTGATGTGTTGCAGGACGCCGTACATTGCTGGCGCTGCGCTGGGCATGGGGCTGGCACCTCCGTCCTGGGCCAGCCAGCAGGCCAGCGCCAGCAATGTACTGCGACCCGACGTCGGTGCCACCATCTTGGGAGCTTCTGCTTGCAGCCGACTGCACCGCGGCGTGTTGCAGGGCAGAAAAAGAAAGAAGAGAGGAAGGAAGAGAGAAGAAAAGGAGAGAGAGAAAGAAAGCAAGAGAGAGAAGGAGAGAAAACAAGTGAGGGGGGAGGGAATGTGAGAGAGAAAAATGAGAAAATGATGGAGGGAAAGAACGAGGGAGAGGGAAAAAAACAAATGAGAAAGAAGGGGGAAAGGGGAGAGGGAAGAGAGAAGTGGGAAGGAGGGAGGGAGGGAAAGAAGGAGAAATGGCAGGAAAAGGAAGGAAGGAAAGGAGGAAGGAAGGAAGGAAGAAGAAATGGAGGGAACAAAGAAGGAAGGAAGAATGAAATGAATGGAGGGGGCGGAGGAAGGAAGGACTTTTTTTGGGCGGGGGTGTACATTTTTTTAAATTTTTCTCAACATACATTCAACCAATACAATGTACCATCTAATTTTCCCTGAATAAAATGCGGTATTTTGTCAGTAACTAATATCAATCATCAAAAAAGTTGCAAAAGTTTTTTTTCTAATGTTGTCATCCAGGTACATACTTTTCTTTTAATTAAATTCCCTCCTTAATGTTCCTTCAAAAAGTACAACACCAATTATATTTCCAACTTATTAATCATTATGCCAAAGTGCTTCCTTCTTTATATATTTTTCTATAAATATTTTATACATTTTTCTATAAACCAAGAAAACCTTGTTTAGCCAATCAGATGTTAACAAAAGAAAATTAAAAACAAAACATAAACATGTATGAATTTCAGACTTCTTCCCCCCCTCTAAATAGTACATTCCCATTTTGTTTTTTAATGTTAAAACAAGGTATGCGCAGTGTGCATAGGGATTTGTTCATAGTTTTTTTTATAGTCCGGCCCTCCAACAGTCTGAGGGACAGTGAACTGGCCCCCTGTGTAAAAAGTTTGGGGACCCCTGTTCTAGAGAGTTGGCTATTCCTGCCAGTTTGGTGTCATCTGCAAATTTGATTTTTTTTTTTTTTTGCAATCAAAGCTAGAGTTGCTAGTCATTTACTTAAACTAAACGCAAGGGTGTAACTACAACTACAATGGCATTGTATTTCCAACCCTTTTGAAGCAGGAAATACACGCAGGTTGCATTCGCACTAAACTGAGCTGATTACAACATTTGGCTATTTATTTATTTATTTATTCAACATATTAAGCTGTAAATCTTACCAGACCGGCTGGATTTTCTGTCCAAGTTGCTAGGCCAATAAAAGGAATTAAGAACAAGGGAACCTAACCTCGCTTAGCAAGTTGCTCAGAAACAGTCCGGGGGTTGTGTGAACACAGCCAACATCTTGATTTTGTACATTTCGCACCTTAGGGGAGAATCTGACACATGGGTTTCGACAAAATGGGAACGGAGCCTTCGCGGAGTCTTGGAATCGGCCGGCACGAAAAATACGATTGGAAAAACAAAATTGAAATTCGTGATTATGTACGTTCTTAACTGTGCATTGATCCAGAAAAGGAAAAATTGTAGCTTTCCGATCGCTTTCTTTCCCAACTGCTTTGCTAGCCAATCCAGTTCAGGCTGAAGCTGCCAGTAGGAAATTTCGCCTGCAGTTCATCGTTCAGCTAGAAGGGAGAAAAGAAAGACAGACCAGTGTGATATTTTTATGTGAGATTGAACTGAATCCACGTGGGTAAAAAGTTGGACAGATTAGTGAAACAATTCCACGGATCAAAACTTACAATCCTGGATCTTGAAACCTTAGAACTACGACGCCTCAAACACGATCTAAGTATTGCCCACAAGATTATATGCTGCAATGCCCTGCCTGTTAATGATTACTTCAGCTTCAACCGCAACAACACAAGAGCTGACAAGAGATTCAAGCTTAATATTAACCGCGCCAAACTTGACTGTAAAAAATATGACTTTAGCAATCGAGTTGTCGAAGCGTGGAACTCATTACCGGACTCTGTAGTATCATCCCCTAACCCCCAACATTTTACCCTTAGACTAACCACGGTTGACCTCATCAGGTTCCTAAGAGTTCAGTAAGGGGCGTTCATAAGCGTACTAGGGTGCCTTCCATCCCCTGTTCTATAGTCTCTCCTATATCTCTTATATCTTCTCTTCTATCTGTTCTATCCATCATCTATCTATTATATCTCTTTTATCTCTTATATTTTCTGCTATTCTCTCTAGTTATATTTTACTCCTATATTTCTCTTCTATACTCTCATTGTGTATTAATGTGTATTGGACAAAACAAAATGAATGAATGAATGAATAAATAAATAAATAAATAAATAAATAAATAAATAAATAAATAAATAAATATTTCCAGATAAGTCCAATTGTCCCTCTGGAGGAAGAAGGGCGTGGTTAAACCAATTAGCCACCCCTAGTTTTTGGAGAAGGGTGGCATACAAATCTAATAAATAAAGATATAATAATAATAATAATAATAATAATAATAATAATAATAATAATAATTTATTAGATTTGTATGCCGCACCTCTCCGAAGACTCGAAGCGGCTCACAACAATAATAAACAATGTAGACAAATCCAATACTTATCCTTATCATTAAAATAAACCCCTTGCATTGCAGGAAACACTTTTTTCTTGAGGGGAGGCTGCCTGTCAAGCTGCTGCAGAAGCTGGTGATAAATTGATCGCTTGCCCCACCCTAGAAGGCCTGATGTTTATGTGAACTTGGGAGGGGTGATTTTCAGGAAGGAGCAGATGCAGCCACAAAGAATTCTTTCGAGAGGTTCAAGGCCATCCTGTGCCCATCCACCTGGGCGGAAGCGGAAGGAGGACTGGCCACGCTGGCACAATTTTAGTGGGCAATGTGACAAGTTTGTGGGTTGGGGGACAAGGGATGTGAACTTTCAACTGGGTGGGAAACTAAGATTCAGGTTTCCCAGTGAAGGTGCCAGGATGACTCCGGAAATAAATTGGAACTTTGAGGAGCACTTTGACTCGAATTCTGATTTTGTTCAGATGCTACCTGGAACCTTGACAACTTTTCTGTGATGCTCAAATGCCTAAACTGTATGAAGAATAGAAACCTAGAAACCTAGAAGACTGACGGCAGAAAAAGACCTCATGGTCCATCTCGTCTGCCCTTATACTATTTCCTGTATTTTATCTTAGGGTGGATCTATGTTTATCCCAGGCAGGTTTAAATTCAGTTACTGTGGATTGACCAACCACGTCTGCTGGAAGTTTGTTCCAAGGATCTACTACTCTTTCAGTAAAATAATATTTTCTCATGTTGCTTCTGATCTTTCCCCCAACTAACTTCAGATTGTGTCCCCTTGTTCTTGTGTTCACTTTCCTATTAAAAACACTTCCCTCCTGGACCTTATTTAACCCTTTGACATATTTAAATGTTTCGATCATGTCCTCCCTTTCCCTTCTGTCCTCCAGACTGTACAGATTGAGTTCATGAAGTCTTTCCTGATACGTTTTATACATAAGACCATTCTTGTAGCCCGTCTTTGGACCCGTTCAATTTTGTCAATGACAAAATGATGACAGAATGATTGTAGGAATTGGGCCTGGCTAGTCTAATGAAGAGAAAAATGGCACGAGAGCAGACTTCCAATACGTGAAGGGCTGCCACACAGAGGAGGGGGTCGAGCTGACCTCCAAGTGGCCTCAACCACCCTCTCAAAGGATGCAAATGACCAGCTTTGTCTGCCAGGAGTATCAATCTTTCCATTCCTCTCCATCCAGTCAGAACTGAAGAAGCTTCTAGGATGAGAGGGAAAATGTCTTCAAAAGAAAAAAAACATCCAGTTGCCTCTTTGTTCTGTCGGGCTCTCTGGTAGAATCCTCCCAAAAATTCACAGGTACAAATTTCAGACACACACACGTTTGAAAATTCAAAACAATGTTCTTTATAATGAAAATTCACTTAAACCAAGCCCTCTTTTTGTATAGCAAAGAGCCCTCGTGTCTCCAAACAAACTGGTAATTTGTACAAGTCCCTTATCAGTCCCGTGATACTTAGCTTGCAGCTGGGAGGCAATTCACAGTCCTTCTTCTTTCACAAAGTGAAACACCCTTTGCTCTGGTTTAGTTTCAAAGCAGGGAAAAATCAGCACACAAAAGGTCAAAGTCAGCAAAGCAGTCACGAAACACAACAATCAGATAATCCTCCACAATGGCCAAACCCACAGGCTGCTATTTATAGCAGCCTCACTAATGACCACAGCCCCACCCAACCACAGGTGGCCTCATTTTCTTTGATAATAATCTCTCAGTTGTTGCTGCCTATGAATCAATCTCCGCATGCGTGGCTGTATCATTAACTCTTGCTCCAAATCCAAGGAGGAGCTAGATAATTGATCTCCTTCTGAGCTGTCTGCCCCACTCTCCTCCTCCCTGTCACTCATGTCTTCTTGGTCAGAGGAGCCTTCATCAGCAGATTCCACCAGGGGCAAAACAGGCCTGCAGCATGTGGATGTCTCCCCCACATCCACAGTCCTTGGGGCAGGAGCTGGGACAGAGCTAACCACAACACTCTTGAAAAAAGCACCTTTGGGACAACCGGGGCCAAGAATTTCCACAGACTTTTTTTCCAAATGTGCCTTACCCACTTCTGCACCGCGTGAGAGACGGAAGGATCCGTGATGTTTAGCTGGGTGTTGAATCTCACCGACAGGATGAAACGAGTCCTGGCTACCGGGAGGAAACACAGGGAGAAAAAAAAATAAAATTCAAGTAGTTCTTTTTTTTTCTTCCAAAAAAAGAGTTTTTTTAATTATTTTTATTTTGCTCCACAAATTCCCCAAAAGCGTACGCCTTAAAATATATCAATAAAATCATAGCTCAGATAATCAAAATCAATAAGATCAGAAGCAACATGAGAAAATATTATTTGACTGAAGGAGGAGTAGATGCTTGGAACAAACTTCCAGCAGACCTGGTTGGAAAATCCACAGGAACTGAATTTAAACATGCCTGGGATAAACATAGATTCACCCTAAGATAAAATACGTATAAGGGCAGACTAGGTGGACCATGAGGACTTTTCCTGCCGTCAATCTTCTATGTTTCTAAATACATATACATTTTCAATATTTCATAAATATTGGCATACAAATCCAATAAATAATAATAATAATAATAGTAAACCATTGTCTTATTTTACTCCTCTCCCCCCTCTCCTTCCCTCCATTCATCATCTATTAACTTCCTATATTTTCTACTTCCTTCCAGTCTTCTACTTCCCCCTTTACTTCCTCTTCCTCCCTCTAATACTTTTCCCTGAGTATCTCTCATCCTCACTCAATATATATTTGGCAGATTGATATTATGTTCCTTATTTTTATACTAACCGTGCCACTTCTCAAATGATGGTTTTTATTTCATTACCATATTTATAATTTCTATAACCTTGGCATATGTTACACCATTCTAATGTCACCTAAACCCCTAGTTTTGTCTCCTAGGTCAGCCAACAACTCATTCAATTTTTATTCTTAAAATATTGGTATAACTTACATTTACTAGCTAGTTATTATGCCTCTTAATTTTAGGCCTTATTGCTTCCTCTCTTCCTAGTTACCTTATCTTGTCTTATCTTAGAAACATAGAAACATAGAAGACTGACGGCAGAAAAAGACCTCATGGTCCATCTAGTCTGCCCTTATACTATTTCCTGTATTTTATCTTACAATGGATATATGTTTATCCCAGGCATTTTTAAATTCAGTTACTGTGGATTGACCAACCACATCTGCTGGAAGTTTGTTCCAAGGATCTACTACTCTTTCAGTGAAATAATATTTTCTTATGTTGCTTTTGATCTTTCCCCCAACTAACTTCAGATTGTTTCCCCTTGTTCTTGAGTTCACTTTCCTATTAAAAACACTTCCCTCCTGGACCTTATTTAACCCTTTAACCCTATTTAAATGTTTTGATCGTGTCCCCCTTTTCCTTCTGTCCTCCAGACTATACAGATGGAGTCCATGAAGTCTTTCCTGATACGTTTTATGCTTAAGACCTTCCACCATTCTTGTAGCCCGTCTTTGGACCCGTTCAATTTTGTCAATATCTTTTTGTAGGTGAGGTCTCCAGAACTGAACACAGTACAGTAATACCTCATGATACGAACTTAATTGGTGCAAGGAGGAGGTTCGTAAGACGAAAGGTTCGTAAGACGAAACATTGTTTCCCATAGGAAACAATGTAAAGTCAATTAATCCGTGCAACCAAAAAAACCCCCGCAAAAAAACGGCTTTCGGCGACTGCTGGGAAGCCGCGCGGCTGTTTTAAAAGGTGACAGCCGGCCTGGGGGGCTTCCCAGCACCCCCCCGAACTCGGGGTTCGGGGGGTGCTGGGAAGCCCCCCAGGCCGGCTGCGACATTTTAAAACAGCCGCGCGGCTTCCCAGCTGTCTCCGAACGCCGGTTCGTAACTCGAAAAAAGTTCGTAAGAAGAGGCAAAAATTTTCTGAACCCCGGGTTCGTATCACGAGTTGTTCGTAAGACGAGGGGTTCGTATCTTGAGGTACCACTGTATTCCAAATGTGGTCTCACCAGCACTCTATACAGCGGGATCACAATCTCCCTCTTCCTGCTTGTTATACCTCTAGCTATGCAGCCAAGCATCCTACTTGCTTTCCCTACCGCCTGATTATAGCAATAAAGTATTGCTATAACTTACATTTACTAGCTAGTTATTATGCCTCTTAATTTTAGGCCTTATTGCTTCCTCTCTTTCTAGTTATCTTATCTTATCATCTTATCTTATCTTACCATTTTATTTTATTTCATTTATTTTATTTTATTTCTTTTTATTTCTTTTTGCATCTTTTTTATCTTTTTATCTTTCTTTTATCTTTTATCCACATCATGGTTATGGAAAAACAATTAAAAACTACTCCGACATTCTAACCACAATTGTCTCACTTAGCAGGAGACATTTTGGGCTCAATTGAGGCTGTAAATCAAAAACTACCTGCAGCCCCCTTAATTCTACACCTTGTTTCAAGCCCTTTGTGGAAGGAATCGGTGCATAAACATTTGCTGCACACACACCTGGCCTGATAACCCAACCTCAGGTTGAGGGCTTAATCTGGAGCTGAACTGAACCAGAAGCTGAAGGGGAAATTTTGGAAACGAGGGTTTTTAGGAACTTCGGACTTCTTTTGAATTCAGAAGAATTCAACCCTTCAGAGAGGAGGTTGCTTACCTGGAGTTTGAGGGGGACTCGTTGAAGGTGAAGGCGATCTGGGGGTGGAAGGAAGGACTTTGAAGGGGGTTGCAGGATGTTGACTTTTGGGATTTGTGGAGGGGGATGGAGTAGATAATCTCAGGCTGGTCATTTGTGAGTTAGAAGACAGAAGACCGGTGGACGTAGCTTTCAGGGTACTTTTGTCTTGAGTAACTGAAGAGGAGGTTGAGGAGGGAGATATTCTCGGCCACCAGCTGGTGATCATCTCAGCCTCAGAACTCGTGGTAACTTGGGAAGAAGAGCTAGTTGTATCTCCAACTCCAGAACTGGTACTCAGAAGTGTGGAGGTTGCTACTATAGGAGTAGGAAGAGGAGTGGACAAGGAGGAAGTTTTCATCGTCTCGGTTGTAAAAGGAGGAGAGCTAAGACGTTCCTTGCTTGTTGATTCTTCTTGGGTTGTGATGGTCGAGGGGCCTTTGGACGTCTTTTTGTCCTGGGGAGTTGGAGAAGGAGAGCTGGAGGTCATTTCCTGTGTGGTGGATCCGGTGACAACCATGGTTGACTCCATGGTTGAGTGAGTGATCCCAAAAGTAGTCGTAAAGATGGAGGTCATTTCAAGGGATGAAGAAGTTGGAGAGACGCCCTGGGTGCCAGAAGGAGTAGACCCTTCAGGTGAGGAAGAGGAAGGCACCATTTTAGCTACGTCAGGGAGAGTTGTTTCTCCAACAGAGCTCCATGGACTGGTCATTTTAGAGAGAGCCACAGAAAAGGTGAGGTACCCATTGGCTGGTACTGCTGACGTGGTAGCTTCAGAGAGAGCTGTTTCTCCAATGGTGCTCCATGGATGGGTCGTTTGAGAGAGGAGAGCCACGGAAGAGGGGAGGTACCCATTGGTCTGTGTTTCTAATAGGGTAGTTTCTGTGCCACTAGTCGTCTCGGCCACAGATGCAAAAGAATGTGGCTCTGGTGGTGTCGGAGAAGGAGTAATTATGGGCCCGGTTGTAGTTCCACCTAAAAAAGAAAAAATACAGAAGAAATTATGGAATGCAATTATTCGAGAAAGGACGACAAATGAAACGTGAACCACAAACATTCAAATAAGGTCTTCCTTAGCTTAAATATTTAAGTTTGAAGACCTCTGGACTAGCTCCATGGTGCTCTGGTCCAATTCCTGCAAATCCACAAATCTTTTCCCAAGGATTTTATTCTCAGAGAATAAATCCTTTATTCTCTCTTACACAGAATATAAATGGCAACAATACAAGCAGGGTTGCAAGATCATGCACAGTAAATACTTTACGATGCAAATTCACATTCTAAGCTCAAAAGCTGGAGAGGCAAAGCTATGAATCTCTCTTAAGGTGGAGGAGTTTTTCAGTACTAAAAATGCTTGGCTTGGTGTTCTTTTTAGTCTAAATTAGCACAGTCTGTCAGGGTTTATCAAAAGCTTACTTTTCCAGGAGGTATGAATCACACCATTTTTCAATCACGCAGGTTGTCCAAAAGCACTTTCTTTTCTGGTTTTTACCTGGAAGTGACGTATTCCATTTTTACACAATTCTAACAACTGCAGATTCAGAACTTTTTCCCAAGAATATCGTCTCTTCGTTTTGCGAATCTCCTGAACCTAGGATCCACCCATGGGCTGTCAGATATCCCCCCTTTATCTGAAGAGGAACTACTTTCCATGCCAACTTCTAAATCACTGTCTCCTATGCTCTCATCACCACTACTTTCTGATAACCTTAAAGCAGGATAAGCTAAAACCTCTGTTTCCTTATTCTCAGTCTGATACTTCTTGAGGCTGGCAAGGAATACTCACAACACATGGGTACATCAGCACACAGTTTACACACAGTAACTATCAACAATACTCCCCCGAACAGGAACTCCATTAACTCCCCCTTATGGCCAACAGGCACCCCTCTTTTAAAGATACATCCCTTAAACAAACATAAACTACAATTATATGTATTGTAGTACCCAACATAGTATCATACATGGTACTGACAAGACCAACTTGGGGATGTGCCAGTGGCCTGTGCAACTGCCACCCATGTCAGACAATGTGGAGGATGGTGAGGAATCGGTGCCAGAGGCTGAGGTTCAGCCAGGGCCTTCGGAATCTCCAGCAACTCTCGGCAGCCATGAGGAAGAAGAGGTGTCTCCTCTTCTTGATGCACGAGCGCGCAGAGCTGCTAAGAGACAGGAATGGTTACTCAAGAGGAGGTCTCCTAGGGAATAAGACTTAGGGCTAATTGGCCACTCTCCAGCCCACATAAGGACAGCAGAGGCAGCTAAACAGCTGCAGGAAACCATGTTTGAGAACCGTGCATCCGTTGTGAGTGCCTTGCATCTCAGAAACTCTCTACTCTGCTTTTCCTGCTTTTATCGAGAAATACTTCTGGGCCTTTTGCCAAGCCTTTGAGACTTTGTGAGATGACAAGACATGATTGCATTGCTCTGATTTAAGACTCTGCTGAACTTATGCTAAGCTGCTAACAGCGATTCATTAGCAGTTGAGTTTTTGCAAGAAAAGATTGCTTTTAGATTTTTGTGTGTGTGTGTCTGCACTACTAAGCTAGTAATGTAAGTAGTGTAGGGTTTCCTGCCTAAGCAGAGGGTTGGACTAGAAGACCTCCAAGGTCCCTTCCAACTCTGTTGTTGTTGTTGTTATCATTATTATTATTAAAATTATTAGTAGTGATTTATGGATTAAATTAAGTTCATTCAAACATTGTGTTTGCTACATTCGTAACTGGGGCGGAACACACTCCTCCTCCTCCTCCCCTCCTCCTCCTGATTTAGCTGCTGGAGTGGCCAATGGGTAACAGACCACAACATTCCTCCCTTCAACTTTGCCGAATATGCTCTACAGACGTGAGGGATAATCACGCAAGAGACACGCATGAATCTTTGGAGTGATGGTCAAGCATAGTTCCTAAGAATTTCCAAAGATCTCCCTCTGAAGCCGATTGAGTTTCATTCTGAGATTTGCAACCAGCTATTCAGGGCAAGGCTTTCCCAGACTTGTGGTCAACCATTCAGATTGGAGGATACTTACCTGGAGTTTTAGGGAGACTCGTTGAAGCTGAAGGAGATCCAGTTGTGGAAGGAAGGACTTTGAAGGGGGTTGAAGGATATTGACTTGTGGGATTTGTGGAGGGAGATGGTGCAGATAATCCCAGGCTTGTCGATTGTGAGTTAGAAGACAGAAGACCGGTGGAAGTAGCTTTCGGGGTACTGCTGTCTTGAGTAACTGAAGAGGAAGTTGAGGAGGGAGATATTCTCGGCCACCAGCTGGTGATCTCAGCCACAGAACTCGTGGTAACTTGGGAAGAAGAGCTCGTTGTATCTCCAACTCCAGAACTGGAACTCAGAAGAGTGGAGGTTGCTACTATAGGAGTAGGAAGGTCAGTGGACAAGGGGGAAGTTTTCATTGTCTCGGTTGTAAAAGGAGGAGAACTAAGACGTTCCTCAATTGTCGATACTTCTTGGGTCGTGATGGTGATGGTGGTCGACGGGCCTTCAGACGTCCTCTTGTCCTGGGGAGTTGGAGAATGAGGGCTGGAGGTCATTTCCTGTGTGGTGGAGCTGGTGACAACCATGATTGACTCCATGGTTGGGCGAGTGGTCCCAAAAGTAGTTGAAGAGATGGAGGTCATTTCTAGGGAAGAAGAAGTTGGAGAGATACCCTGGGTGCTAGGAGGAGTTGACACTTCAAGTGAGGAAGAGGAAGGCACTGTTGTATCTACTCCAGGTAGACTTGTTTCTCCAATGGTGGTCTGTGGAGTGGTCGTATTTGAGGGGAAAGCCATGGAAGAGGTGAGGTACCCATTGGTCTGTGCTGCTGACGTGGTAGCTTCTGTGCCAGTAGTAATGTCAGACACAGATGCAAAAGGATGTGTCTCTGGTGTTGGAGCAGTAGTAGTTATGGGCATGGTTGTGGTTCCACCTGAAAAAAATAAGAGATGGGTCACTTTTTGTGTTGACCAACACTCTTGTTGACCATCCTTTGTGTTGACCAATCATTAATCAGTGGAATAACCTGCCTTCAGATGTTTTGGGTTCTCTATCCTTGGAAGCTTTTAAGATGAGATTATTTTATTCTATTTTACACATTCATGCGTTCAATAATTGTATTTTATCTCATAATTATTGTCTTTTACCCTTTTCTTATTTTAAATGGTTTTTATTGGATTTTTAGTGGTAATGCGTGTTTGAACCTTGTATTTCGAAAAGAGCCTGTAGGCTAATCCATAAAGCTAATCTAATGCCTAATCTGATTCATTCTCTGCCTTTTCTGCAAAGTCCTTGAATATAAAATGAACAAATAGTTTTCTTTGGATACCATCCGTGGCACAATATGGGCACCCTTGTTGGAGGCAAAGTTGTGATCTTGGTTGTGACTTCTCCTGAAAAGAAAGGGGTCAAGTTTCTTTTGTGCTGCCAACCCTTGCGTTGACCAACCCTTGACCAACCCAGTCTTAACCAAGAAAGACCAGGGGGGACACCAGTAATGGGTTTCTCCCCCTACGGATTTATGCACTATTTATTGAATACTTAATAGTGTTTTTATTCTCCTTCCTTCTCAAGCCCCTTAGTATGATCCTCCATTACTTTTAAAATAGGAAATAATTAAATAGTATGTTTTTACCCATAAACGCATTAATCATTTTAATCATTATCTGGAACAGAACCTTTATAGCAATGAAAGAAAATTGAACTACTTGCCTAATCTGTTATTATACTGAACCTTGTGGGTTCAGGACAAGACCTTCAAATGCCCCTATGCTCCTCAACAAATAATGCTGTCCATCATTGGTCCTTTTTGTGGCTATCCAAATAATGTGACTTAATCAACAGAAAAAGAGTCCAAGCACCTATTTGAAAACTTACCTTGGTCGGTAAGCCACTCCCACCCAGTCACATGAACTTTAAGACGCCCCCCCTGGTCACATGATTGTCAAGCCACTCCTACTCGGTCACATGACCATCAAACCACACCCACACAGTAAGCCACGAGCACATTGTGGTAGTAAAATATTTTGCAGCCCTTTACTGGTTGTCTGCCAAGCCTATTCATCTCCGCCCCCTCCTTTTGTCCCCAGAGCTAGAATGGGGCTTTGCTAGCAGTGGTGGCTCTTTTGTCCCGAGGACCAGCCCATAGATTTCCACTACTCTCCTCTTCTCTGCCTTCTGCGCATCCATGCATCATGCACCAGGACATAGCTGCTCCTCCTGGATATTTACCTGGGGTTTTAGGGAGACTTGATGAAGCTGAAAGAGACGTGAGGATGGAAGGAAGGACTTTGAAGAAGGTTGCAGGATATTGAATTGTGGGATTTGTGGAGGTGGACGGAGCAGATAATCCCAGGCTGGTCGCTCCTGAATTAGAAGAGAGAAGACCGGTGGACGTAGCCTTCAGGATACTTTTGTCTTGAGTAACTGAAGAGGAAGTTGAGGAGGGAGATATTCTCAGCCACCAGCTGGTGATCATTTCAGCCTCAGAACTCGTGGTAACTTGGGAAGAAGAGCTCATTGTATCTCCAACTCCAGAACTGGTAGTCAGAAGTGTGGAGGTTGCTACTATAGGAGTAGGAAAAGGAATTGACAAGGAGGAAGTTTTCATTGTCTCGGTTGTAAAAGGAGGAGAACTAAGACGTTCCTCGCTTGTCGATTCTTCTTGGGTCGGGATGGTGATGGTGGTCGAGGGGCCTTCGGATGTCCTCTTGTCCAGGGGAGTTGGAGAAGGAGGGCTGGAGGTCATTTCCTGTGTGGTGGAGCTGATGTCAACCATGGTTGACTCCATGGTTGGGTGAGTGGTCCCAAAAGCAGTTGTAAAGATGGAGGTCATTTCAAGGGATGAAGAAGTTGGAGAGATACCCTGGGTGCCAGGAGGAGTAGACTCTTCAGGTGAGGAAGAGGAAGGCATTGTTGTAGCTACTCCAGGGAGACATGTTTCTCCAATGGTGCTCTGTGGACTGGTCGTATTAGAGGGGAAAGCCACGGAAGAGGAGAGGTACCCATTGGTCTGTGCTACTGATGTGGTAGTTTCCGTACCACTAGTGATATCAGACACTGATGCCAAAGGATGTGGCTCTGGTGGTGTCGGAGTAGTAGTAGTTTGGAACCTGGTGATGATTTCTCCTGGAAAAAAAAGAGATGGGTCATTTTCTGTGTTGACCAACACTCTTGTTGGCCAACTCTTGTGTTGACCAACCATTAATCAGTGGAACGACCTGCGTTCAGAAGTTGTGGGTGCTCCATCTCTGGAAGCTTTTAAGAAGAGTTTGCACAGCTATGTGTTCAGAATGGTAGAAATAGTATAGCTTTCATAGGAGGGCAGGGGGTTGGACTAAATGACCTCCCAGGTCCCTTCCACCTCTATTACAAGTCTTGGGTGAAATTATAGACATTACAATCTCTCGTTTAGAAACCTAAATAAGATTTTAGTATAACCACAATGTTCAATTTACCAAAGTCTCCATGCATTCATGTTTCCAAATCTATTTTTTCCCTTGCTCATTTTTACACTCTTCCGTTCTTTTGATCCATCATAAAAATAAAATCCGATCTCAAAGACAGACTGGTCTTTACATTCTTCTCTCTCTCTTCTCTCCCTCCTATCTCTTCCTTTCCCTCCCTCCCTCTCTCTCCTTCCCTCTCCTTTACCTCCCTCCCCTCTCTCCCTCCCACCCTCTCCCTAACTCTTCCTTTCTCTCTCTCCCATCCTCCCTCCTATCTCTTCCTTTCACTCTTTTCCTTCCTCTCCCTCTCTCTCTCCCTCCCTTTCCCTCTCCCTCCCTCTTCTTTTCCCTCTCTCCCTCCCTCCTTCCCTCCTATCTCTTCCTCCCTCTCCCTCTCCTCCCTCCCTCCCCTTCCCTCTCCTTTACCTCCCTCCCTTCTCTCCCTCCCTCCCTCTCCCTAACTCTTCCTTTCTCTCTCTCCCATCCTCCCTCCTATCTCTTCCTTTCACTCTTTTCCTCCCTCTCTCCCTTTCTCCCTCCCTCCCTCATTCTATCTCTTCCTTTCCCCCTCCCTCCCTCTCCCTCTCCCTCCCTCTTCTTTTCCCTCCCTCCTTCCCTCCTATCTCTTCCTCCCTCTCCCTCTCCTCCCTCCCTCCCTCTCTCCCCTTCCCTCTCCTTTACCTCCCTCCCTTCTCTCCCTCCCTCCCTCTCCCTAACTCTTCCTTTCTCTCTCCCATCCTCCCTCCTATCTCTTCCTTTCACTCTTTTCCTCCCTCTCTCCCTTTCTCCCTCCCTCATTCTATCTCTTCCTTTCCCCCTCCCTCCCTCCCTCTCCCTCTCCCTCCCTCTTCCTTTCCCCCTCTCCCTCCTTCCCTCCTATCTCTTCCTCCCTCCCTCTCTCTCCCTCCCTCCTTCTATCTCTTCCTTTTCCCCCTCCCTCCCTCCCTCCCTCCCTCTTTTTCCAGGTATTTCAAAGGCACTTTACCAGGAATCTTGGCCGTTTCCAGTAAGAGTAAAACTGTCACGGCTGGAAAATAACCCAGAGCCATTTTAAGGCTGTTTTGCCATCCAGCAGGATCTCCAACAGCCCAAGGCCAGCCTGACAATAAAATAGCAAACGCAAGATCTCTTCTAAATCTGTTTTAAAAGCAGGTTTCCTGGTTAACCAATTGACAAGACAGGGAGGGGTGTCCAAGGCTGGGATGGGCTTGTCACTCCTCTGCTCTTGAAGTTTGTTTGTTTTTTTAAAAAATCTATTTATTTTATTTATTTATTTATTTGTCTGTCAGTCTGTTTGTCTGTCTGTCTATCTATCTCTGTCTGTCTGTCTCTCTCTCTCTCTCAATTTATTTATTAGAGTTGGAAGGGACCTTGTAGGTCATCTAGTCAAACCCCCTGCTCAACTATCCAGGCATGAGGCTCCTTGAAAGAAAATAGAAACTTTCTCAGTAGACAAGGGGATCCCTTTTTCTGGCAGGAATGTTACAGTGGGAAATGTTACACCGAGAAAAGGGTTGGACTAGATGACCACTATGGTGGATTTCAACCTGTCCATTCCAAGATTCTGGGGGTTTTTTGGCTGTTAAATTGACTCAGGGGATCAAGGCTGGGGTTTCCCCCTTCTTGGTTCATTTTTAGAGTCTCGTTTCCTTCTGATTCCTTCCGTGTTCATGAATAAAAACTCTTTTGATTCGAAAGACGTTTCCTCATTCCAGCACTTGGTGGGGTTTCTGTTTTAGTGGTCATTCCCTCCCTCTCTGAAAAAGTTTGCTTTTCAGTCCCCCATCTCCCAAGTGACAAATGTAGATTTAAAAGAATGAACAAATCTATTAGTGTTATCGGGAAGGTCAGGTCACAAGGCCCATAACTCTCGCGGGGGATGTTGTGGGGGGGGGAGAGTTAGTATGACTATCATGTAGCGGGAAGCCAGCGGAAGAGAACGGGCAGTGCCAGGGGTCATTAGATCATCGACTGGTGTTGTGGGGAAGGTTAGAGATGAGCCTCCTCATTCCGTTGCCCTCCAATGGCGAAGTGCGCAGTGTAATGCGCTACCTGAATGCGAGGGGCAGGAATGCTGCAGCGATAGGAGCCCAAGATGCTTACAGAAGCGCACAAAATCGACAGAGTCAATTTACCTGTACGTACTTTTTGCTTTTACAGTATTTATTTATTTACTGTTCTGTCAGGCTCTGGTAGATTCCTCCCAAAAATTCACAGGTACAAATTTCAGACACACACACGTTTGAAAATTCAAAACAATGTTCTTTATAATGAAAATTCACTTAAACTAAGCCCTCTTTTGGTATAGCCAAGAACCCTCGTCTCCAAACAAGCTGGTAATTTGTACAAGTCCCTTATCAGTTCTGTGATACTTAGCTTGCAGCTGTGAGGCAATTCACAGTCCTTCTTCTTTCCCAAAGTGACACACACTTTGCTCTGGTTTAGTTTTAAAGCGGGGGGAAATCAGCACACAAAGGTCAAAGTCAGCAAAGCAGGCACAAAACACAATGATCAGATAATCCTCCACAATGGCCAAACCCACAGGCTGCTCTTTATAGCAGCCTCACTAATGACCACAGCCCCACCCAACCACAGGTGGCCTCATTTTCTTTGATAATAATCTCTCAGTTGTTGCTGCCTATGCATCGCTCTCCGCATGCGTGGCTCTATCATTCATTAACTCTTGTTCCGAATCCAAGGAGGAGCTAGATAATTGATCTCCTTCTGAGCTGTCTGCCACACTCTCCTCCTCCCTGTCACTCATGTCTTCTTGGTCAGAGGAGCCTTCATCAGCAGATTCCACCGGGAGTAAAACAGGCCTGCAACATGTGGATGTCTCCCCCACATCCACAGTCCTTGGGGCAGGAGCTGGGCCAGAGCTAACCACAACAATTTATTTATTGGATTTGTATGCTGCCCGCCTCCGAGGACTTGGGGCGGATCACAACATATCAGAGAAAACAATATACCATAAATTTCTAAGATCCAATTAATATGATTAACTCTTCTAAAACCCATTCTTAAACCCTACAACATTAAAAAAAAAATCACATTCGAACCACAAACATACATCATATTCATTGGCCAGAGGATAGGGTCTAGTGACCCTAGGTCTGGCGGCATAGATAGGTTTTCAAATTCTTACAGAAGGTGAGGAGGGGGGGCAGTACAAATCTCCGGGGTGGGGGGGAAACTGATTCCAGAAGGCCGGAGCCCCCACAGAGAAGGTGACGCTCTTCTCTTTGTTTATGTTTATACCAATATACATTCTGTCGCACGAATCCCAGCAGCCAATTAGGTCCCACAGAGTTGGCCTTCTCCGGGTCCCGTCAACTAAAGAATGCCATCTGGCGGGACCCAGGGGAAGAGCCTTCTCTGTGGCGGCCCCGGCCCTCTGGAATCAACTCCCCCTGGAGATTCGAATTGCCCCCACTCTTCTTGCCTTTCGCAAGATGTTAAAGACTCATCTTTTCCGCCAAGTATGGGGGGACTAAAATCACCCCCCCCCCATCTTTCTGACTCTAGCATTTGAGAATGGTGTGATTGTGTAGAATTGAATGTTTTTTAGTAATAATGGGTTTTTTAATTACTGTAGTTTTAATATTGGATTTGTATCATATTGTATTTTGTTGCTGTTGTGAGCCGCTCCGAGTCCTTGGAGAGAGGCGGCATACAAATCTAATAAATTATTATTATTATTATTATTATTATTATTATCATCATCATCATCATCATCATCATCATCATCTCCAGGACCGCCTTCTGCCGCATGAATCCCAGCAACCGGTTAGGTCCCACAGAGTGGGCCTTCTCCGGGTCCCGTTGATTATTAAACAATGTCGTTTGGCGGGACCCAGGGGAAGAGCCTTCTCTGTGGCGGCCCCGACCCTCTGGAACCAGCTCACCCCGAGATTAGAACTGCCCCCACCCTCCTTGCCTTTCGTAAACTCCTTAAAACTCACCTCTGTTGTCAGGCAGGGGGGAATTGAGACTTCTCCCCCAGGCTTATACAGTTTATGCATGGTATGTTTGTGTGTATGTTTGCTTTTAATAAGGGGTTTTAGTGTTTTTTTAAATAAATAACAAAAAACAAACAAATATGGAATCAACTCCCACTGGAGATTTGTACTTTTCCCACCCTCCCAGCCTTCGGTAAGGCCTTAAAAATGCACCTCTGCCAACAGGCCACTGAATTTTTAAGGTCTACCCCGGCTCATGATTGAATCTTTAATGCGGTGTTTCCCAACCTTGGCAACTTGAAGATATCTGGACTTCAACTCCCAGAAGCCCCCAGCCAGCATTCACTGGCTGGGGACTTCTGGGAGTTGAAGTACAAATATCTTCAAGTTGCCAAGGTTGGGAAACACTGCTATAATGTTAGGATGAATGTGGACGGATGGTTTTTAAATTAACTGGGGTTTTAGAATATGAATCAAGATAGACTCTTTGCATGTTTTTAGAATTTTAAATGTTACACGCCTTGCATATTTTGTATTGGTTTTGTTGCTGAGTTTCAGGAGAAGGGTGGCACAGAAATCAATCAATCAAATAAATAATCATCAATCAATCAATCATCTCCTTAGACGCTCCTGTGGTGACTCCAAAGATCTGCCATTCCCCCCCCCCACAAAAAACCCCCCAGGCAGATCGTCTGCTTTTAGATGCGAAATCGAAGCCCTGGGATTTCCTGGTGGTCTCCCTTCCGCCCCTGCTTATTTAACCTCCGGGCAGCCCTAGCGCAGCCCATGGAAGAGTCGAACACACACACACCGCTGCAGCGGGCAAAAGCCTTCAGGCGGAGTCCAACCCGCCCCTGGCAGCTGCCCCAAGCCTCTCCCGCCACGTGCTCTCCCACCACGTGCCCAAACAAGTGACGTCAGAGGAGGTTCGAAAAGAAAAACGTCTCAACGTTCCATCCTCTCCGGGAGTTCATTCATAAAAAAAAGAAAGAAAGAAAAGGCGCGAGCGGCAGGGGGCGTGGCGGCCCCGCCCCTTTCCCCGCCCAGGAGTTGTGTAAGCGGGCCCAGCGAGAGAGCGGCTGAAGAGGCAGCGGAGATTTCGCCGGGTGAGTGGCCGGCTTTCCTTCCCGCGTGCCGGGCTCTGCTTTCTCTCGCCTCCCGTCTGTGGGGCGGCGGATGGTCAAAGTCTCCCTGGCCTGCTCTGCAAGGCTGTTGTTGTAGGCATATCTCTTTCTCTTTTCCCCGCTCTGCGCTGGCCAAGGATTGTCTGTTTGCAGGGCTGGAGTGGAGGATGGGTTTTATTGCCGAACTGGAGTGGAAGATGGGCTCTGCTGCAGAGCTGGAATGGAAGATGGGCTCTGTAGTCGGCCTCCTTGGCCTTTTCCTGGGCTCGGTTAAAGGAGAGAGTGTGATGGGACCAGACCCAGGCAGGAAGGGAAGATTTTTTTAAAAAAGCAGGATGGAAAAGAGGATTTATTTATTTATTTGAGGCATCTTTCAAAGCAGGGGCCACTTTAAGAGTTGTGGACTTCAACTCCCAGAATTCTTCAGCTAGCAAAACTGGCTGGAAAATTCTGGGAGTTGAAGTCCACAAGTGTTAAAGTCACCAGGGTTAGAGACCCCTGCTTTAGATAACCTTTCTGGCCTCTTCCAACTCTATCATTCATAGCTGGCTGAGGGATTCTGGGAATCGAAGTCCACAAGTCTTAAAGCTGTCCAAGGTTAGAAACCCCTGTTGTAAATAATCGAGGTTGTGAGGGGTTTTTTCTTCAAACATGGTAACTTTAAAGACTGCCGGACTACAAGTCCCAAGATTCCTCCTCCGCAGCATAGACTAAAATAGCTGTTTGAGGAATCCTGGGAGTTGTAGTCCACCGGTCTTCAAAGTTGCTAAGTTTGCTTTAGGACAAATTCCAGAGCTTGTTTAAGCCTTCTGCTGTTAGTTCTGCAATCTGCAGCTGCGGGTGTAAACATAGCCGGACTTGCCCAATGGGGTGGGCTGCCACACCCATCATCCCCAGCAGCAGCATGATGGTTTCTGGGCAGATCCATCTGGAGAGGCAGCCTGAAGGGAAGGTGGGTTTAAACGGCCTGCTTGCATGGAAATATTCTTTGTAACATCAAAAAAATGTTTTTTTTAAAAAAAAAGAGAGAAAAAGGAAAATTACATCCTACGCAAACAACACCTACACAAACACAACAGCCAGTTTCTAATATAGTTTATGTGATATATGATAAGAAGTGATTTTTAAAATTTTAGATATATTATTATTATTATTATTATTATTTTATTATTATTTTTTTATTAGATTTGTATGCCATCCATCTCCAAGGACTATATATAGAACCTCTAGTAATTACAGGATGAATTGATATTGGATTAATTACTCTAATGTAGAAGTGAAAGTTTGAATTAAGATGGGCATAATATAGAGTTCGATATTGGTTATACTGATGTAATTTTTTAATGTAAGGTGGGAAAAAGATTGTCGTTTTTTTGAGGTTTTTCTTTTTTTAAAAAAGTGATAATATTCTATAAATTCTATAGAATGTTTTTTCTTTCAGCAAAGAATTTTTCATTTTTTTCTCCAATCACAATACAAAGTAAAATACCAACAACATCAAATTGCTTCACAATAGTTCAGTTTTAAGAATTTTTTTTTTAAATGGAAGAAAATAAGCCTCCACTGAATGATTAATAGAAAAAAGAAATTTTTTTTATATGTTTTACTTTAAGCATGGTTTTAGTGTTTGTACTTATGTATTGTTTTTTTATTCTATGTTGGAGAAAAATAAAATTACTATTTGCAACAAAAAAAAACCCCCAACATACCAGCTAGTTAGGGGATATTTGTGGGGAAAGCCCCTGTGAGATGTCTTTATGCAGGTAGTCCTCGACTTACAACGGTTCGCTTAGTGACGGTTCAAAGCAGCTGTGGGCTACGAGCTGGAACGCTAAATTGTGCTCGCTGCCGCGGCTCGTAAGTTCTTGTGGGGCCAGTGTGGTTTTGCTTCCACACCTGTGGAGGTAGCAAAATTGCGCACAGAGCCGCAGGTGTGTCCGTGTTTTGGCATGCGCGGAAGGTAAAAATACCTCACCAAAACATGGACGCACCTTCGCCTCTGTGCGCGATTTTGCTACCTCCACAGGTGCGGGAGCAAAATCGCGCTGGTCCCGCAGGAACCTATGATCTGTCGCGGCGAGCACAATTTGACGTTCCAGCTCATAGCCCACTGCTGGTTCAAAGTTACAACGGCACTGACATAAAGGATCATTTTTCACACTTACAACCATTTGCAACATCCCCGTGTTCGTGTGGTTTAACATTTAGAGGCTTGGCAATTGCCTCACATTTATGACAGTTGGCTGTTCTGTTGGGCTCTCTGGTAGAATCCTCCCAAAAATTCACAGGTACAAATTTCAGACACACGCACGTTTGAAAATTCAAAACAATGTTCTTTATAATGAAAATTCACTTAACCTAAGCCCTCTTTTGGTATAGCCAAGAGCACTCGTCTCCAAACAAACTGGTAATTGGTACAAGTCCCTTATCAGTTCTGAGATACTTAGCTTGCAGCTGTGAGGTAAGTCACAGTCCTTCTTCTTCCACAAAGTGAAACACACTTTGCCCTGGTTTAGTTTCAAAGCGGGGGGAAATCAGCACACAAAAGGTCAAAGTCAGTAAAGCAGTCACGAAACACAACGATCAGATAATCCTCCACAATGGCCAAACCCACAGGCTGCTATTTATAGCAGCCTCACTAATGACCACAGCCCCACCCAATCACAGGTGGCCTCATTTTCTTTGATAATAATCTCTCAGTTGTTGTTGCCTATGCATCGCTCTCCGCATGCGTGGCTGTATCATTAACTCTTGTTCTGAATCCAAGGAGGAGCTAGATAATTGATCTCCTTCTGAGCTGTCTGCCCCACTCTCCTCCTCCCTGTCACTCATGTCTTCTTGGTCAGAGGAGCCTTCATCAGCAGATTCCACCGGGGGCAAAACAGGCCTGCAGCAGGTGGATGTCTCCCCCACATCCACAGTCCTTGGGGCAGGAGCTGGGCCAGAGCTAACCACAACAGTTGACAGTGTCACGTGATTCCCCCTTTTGCAACTGTCCAACAAGCAGAGTCCACGGGGAAGCCCGTTTCACTTAACAACTGCGTGACTAACGTAACGAAGGAAGCGATTCACTCAGCGACTCTGGTGAGAAGAGTCGTAAAAGTGGGGCAAAACTGAACAAAGGTCTCACATAGCAACATACATGTTCCCAACAGTTTCTTTCTCCGCAGTGAGAAATTCAATGATTACACGCTACTTGCAACATACAACACTTACAGGCACCATTTCGAAACGCGGCTGCAGCAACGCTATCTGAAGAAATGCAACATTTACACACGCACTCCTGACAATTCAAATGATGTACAGTATATCTAAAGTTTTGCATTTGTACCATTACTGTAGGCTGAGAAAAAAAAAAGTGGTGCATTCTTTCTGGGCGACCCTCGTATGAGTGTCTCCATTAAAAGTGCCTCCAGCTGCTTATCTTCCACTGGCTTTTCTCACAGGTCTGTGTTTTAGATTTGCTGCCATGTCTCCGAAGAGGAGGAAGCCCGAACCAGTCACGTCGACACCCAACAGCTTGGAAGGAGGCAAAAAAACGGGCCATGATGGCACTGCCAAGAAAAAGTTGAAATCAACGGAAGAACCTCAAACCCAGAGCTTGGCCGAGAGGGTGAAGGAAGCCCGTTTGAATGTAGGGTCGTCGGTCGCGGAGTTCCCGTACAACAAGAAACGGGTCCGATTGATCTCCCGAGCACCTGATCTGAAGGAGGGGGCTCGTGGGATCTTGTACTGGATGTCTCGTGATCAGAGGGTTCAAGGTAAAAGTGGAAATCCCATTTGGAGAAAACTACTTAATGGTGATTGATCCATTTCCTGAATGCAGGACAGGTTGCGGTTGGGTTCATGCAACCAGGGCAACCCTTTGCCTCAATTAAACTCGCTTCGGTGTTTAGTGGGATGATTGAATAGAATAGAATAGAATTCTTTATTGGCCAAGTGTGACTCGAGACATGAGGAATTTGTCTTTGGTGCAGATGCTCTCAGAGTACATAAAAGAAAAGATACCTTCATCAAGAATCATGAGGTAAAAATTTAAAAGAAGAATCATGAGGTAAAACTTAAAAAAAAGAATTGTGAGGTAATTTTTTTAAAAAAATCATGAGGTAAATTTTTTTTTAAAATCGTGAGGTACAACACTTAATGATTGTCATAGGGAACAAATAAGCAATGAAAAAACGATATTAATAAAAATCTTAAGGATACAAGCAACAAGTTACAGTCATACGGTCGTAAGTGGGAGGAAATGGGTGATAAGAATGGTGAGAAAAAACTAGTAGCATTAGTAGTGCAGACTTAGTAAATAGTTTGACAATGGTGAGAGGGAATTTTTTGTTTAGCAAAGTGATGGCGTACGGGAAAAAACTGTTCTTGTGTCCAGTTGTCTTGGTGTTCAGTGCTCTGTAGCGACGTTTTGAGGGTAGGAGTTGAAATAGTTTATGTCCAGGATGTGAGGGGTCAGTCAATATTATCCCAGCCCTCTTTTTGACTTGCGCAGTCTACAGGTCCTCCATGGAAAGCAGGTTGGCAGCCATTGTTTTTTCTGCAGTTCTGATGATCCTCTGTGTTGATCTTGCTGTGTTGCGGAACCGTAAGTGATCTCACCAGCGTGTCCTTCCTGCAGATAACTGGGCCTTCCTTTACGCCCAGCGCCTGGCCTTAAAACAGCGCCTGCCGTTGCTAGTCTGCTTCTGCCTGGTGCCCAAATTCTTGGATGCCACCATCCGCCACTTCGGCTTTATGCTCAAAGGCCTGGAGGAAGTCGCTGAGGTAATGGCAAGGGGTGGGTGGACGGGCACAGGGAGGGGGGGGGGAAACTTACCTGTTCCTCCGCTCTGGGGATTTCAAAGCAAGGGAATGGCCGTAGATACTGTAGTCCTTGTTTTCCGACCGAAATGGAGCACAGAGTTTCTTGTCGCTAAGCAGACAGTCCTTAAGTGCGTTTTCTCCAATTTGAACTATCTTTCTTGCCTCCGTTGTTAAGTGAATCACTGCCATAGTTAAGTTACTAACATGGTTGTTAAGTGGATGTGGCTTCCCTGTTGACTTCCTCCATCCCTCCGTCCCTCTCTTGCTCCCTCTCTTGCTCCCTCCTTTCCTTCTTTCCTTCCTTCCGCCCTCTTCCTCTTTCTTTCCTTCCTTCCTCCCTCCCTCCCTTGCTCTCTCTCTTCCTTCTTTCCCTTCTTCCTTCCTCTCCCTTCCTCTTTCTTTCTTTCCTTCCTTCCTTCCTCCCCCCCCTCCCCCCCTTTTTCTTCCTTCCTTCCTTCCTTCCTTCCTTTCTTTCTTTCTCTCTCCCTCCCTCCCTCCCTCCCTTCCTGCGCAGAGGGTAAAAGAACCCAAATGGCGATGTCCAGGCAGGTGGGCAGAGCCTGACGCTCCCTTCACGACTACCTGTCGACTGACAGACTTGAGCAAATTGGGAGCATGTCGCCCCTGCATGTAGTATGCCGTCGTAACTTTGAATCAACTCAACAGCCGGAAGTCGAGCATCCCCTCTAATGTCTCCCTTGCTCTTGGCTAACCGGAAGCTCCCATCGTTGTGTTGAACGGCCTGTTGTGTGTGTTGATGACAATCTGTTTTTCCCCCCATCCTGCAGGAGTGTCGGCTGCTCGACATCCCTTTCCACTTGCTGGTTGGTTTCGCAAAGGATACCCTGCCTCGCTTTGTGACCCAACACGGCATCGGCGGGGTGGTGACGGATTTCTCCCCGCTCCGCGTTCCCCTGCAGTGGGTTCGAGACATTGAAGAACGGCTGCCCAGTGATGTGCCCCTTGCTCAGGTGCAGAATTATCTCTGAGTAGTCAAAGATACACCTACGCAGAGGAAACGTGGAGGTCTAGTAGATATCCAGCTGATAGCCCAGAGATACGAGTAATAATTCAATAATACAATCCACTTACATGTAGTATATACAGTGTTCCTTCGATTTTCGCGGGTTCGAACTTCACGGAAAGTCTTTACCACAGTTTTCCAAAAATATTAATTAAAAAATACTTTGGGTTTTTTCCCCCTATACCACGGTTTTTCCCACCCGATGACGTCATATGTCATCGCCAAACTTTTGTTTGCCTTTAATAAATTTTTTTTTTAATAAACTTTAATAAATAAATATGGTGAGTAATAATCTAAACGGTTGCTAAGTGAATGGAAAATTGTAATTTAGGGGTTTAAAGTGTTAAGGGAAGGCTTGTGATACTGTTCATAGCCAAAAATAGTGTATTTACTTCCGCATCTCTACTTTGCGGAAATTCGACTTTCGCGGGTGGTCTCGGAACGCATCCCCCGCGAAAAGCGAGGGAACACTGTACAATATTATTTAACAAATATGAGGGTCGCCCAGAATGTAATGCACCACATTTTTTTTCTTCAACAATTATTTATTAAACACAATGAAACTTACACACAAGAAAGAATGATGTTTCTTCTATACTCCTTATTTTTCCATATAATCTCCGTCCCGTTCCATTTCTGCCCTGTGCAAATCACCTCTAATGGCCTGACACCCTCTGTGCACAGCGACTAACCGTACTTCTGTTGACTTCAGATTCTCCATAAACTGCACAAAAATGTTTGTGAATGTTCCCGACAGTTTCTTTCTCCGCAGTGAGAAATAGTATAAGGGCAGACGAGATGGACCAGGAGGTCTTTTTCTGCCGTCAATCTTCTATGTTTCTATGTTTCTAAATACTTCTTGCCTTTTGATGGTCCAAGCTTTTTTCGTTTCCCGTCCTCAGGTGGACGCCCACAATATTGTCCCGTGTTGGGTCGCCTCGGACAAGCAGGAATACGGGGCGAGGACGATTCGGCGGAAGATCCACGACCGCTTGGCTGAGTTCCTGACCGAATTTCCCCCTGTGGTGAAGCACCCGTTCCCCGCTGGGCTTCAGGCCGAGGTGACGGCAGTGGCGGTATTTGGAGGGGTGGAGTCGAGAGGAAGCAGCCTAGAGCAGTGATGCCCAGCCTCTAGCACAGTGTTTCCCAACCTTGAGAACTTGAAGATATTTGGACTTCAACTCCCAGAATTCCCCAGCCAGCGAATGCTGGCTGTGGAATTCTGGGAGTTGAAGTCCAGATATCTTCAAGTTCCCAAGGTTGGGAAACACTGTTCTGGCATACGCAGCTTCAGATCTCTGTCGCGTGCGCGCATGTCCCATGCTCACATGCTCAGCGGGTTTTTTGCTTCCACACATGTGTGGAAGCAAAAATAATAGCTGAAATCTCATGTGATTTTGCTGCATGCTCATGCACCGAAGCAAAATCTTTTTTAAAATTTTGTTTAATTTTTTCCCCTTTATTTTAATAATGAACCACAAAACAAAACAAAAATAAAGAAAAAAAAACATACAAACATACTTACAAACATAAAACAAGCACAAAGTTAATCGACTTAATATATTACCGTACATTTCTGTTTCAACGATTTTTTTCTTTTTCTTAAACGTTAAACGTTTAATTTGATTCTTTTTTCTTTCCTATCCAGCTATATAGTTTCCCCCATAGAGTTTGGTAATCTTTATTTTGTTTATTCTGTAATTCATAGGTGAGTTCGCTTAATTTGGCACAATCTGGCATTTTCCTAATTCTTCGTTTGGTATTTATTTATTTATTTTATTTATTTATTAGATTTGTATGCCGCCCCTCCCCGTAGACTCGGGGCGGCTCACAACATACAATAAAACAATTCACAACAAATCTAATAAATTAAAAAAATTTAAAAACCCCCATTATTAAACCAGACATACACACAGACACACCATACATAAATTGTATAGGCCCGGGGGATGAGGGGGGAATGCCTCAATTCCCCCATGCCTGACGGCAGAGGTGAGTTTTAAGGAGTTTACGGAAGGCAAGGAGGGTGGGGGCAGTTCTAATCTCGGGGGAGCTGGTTCCAGAGAGTCAGGGCCGCCACAGAGAAGGCTCTTCCCCTGGGACCCGCCAGACGACATTGTTTAGTCGACAGGACCCAGAGAAGGCCAACTCTGTGGGACTTAATCAGTCGCTAGGGTTCGTGCCAGTGTTCCCTCTAATTTTTTTTGGGGGGGGGGGGGAAGTATAGTGTCTGAGCGGCAGTCCCTTTGGGACTGGGCGCACAGAAATAATAAATAAATAAATAAACAAACAAATTAAAAACCCACCCTGGTTTTGCCTCAGAGAAATTCAAAATAAAATACTGTACTGTGTGTCTATAACAGTGAGCTCATAATAGGGCAACTCTATCAATATCAAAATGCCACTTAAATAGTTGAGCTAGTTTCAAACTAGATTTTGATTTTCTTTCTCTCTTCCTTACTCCCATTCTTTTTCTTTCTCTTTTCCTTCCTCTCTTTTTTCTATCTGTTTCTCTCTCTTCCTCTCTCTCTCCTTCCCTCTCACTCTTTCCCTCTCGGCTTCTGGGCAGGTTTGGAAAACTCTGAGTTGATGATGATTTTTAAGTGAGCGATTGCTCACTGCTCAGCTTAGAGGGAACTATGGTTCGTGCGGCAGAAGGCGGTCCTGGAGATATTCTGGTCCAATGCCATGAAGGGCTTTATAGGTCATAACCAACACTTTGAATTGTGACCGGAAACTGATTGACAACCAATGCAGACTGCAGAGTGTTGGTGTTACATGGGCATTTTTGGGAAAGCCCATGATTGCTCTCGCAGCCGCCCCGAGTCTTCGGAGAGGGGCGGCATACAAATCTAAGTAATAAATAAATAATAAATAAATTCTATACAGTATTTCCTTTTTTTCCAGGTTTGTGCAAACACCAATCTTGCTGCTGTGAATACATGCGTTGTCAAATAGTAAATTTCCTTTCGGTGTTGTCCTCTAATTATTCCCATTTCCAATTCATAATTTAGAATTTCTTTCAACCAATTCAACCAATCTTGTTGCACAGAAGCAAAATCTTGTTGAGACGTGCGCGCACATGCCAGAGACCCAAAGCTCAGATTTTACTACTGGTGTAGCGTCCTCATCCATACCTGTAGGAACCTGTTACTGGTGGTTCTGCAAGATTTGTAGTTTCGGGCCTAGTTCGTAAACACTGGGGACGCTGACGGCGCAACTTCAAACATTCGTTATGGGAACGCTCATTATTAGTTGAGAAGATTCCTGCGCATAGAATTTAGCAGTAAATGGGTTTAATTGAATCTTCTCGTGTGCACCTGGACTTTAGCCCCTGTATAGAAGCATTAGAGATACAGTGGTACCTCTGCTTAAGAACAGCTCTACTTACAAACTTTTCTAAGAACAATTTTCTACTTAAGAAGCCGAGCCCGAACAAGTTTCCCCAAAATGCCTGGTCAGTTTCCTGCCATTCCTCTTTTAATCCCGGCCATCTCGGGCTTTTCTGGCTGCCAGAGGAGCCTTTTGGTGGCACTTAAAGAGGCTTTGGCAGTCCAGAGAGAACGAAGCATTTCCCTTTCTCTGGGTGCTTGGACAGTGTTGTGGTTAGCTCTGGCCCAGCTCCTGCCCCAAGGACTGTGGATGTGGGGGAGACATCCACATGCTGCAGGCCTGTTTTGCCCCGGTGGAATCTGCTGATGAAGGCTCCTCTGACCAAGAAGACATGAGTGACAGGGAAGAGGAGAGTGTGGCAGACAGCTCAGAAGGAGATCAATTATCTAGCTCCTCCTTGGATTCAGAACAAGAGTTAATGATACAGCCACGCATGCGGAGAGCGATGCATAGGCCAGCAACAACTGAGAGATTATTATCAAAGAAAATTAGGCCACCTGTGGTTGGGTGGGGCTGTGGTCATTAGTGAGGCTGCTATAAATAGGAACCTGTGGGTTTGGCCATTGTGTTTCGTGACTGCTTTACTGACTTCGACCTTTGTGTGCTGATTTTTCCCCCGCTTTGAAACTAAACCAAAGCAAAGTGTGTTTCACTTTGTGAAAGAAGAAGGACTGTGAATTGCCTCACAGCTGCAAGCTAAGTATCACAGAACTGATAAGGGACTTGTACAAATTACCAGTTTGTTTGGAGACACGAGGGCTCTTGGCTATACCAAAAGAGGGCTTAGGTTAAGTGACTTTTCATTATAAAGAACATTGTTTTGAATTTTCAAACGTGTGTGTGTCTGAAATTTGTACCTGTGAATTCTCGGGAGGAGTCTACCAGAGAGCCCGACAGAACAGACAGGGAATAAACCTCTGCCACAGCCCAGAGAAAAGAAATGCTCCTTTCGCTCTGGGCAGCTGAGGAGTCACCACAGCGAAGGAAAGGTGCCGGCTACAAAGCGAGTGTGCGAGAGGAGAGGGGAGCCTTTCAGCATGGGGAGGAAGGGGAAGCAGGGAGCAGCAGCAGCAGCCAGTGTATGGGAGGCAGCCTCTATTTTTTTTTAAGTCTTAAAGTTTTTGAAGTTTTTTGATTCCCCTCACTTCACCTTCTTCCTTCAGCAGTGACTGTCCTCCTCCTCCTCCTCTTCTTCCTCCTCCTCCTCCCACCCAAATTCCGAGCTTTTATTCCTTCCCTAAGGGGTTTGCACACATTATTTGCTTTTACGTTGATTCTTATGGGAAAAATTGCTTCTTCTTCTTAACAACATTTCTATTTAAGAACCCTGATCACGAAATGAATTAAGTTCTTAAGTAGAGGTACCACTGTACTGGGATTTGCTCCACCTCGATGTTCTTTCTCCTTCTCGCCAACCGGCGTCTCTGCTCCGCTTGAAATCCCCGCAGCCGGTCAATTGGGAGGCCTGCTACTCCAGCTTGCAAGTGGATCGCTCCGTGAAAGAGGTGGAGTGGGCCACGCCGGGATCCTCCTCGGGCTTGGAAGTGCTGGAAGACTTTGTGAAGGGACAGGCTGAAGGGCTTCGGCTCGGACCGGAATGACCCCCCAACCGCCCGGCCCTGAGCAACCTCTCGCCCTGGTTCCACTTTGGTGAGTAGAGGTAGCTCTAAACTTGCAACCGTTTGTTTAGTGGTCATTGTCTGGGAAATGGGACTCACGACCTTTTTCAAGTTACAACCTTTGTAACATCATCAGAATCGGGTGATCAAAATTCAGACACTTAGCAACTGACTCATGTTGATGACCACAGGTCACTGACCAGTGATCTGCGGACGACTGGTAGTCTGTGAGAAAACGTTGGGGGACCCCTGCTATAGAGCACTGCACACTGAGACAACTTGGCACAAGAACAGTTTTCACACCGAATACCATTACTCTACTAAAGAAATAATCCCCTCAATACTGTCAAACTATTCACTAAGGCTGCACTATTATTACCATTAGTTTTTTTCTCATCATTCAACTGTATGACTGTAACTTCAGATTTTAATTAATATTTATTATTTATTTATTAAATTTGTATGCCGCCCCTCTCCATAGATTCGGGGCGGCTCACAACAGTAATAGAAAAAACCCCCAATGTACAATACAAATCTAACAATTAAAACTAAAAAACCATAATTTAAGAAACACACAACATACCCTACATAAACAATATAGGCCTGGGGAAGTTATCTCAGTTCCCCCATGCCTGACGGCAGAGGTGTGTTTTAAGGAGTTTACGAAAGGCCAGGAGGGTGGGGGCAGTTCTAATCTCAGGGGGGCAGCTGGTTCCAGAGGGTCGGGGCTGCCACAGAGAAGGCTCTTCCCCTGGAACCCGCCAAATGACATTGTTTAGTCGACGGGACCTGGAGAAGGCCAATATTGTTTCCTCATTGCTTATTTGACCCCCTTGACAATCATTGCGTTGTACCTCATGGTTCTTGACAAATGTATCTTTTCTTTTAGTATATTGAGAGCTTATGAGGCATAAAAATCGAATAAATACATAAAAAACGAATAAATACATATCGAGAGCTTATGCACCAATGACAAATTACTTGTGTGTCAAATGGAATTTGAATTCCATTCTATTTCTATATTCTATTCTATTTCTATTTTCTATTTTCTATTCTATTTTCTATTCTATTCTATGGCTGCATTACTATTCCTATTCATCTTCTCATCCTTCCTATCATCTTCCTCCTCCCATTTATGGCTGTATGACTGTGCCCTGTTGCTTCTATCCTTACGATTTATAGTTTCCTGGTTACTTATTTATGCACTTATGACAATCATTAAGTGTTGCACCTCCTGATTCTTGACAAATGTATCTTTTCTTTTATGTACGAGTCTTTGGAGAAGGGCGGCAGACAAATCTAATTAATAATAATAATAATAATAATAATAATAATAATGATGATGATGATGATGATGTACACAAATTTCTTGTGTGTCCAATCACACTTGGCCAATAAAATTCTATTCTGTTCTCTTCTGTTCTATTCTATATTTTCTTTTATGTACACTGAGAGCATCTGCACCAAAGACCAATTTCTTGTGTGTCCAATCACTCTCGGCCAATAAAGATTTCTGTTCTGTTCTATTCTATTCTATTCTATTCCCAATCCCAATTCTAATTCTCTTCCCCAATCTGATGTTTTACTTGATATGATTGCAACTCCCAGAATCCACCAGCCAACAAGCTAGTTTGCTAAAATGGGTTTGGACAGCATGGTTTGGCATTTATTTATTTATTTATTCATTCATTCATTCATTCATTCATTCATTCATTCATTCATTCATTCATTCATTCATTCATTCATTAGATTTGTATGCCGCCCCTCTCTGCAGACTCGGGTCGGCATCTTGTGGGAATGTGGTAGTCCTCAACAATTCACTTCATTTGAAATTTCAATGACCCCATTAATGGTCAGGACTTAGAACTGATTCCTCGCATGGTACGAATTTAATAATAAATATATAAGAGCCCGGAGGCTGGTAGCCCTTAGTGAGTAAGATGGATGACCTCTAGTTTCATCCTTCGCAGGTCAGCTGTCTGTGCAACGAGCCATTTTGGAGGTGCGCAAATATCGCACCAAGTACAAAGAGTCCGTGGAAGGTTTCGTCGAGGAGGCCGTGGTGCGTCGGGAACTGGCGGATAACTTCTGTTTCTACAACCCCAACTACGACAAGGTTGAAGGTAATGGCACCCTCCATCTGTCAGGGTTCCAAATTGCATCCAAAATTAAATCGGAGTATGAGGCGTAGCATTCTATATGCTGACTATTTACTTTATTATGGGTTTTAATCTGGGTTTTACTATGTATGATATTTGAAAATAACCACTTTGGCCTAAATGTAATAAAATTTAATAGATAATGTGAAAGCAAATAGATGAGATGTAATAGCAAATAGTATTGTAAGTTTGCATAATGATATTGAAAAAGTTTACATGAAAGTTTTCCAGGTGATAAAAGTAAAGGAGGCAGCATATTGTTGGATGATAAATACCAAATATAAATTTAAATTCACTGTATTGTATTGAAGATTGAAGGTATATAATATTGCACTGTTTAAAAGTGGAGAAAAAATAAAAAACTTTTACCCAGAAAAAAAATATATCTGGGTTTTATTGTTAGATTGTATATTTGACTTCTTTTAAATTGTTTTTTTGCATTTTATATTGTTGTAAACCACCCTGAGTCCTTCAGGATTGGGCGGCATAAAAGTTGAATTAAATAGATAAATAAGTAAATTAATTCCTCAAAATTCCAATTTATTAACAGAACCATGTTGGCAAATCTGTGAGAAACCCGAATCTAAAACTACGAGGGTTTCTCTACCCAGTTTAAAGTTCATTCCCTTGTTCCCACACCCCCAAGTTCATCACATTGACCAGTTGTATTCTGCCAATGTGTCCATTACTCCCATCAGATTCCGGGCAAGTGTTGAACAAAGGATGACCTTGAGAATCTAGAAGGAATTTTTTACGGCTCCACCTCTTCATCCCTCATGCAGCAGCCCCTCCCAAATTCCCACAGCACGAATACAGTGGCAGGCCAAAGTCTCCAACTCAAACGATGGCTTCGGCCTGGCACCATTTTCTGAGCTCATACGAGACGTGTAGGCCCAATGACCTTACCAAAGCGTAAACAGTTTGGGCGAAGGCCTCCGTAATGTCCATAATCCTGTGCTCAGGCGGGGGTTCCTGCTGACCGCCGCTACAGTGCGGTTGCGCGCGTCGGAGTGGGAATACGCCACATGCGTATGTATTCTTCCACAGGTGCTTATGACTGGGCCAAGACCACCCTGAAGCTCCACTCCAAGGACAAGAGGCCTCACCTGTACACACTGGAGCAACTAGAAGAAGGGAAGACACACGACCCCCTGTGGAACGCGGCTCAGGTAGGCCGACATCAAGAGGAACCATGGTTAGGAGATCCTGGTTAGTGGCATTTGAGTAGGGTTTTGTGGCCTTCTTTTTTGGGGGGTGGGTGGGTGGGTGGGTATAAATATATATATATATATATATATTTATTTATTTATTTATTTTGTCCAATACACAATGAGGGTTTTAGTGGGTGTATATATATATATATATATATATATATGTATGTATGTAGATTGTTCTGAGTTCGGGTTTTGCCCTGTGTAATATTTTACATGTCTATGCGACGTTTCGGTGAAATCACATTCACCATCATAAGGCTGAAGTTGTAAGCTTCGTGCTGCTGTAAATATAGTTTGTTTGCAACTGCCATTTGTTCCTTATAAATAGTGGTAGGGGTGGAGATTTGGTTTGAATGTAGCAAGTAGATTGGGTGGCTATGTTTTAATGATTTGATTGGTTGGTGGAATCACATTTAGTTGAAGGATTGACATGGTGATGATTATGATATGTTTTTTTGTTTAGGGCTGGTTTCCAAATCTCTGGTAGGCGGGACGTGTCATCGTTTGTTCACGCTGAGGGGGTGTTTTTCTATCTCTATGGCTCCCATGATAATTCTTTTGTATACGTGTTCTGTTTTGGAAAGTAATTTAGTTTTTTCGAAGTTACTTTCCAAAACATAACACGTATATAAAAGAATAATCATGGAAGCCATAGAGATAGAAAAACACCCCCTCTGTATAAATAAACGTGATGACACGTCCCGGCACATCACTTCCACTGCTTCGCTGACTGGATAATCTGAATGGTTGCTAAGGGGATGGGAAATTACAATTCAGGGGTTTAAAGTGTTAAGGGGAGGATTGAGATACTGTTCATAGCCAAAAATAGTGCATTTATTTCTGCATCTCTACTTCGCGGAAATTCGACTTTCGCGGGTGGTCTCGGAACGTATCCTCCGCGAAAATTGAGGGAACACTGTACATGCTTAAATTTTGTCAAAGCGTTGCGTGTGGACCCATTTCTTGGGGGTTTCATCACTTGGATAGAACACTTTCCTCCATCTCCAGCTCCAGATGGTTCATGAAGGGAAGATGCATGGCTTCCTGAGGATGTACTGGGCCAAGAAGATCTTGGAATGGACCAGATCACCCGAGGAGGCCCTGCAGTTTAGTATCTACCTGAATGACCGCTACGAATTGGATGGCCGAGACCCCAACGGTTATGTCGGTGAGTAACGGAGAGGCTGAGAGGTCACTCAAGGAATTTATTTTTATTTTATTTTACTATTAGAGTGGAAAGGCGTTAGCAATCCACACTGGGCTTATACCCAATGATAGAAATGCTGTATTTGAAACAGAGGATATGGGGGCAGTGGTGGCTGTTCAGGCAATAACACAGACCGCTATTTTAAAGATATAAATATTATTTACAATGTATACAATATTATTAATATTGCACACTAACCATAATACAGTCCATAATACACACATTTCCATATCATTTAGCATGTAGGTTGGCAAAGTTGGCTCTTCTGTGACCTGTGGACTTCAACTCCCAGAATTCCTGTGCTAGCATGATTGGCTCAGGAATTCTGGGAGTTGAAGTCCACAAGCCATAGAAGAGCCAACTTTGCCTACCCCTGATTTAGCACATAGCAATATTAGCACACAGCAAGTACATTAGACCAATTAGCACGCAGCAATATAATATATTCTCTTATTCGCACACAGCAGGTACATATACTATTTCGCACACAGCAATATAGTGTATTTTCTTATTAGCACACAGCAAATACATTATGTTCTCTTATTCGCACACAGCAGGTACACATTATTATTATTTATTATTTATTAAATTTATATGCCGCCCCTCTCCGAGGACACAGCAATATAATATATTCTCTTATTCGTACACAGCAGGTACATATACTATTTTGCACACAGCAAATTGAATTGACAATGTCGTCTGCCGGGGCCTAGGGGAAGAGCCTTCTCTGTGGCGGCCCCGGCGCTCTGGAATCAACTCCCCCCAGAGATTCGAACTACCCTCCTCATCTTCCGCAGGACCTATCTATGTCGCCAGGCATGGGGCAAATAATGTATCTCCTTCTCTGACCATTGAGAGTTATGTGTGGTTATGACTATACAGTATTGTTTTTTAAGATAGTGGGTTTTTAGTTATGGTTTTGACCATTAGATTTGTATTGTATTGTTTTATTGCTGCTGTGAGCTGCCCTGAGTCTTCGGAGAGGGGTAGCATACAAGTCTAATATATTATTATTATTATTATTATTATTATTATTATTATTATTATTATTTGATGGAAAGGACCCATGACTCAGCCTCTCTGCCCTCCATTAAACAGGATGGTGGTTGTTACGATTATATTACGTTGTTATAGATTGTGTATGTCAATAGAGTGTGTCACTTCGACACATATCTTTCTGGATTAGAGTAAATTAGATTATAGATTAAATTGGATTAGATTAAATACTGTCTTTGGCCAAGCCTCTCTCTCTCTCTCTCTCTCTCTCTTCTAGGCTGCATGTGGTCCATCTGTGGGATCCACGACCAAGGATGGGCCGAGCGGGCGGTCTTTGGCAAGATCCGCTACATGAATTACGCCGGTTGCAAGAGGAAATTCGATGTCGCCCAGTTTGAGAGGAAATACAGTCCTCAACGCTTCTCTTCGTAGCCTCAGCGGGAGGCCCCTCGTCCGTCAACACTGGGAGACACGGGCTTCTCCCCCCCCTTTCTAAAGGACAATAATAATAATAATAATAATAATAATAATAATAATAATAATAATACTAATAAAAGATACTCACTGTTTGCAGAACAAAAGGAAGCTTGAGCTACTAATTGAGACGCCAGGATAGAAACCAGGAGAGCGTGAGTTCTAGTTCCCCTTAGACATGAATCCCTCCACACCGCCTGCTTGCTTGGGCTGCCATAGAAACAGGGGGTGGGGGAAGGTTGTATATTTGGGAGTTGGGAAGCTGCGCCGGAGAAGCCTCTTCTCGTGTTCGATTAGGGACCTATGGAGGAAAGTTCTTCTCATATACTACCACGTTACATGGACACGTTTCCAGCCTGCTCAAGGTCAACGGCTTCGACGGATCAGATGTGGAAGCCCAATCGGCCAGCGCACCCATCTGACACCTTGAGACCATGGGCGGATTCCTATTACCGCCGCTACCATGGCGCTGCATGCCCAGCTTCAGTTATATTGCATGCATGTGCGCATGTCCCAGCATGTTTTTGCATCTGTGAATGCACAGGGAAGCAAAATCTCGTGAGGCAATGCATGCGCGTGCAAGATTTTGGAAATTTTCTGCTTCTCTGCCGAAATCTCTTGCGTGCGTGTCCCCTTGTGAGATTTTACTTCCTGCACATGCACGGAAGCAAAAACATGCTGGGGCATGCACAAACGCAACTGAAGCTGCATGCGCTGCACAGCTATCGCTACCATTGTGACGTCCTTTAGCATACCGGTAGCAACCCGCTACTGCTTGGGACACAGATTGGATGATTTACCCAGGGGGTTATTGTTGTGGTTGGCTCTGGGCCAGCTCCTGCAACGGGGAATTTGGATGTTGGCTTAGGAGAATCCTCAGGTTCCCAGAGACTTGTCGCCAGGCAGCTTCGGACAGTGAAGAGTCATTGCCTAGGTCAGACGCTGGGGGAGAAGAAGAATCAGATAGAGAGATGGATGCAGCCAGCCCATTAGTGAATGACCCCATTAGTGGGTCATCAGACTTGGAGGAGGAGGATCGGTGGATAGATGCCAGAATGGGCATGCTCATGGCTAGAAGGGACCAACTGCGCAGGTATCATAGGAGATAACGGAGAACACCTGTGGCTGAGGCAATTAGGCTAATGGGGGTTGCTGATAAATTACCAGTGTTGCAGAGAGCACATGTGGGAGTTTATCTGTTTGGAGAAGGATACATCGTGTTTGCTTTGTTCCTGGACTTTCACAGACTTTTTTGGGATATTTCACAGCTAAATAAATCTTGTGGACTCACTCGAAGAGGTTTGGCTGTGACGCTCTCACAACTGCTCTTATCTGCTCTGTTTGTTTTTGTCTCTCACAGCTTTCAAGGACTGTTATCTGTGTGAGCTAATTTGCTCAGTTTAAAGTGCTTTATTTTGGATAAACTGCTTTTGTTTACTTTACAACAGCGTGTGTGTTTGAATTTACCTTCCTGACTTAATTGGGGCTCGTAACGTGAAGCCCGGCATAACAGTTATGAGTGGAGAGTTGGGGACTTTTTTGGATATACACTCAGATCTTGCTTTCCTTTTGTTGCTATCAGTTTTCTAGTAAAAGTACTCATCTCTGTCAACAAGGAGTTGGGGTCTTTCTTTCCTGGACTTTGAATGGAAGGGCGCCCGACACCCAGATGGGTGACGACCAATCACTAGGAGAGAGTGAATTCTAGATTTTTGGCCAATCACAGGGTGGCGGGTGAGTTCTAGATTTTGTTAAATTAGTAACACGGTTGTTATGTGAATCTGGCTTCCTCTCTTGACTTTGCTCGTCGGGTCGCAAAATGGGATTGTGTGACCCTGGGACACTGTGACGGTCATAAATACAAACCAGTTAGGAAGCCTCTGAATTTTGATCCCGTGACCATGGGAGATGCAGCAACGGTCATCCATGGGAAAAACAGTCGATTGGACAACGGTTGTAAGTCGAGGACTATCATTTTGGGAGGGATTGGTACAGCTATCATCCCATCAAGCCTTTCCTGCAAATTTATTGTATTGTTTTAATAAAGTACTAGCTGTACCGGGTGACATGTTGCGGTAGCTCAGTCTGGTTAAGTGGAAAAGAAAAATAAGAAAGCGCTCATTTTAATTTTTGAACGCCCTGCTCAATTTATTCAGAATAATAGTTGGAAGGGACCTTGGATATGTTCTAGTCCCAACCCCCTGCTCAATTATATTATAGTTTAAGGGGCTTAACCTTAGAGAGCAGGGTGACATTTATACATCTCTCTCCTTCCCTGTCCATCCCTAGTTTAAGACACTGGCCCGACCCATCTTCCAAAATATGATAAGATTGGCCTACCATGCAGGGTTCTTGGGTCAATCCAAGCTGACATTTGTACATCTCTCTCTCGCTCCCTGTCCTCCCCCTGGTTTAAGAGACTGGCCAAAATATGATAAGACCGACCTACCTCGCAGGGTTTGCAGCCAAATCTGGTTCCTTTATTTTCTGAGAATACTTTCCTGTGGCATTGATCAACATGGCAGTTGATCAGCAGCCAATCAAAACGTACCTGCTATGTTCGTCACCAGTCTCTATGCAAAGCAACTACCTTTTCACCAGCCAATCAAAATGCACCTATGTTTTTCACCAGGGAATTCTACATTTTTGGACAGTTTTTACCTGTCACAGGTGTGATATCTATATAATATAGGTATATCATAAGGGCTGTATTTGAATGGAACGCTGTGTCAAAATTTCAAAGCAATCGGTGAAGTACTTTTCAAGATTAGCTCCGCCTAACAAAGATACATTTACATTTTTATTAATATAGATTTTAGTTGTGAAATGCTCCACTGACCGTAAACACACCAGAGACGTAGGCTGCTTATTATTGTTGTTGTTTTATTATAGATGACATTTCTATGGTTATACTTTACTGGAATAATGCATGGATTTCCAGGTTCAACCAATGTGCTGTTCGGTTTTGTTTATTTTCCAAAAAAAAAAATTACGTCAAGACAGATAATAAACGTGGGTGGTTTTTTTGCCAAATGGGCATTAAATCCATAGCTCAGACAGCTCCGAGCACCATTTAGCATCCTAAATCCCCTTTCTGTGCATTTTTTTGGGGTACTTTCTGGTATTTCTAGAGAGAACCCTTTAGAACCTACTGCCTTCCTTGCTGGTTTTTTGTAAAACTGAATCAGTGCTTCTCAGAGAAATAAACATTCTGGATTTTCCCAAAGTTTTCATACATTTGCGTGAAGCAACACAGTGGAAGGAAAATGCTGAAAAAAAACCCTCGCGGTGTGCGTTTGTGATCCCCCAAGTGCATTTAAAAGAAGTGCGCAGGGAGTCCGAATTTTTTTTAAAAGGGTGGACAGGACCAAAACCATCATTAATACACTTAATATAAATGTAATTATCAGGGAGAGATCAGGTCTCCTTCGGTTAAAACTATTCAGATTAATGACATTGGGGATTTAAGTTGATATTCTGCATCGCTTGGCCACAAAGCTGAGAAAAAGAGACCTTTTTAGGAAAAAAATTGTGCAAATTTATCCAGGGAGGCGAGCGACGTTCCACCAGAATGGATGTTGAGTGAAGGAAGAATCAATTGCCTTGAGTTTCAATTTATTGTTCCATTTTGCATCTTCTGAGTTGTAAAAACAGCGTTTTTCAACCACGGCCTCTTGGAGATGGGTGGACTCCCAGAATTGGGAGTTTGGCTGGGGGATTCTGGGAGTTGAAGTCCACCTGTCTTCAAGCGGGCACGGTTGAGCAGCTCTGTTCCAGCATGTTCTTTCTGCAGCCCTGTAGAAGTTGCACGCAAGAGGACCACCTCATCAGTAGCCATCCAAGGAAACGGATCTCCAGAGGTTGTCTAAGCCAGGGGTCTCCAACCTTGGCAACTTTTAAGAGCTGTGGACTTCAACTCCCAGAATTCCTCAGCCAGCTTTTTCTCTTACCACCCAAAGTGGAGAGATTGCAGAGAAAGGGATAAGAGAGTAAGCTATGCTGGTTGGGGAATTCTGGGAATTGAAGTCCACAAGTCTTAAAAGTTGCCAAGGTTGGAGACACCGGCTCCAAACGGCAAAGAAAGTTGTATTGCTGCAAATCCTTCCTGCTGTGCCAATATTGATGGATTAATTTCATTTTCCCCCCTGCGCTGCTCTGCTCAGAAAGCTGAGTTGTGATGTTAATATCTGCCCCAGGGATAAAATGCCCCCAGTTTTTTTGTGTCTATCAGCCATCGGAGAGCTGGTTGTGGAGGGCACGCTGCTAGCTAAGTACTTAAGGACTGATTAAGGCGATTGTACAGACTACCAGGTTGTTTTGGGATGAGTGCTCTTTGCAATACAAAAAGGGTGCTTTGTTTCTTTTGAATTTTGTGATAAAGAACGTTGTTTTTGCACTTTCAAGTGTGTGTGTGTCTGAAATTTGTACCCTTGAATTTTCGGGAGACTCCTACCATAGAGCCCGGCAGAACATAAGGGAAGCTTAGGTGAATGCAGGTAAAATGGATGCGCAACCTTAAAGTCAAATAAAATGGTGCCCCTTGGAGAATCCTGTAAATCAGGATAGATCCTCCTCTCTCTCTATGGGCCTTTGGAATCTGCAACCTTTCTTAAACATTCTATCCTCAAGTGAGATTATAACTATGGTTTTCACCGAGTCTCCCCAGAGTCACTTAGGAACGGCCATGCAACCTTCCAGAAATCTCACCTGGCCAGCCACAAACTTCCCAGCCATGGATGACCTCCTTACTTCCCAACCTACTTTGTCCAGGTTATTTCAAAGCTACAGGTCTCCAGGGGAGGCAGAATCCAAGGCCCCCTCTACCAGGTATCTGGAACCCCTTGTTTGCAGCTTGTGTTGAAGTCCACAAGTTTTCAAGTTGCCGGGGTTGGAGACCCAGTTGTGCGTGTGTGTGTGTAAGGGGGTTTCCAACAATTATCTCCGGGACCGCCTTCGAATCCCAGCGACCGGTTACGTCCCACAGAGTTGGCCTTCTCCGGGTCCCGTCGACTAAACAATGTCATTTGGCGGGACCCAGAGGAAGAGCCTTCTCTGTGGCGGCCCCGGCCCTCTGGAACCAACTCCCCCCAGAGATCAGAATTGCCCCCACCCTCCTTGCCTTTCGTAAACTCCTTAAAACCCACCTCTGCCGTCAGACATGGGGGAATGGAAATATATTACCCAGGCCTATATAATTTCTGTATGGTGTGTTGTGTGCATGTTTTTTAAATTATGGGTTTTTAACTTCGTATTATTAGATTTGTATTGTACATTGTTTCTATCACTGCTGTGAGCCGCCCCGAGTCTACGGAGAGGGGCGGCATACAAATTTAATAAATAAATAATAAATAACTCTGATCCAGGGGCCACAATGGCTTAGAAGGGCTGGAGACAGAAACAGCTGAAGGAATGGGGCCATTACAAAGAGGGTTTCCAGCTAGTGGGGACAAAAACACCAATTTTCCCTCTTGCTGGAACATTGTCCAATTTGCAAGCTGACCGACATTATTTCTCTTACCAGAGAGACCTTTCAGATGGACAGGGAGAAAAGTGTGAGTTGGCATGTGTGCGTTCTCGCGCACGGATCCTTTTAAGGAATCGAGAAGGGGCTTTGGTCCTCTCAGCTTCTCCCTTGCATCACTGCCAGTAATAGGTTCCTTACTGGTACAGGGCCACTCTGCGCACTGGTAGTGAAAATTGTTATGTGTGCGCAGTCGGGTATGCGCGTCCTGGTGAGATTTTGCTTCTGAGCATGCCCAGGAAGCAAAATCTTGCGAGAGGACCCGCGTGCAAGATTTCAGCGATTTTTGGTCTTTTTTTTTGCTTTAAAATTGCCAAAATCTCACGTGCCTACACATTTTCTCGCGAGATTTGATGCCTGCGCATGCGCAGAAGCCAAATCTTGCTCCGATGCGCGTGCCTGCCAGTCAACCAGAACTGTGCGCGCATCAGCAGTGGTAATGATGGTATGTTGGAACCCCCACCTGATCACCGCCCCCATAAATGTGTGCCGTTCTCCTGTTTCCCCACTAACATTTTGCCGTTCTCCTGTTTCCCCACTAACATTTTCTCGAGATTTAAAAAGATAAATTTTTAATACTTTTTTGCTCCCTTTTCTGGCTTCCTGAGGAAACAGGGTGTGAGGTTCAGCAAAGAAAAATAAAGAGAATTTGAAGCGAGGTTGTCCAAAGACAAATTAAAAAGACAAAAACAATAATAATAACAATTAAGGGCCTTATCCGGCACACAGCAACCGATACGGTAAATCAAACAAGGCAAGAAGGTTGATTTCTCCTTTGACGAGCGTGGACGGATCCGGTCGGGGAAGTCGAAGCCTCCGGGAAGCCCATCCTTGGCTTCTCCCCCCGTGGATGGAGTAAAGTCCTTGTAGGACAGGCATCGAACTACCTCCTCTGCCTTTCCGTAGAAAGGAAAATTTATCTTCGTTGGGCATCCGAGTCGGTCACTGGAGCCTAACCTCTTTGCTCCGGCGGAGAGAAATTTCACTCCCGCGGGCCAAAGCCGTTGAAGGCCTTCCGTTGCTTGGGTTTTGAAGCGTGGGAAGAGCGCCCGTCGCTTCGTCACTGGTCAGTCCGGTCGTCGGAGGCGGCGCAGGAGGTACGGTGACCTGCGGCTTCTCGGCTGTCACGTGGCGGCTCCTACCGTGTCTTCCTCCTCCGGCTCGTAGTCGGAGAGATCGGCTTCCAGAGACTGTTTGGCCAGGAGCTCCCGCCGTGCTTGCAAACGGGCGCATTTGGGGCAGGGTCCCGACCGGAAGCAGCCCTTATGGTAGCAGGCTCGGCACTCTGCAGGGTGGGGTGGGGAAAAAAAGAGGGGAGTTAGGAGAAGTTGAAGGCACGGAGGGCCTCTGTCTCAAACAATCCGCATTTCCTAAGACAGTGATGGCGAAGCTGTTTTTCCTTGGGTGCCCAAAGTGTGTGTACATGTGCTATCACATGTGCAAGAGTGCCCACACGCATAATTCAATGCCTGGAGACGGTGAAATCTGCACCTCTATAACTGTCTGGTTTTGTTCTGCAACCCAACAAGACCAACACGGACTTCAGAGGAGAATCAGAACTGCAGAAAAAACAACAGCTGCCAACCTGCCTCCCATTGAGGACCTGTAGACTGCACGAGTCAAAAAGAGGGTGGGGAAAATATTGACTGACCCCTCGCATCCTGGACACAAACTGCTTCAACTCCCACCCTCAAAACGTCGCTACAAAGCACTGCACACCAAGACAACTAGACACAAGAACAGTTTTTTTCCGAACGCCATCACTCTACTAAACAAATAATTCCCTCAACACTGTCAGACTTTTTACTAAGTCTGCACTTCTATTTCTACTAGTTTTCCCCATCATTCATATCATCCTTTTCCTCCCACTTAGGACTGTATGACTGTGACTTGTTGCTTGTATCCTAAGATTTTTGTTAATATTGTTTTTTCACTGCTTATTTGACCCCTATGACAATAATTAAGTGCTGTATCACATGATTCTAGACAAATGTATATTTTCTTTTATGTCCACTGAGAGCATCTGCACCAAAGACAAATTCCTTGTGTGTCCAAACACACTTGGCCAATAAAGAATTCTATTCAGTTCTGTTCTAATCTATTCTATTCACTGTGCACTGTTTTCGTGTTGTGTGTATTTGTTTTACTATTATTTTTTTATAAAAATCAATTAAATTTTTTTTTTTTAAAGAATTCTATTCTACTCTACTTTAGAAACATAGAAACATAGAAGACTGACGGCAGAAAAAGACCTCCTGGTCCATCTAGTCTACCCTTATACTATTTCCTGTATTTTATCTTAGGATGGATCTATGTTTATCCCAGGCATGTTTAAATTCAGTTCCTGTGGATTGACCAACCACGTCTGCTGGAAGTTTGTTCCAAGCATCTACTACCCTTTCAATCAAATAAGATTTTCTCCCGTTGCTTCTGATCTTTCCCCCAACTAAGTTCAGATTGTGCCCCCTTGTTCTTGTGCTCACTTTCCTATTAAAAACACATACTTTACTCTATATCCTATTACTGAGGGTGCTACAGTCTCTGGTGGTTCCCCAGTCACCAATTCCCCTTCACTCTCACTCTCAGACTCGGATGGCAAGAACACTGGCCTGCGATGCCAGGACTCCTCCTTCTCCTGGTCCTCAAAATCCATGACCACCTGAGCTGGACGTGGACCACTCGCAATAGATGTGTGGGTCTTTCTCCAGCCCCCAAACAAACTTAAATTTAAATGTGAACGTTGTTAGGAAACGAGCTCTCCCGTTTTGAGGGCTCACCTTCGCACGTCCTGCACTTGTTCAGCTCGAAGGGGAACAGGACGTCGTCCTCATTCTGGCAGAACTCGCAGATGAAGCCCTTCGCTTGGCACAGCTGGGCGAGAAGATTAGAAAAACAAAACAAACGTGGACGGTCAAGATTGAACAGCTTTGCTCCGTTCAAAATTTTAACGCGGCTCAATTGGCCAATGAACCAGGAGGAGGGAAGAAGGGTGGGGGGATGAAACACTGAGAATGTCTCCATCAAGGTCACCCTGGGGACATAGATGGCCAGTTAGAAACATAGAAACCTAGAAGATTGACGGCAGAAAAAGACCCCATGGTCCATCTAGTCTGCCCTTATACTATTTTCTGTATTTTATCTTAGGATGGATCTATGTTTATTCCAGGCATGTTTACATTCAGTTCCTGTGGCTCTACCAACCACGTCTGCTGGAAGTTTGTTCCAAGCATCTACTACTCTTTCAGTAAAATAATATTTTCCCATGTTGCTTTGGATCTTTCCCCCAAGTAACCTCAGATTGTGTCCCCTTGTTCTTGTGTTCACTTTCCTATTAAAAACACTTCCCTCCTGAACCTCATTTAAGCCTTTAACCTATTTAAATGTTTCGATCATGTCCCCCCTTTTCCTTCTGTCCTCCAGACTCTACAGATGGAGTTCATGAAGTCTTTCCTGATACGTTTTATGCTTGAGACCTTCCACCATTCTTGTAGCCCGTCTTTGGACCCTTCAATTTTGTCAATATCCGTTTGTAGGTGAGGTCTCCAGAACTGGACACAGTATTATTCCAAATGTGGTCTCACCAGCGCTCTATACAGCGGGATCACAATCTCCCTCTTCCTGCTTGTTATACCTCTAGCTATGCAGCCAAGCATCATACTTGCTTTCCCTACTGCCTACTGTTCAGCAGTTCAAAGCTCCAGGTTGACTCAGCGTTCAATCATTCCTGGGGGGGGGGGGGGGAGGGGGTGTGTCAAATGAGGACCAAGATTGTTGGGGGCAAGAGGCTGAGTCATTAACATGCTTAGAAAGGGCTGTATAAGAACCAGGAAGCAGTATAGCAGTCTAAATGCTATTGCTGTTTTAATTTTTTTAAATAATATTTTCCCAGGTTTTTTTTCCTTTTGCCCATACGCACAAGCCAAGTTCCTGACATTGCGCGTGTGTTACACCATTTTGTTTTTAGCTTTGGGGGAGGGATTTCTTCAGATTCTTTTTGTACTGTGCAAACGCGCCAGTGCACTTTGCCCCGCGGTGCAGGAGGAAAGCGAACCAGCAACGAGGTTGAATTAAAACCCACTCACCATGCATTTCTCAACGTGCGCCTCTCCCACCCGGAGGAGTTCGGTCAAGCGGGGAACAAGTTCTCCCTTCTTGATGGCGCCGAGGTCGTTTAAGGAATAGAGGTGGAGGTCTTCCGTCAGGTGGCCCGGCACTGCGTCAAAGGCATCCAGAAGTCTGGGGTGGGGGAGAGGGGTGGGAGGGAAATAGCAGCCATGGGTTCAGCAACGGCACGGCCATGCCCGTCCTTCTCGAGACCAAACGCCACATATTTGATTGTACAAGACTAACCTGACTTTAAAATCACATTCACCATCATCAGGCTGAAGTTTTGAGCTTCGTGCTGTTGTAAATATGTTGTAAAAAAAAATATCTATCTATCTATCTATCTATCTATCTATCTATCTATCTATCTATCTATCTATATCTCTCTCTCAAATGTTTTTAGCTGAAATTTTAAAATTAAGGGAGACTAGGATGGTACCATTTCGGCCTTATTCTGTCCTCATCAGCTAGCCACACCCTTCCTTACTGGGATTCGATCTGGCAGCTTCTGCCTTGTATATATATATTTGATTGATTGATTGATTGATTGATTGATTGATTGATTTGTATGCCGTCCCTCTCCGCAGACTCGGGGCGGCTAACAACAGCAATAAAACAGTATATAACAAAATCCAATACTAAAGACAGTTAAAAACCCATTATATAAAAACCAATCATACATACAGACATACCATGCATAAAATTGTAAAGGCCTAGGGGGAAAGAATATCTCAATACCCCCTTGCCTGGCAGCAGAGGTGGGTTTTAAGAAGCTTACGAAAGGCAAGGAGGGTGGGGGCAACTCTAATCTCTGGGGGGAGTTGGTTTCAGAGGGCCGGGGCCACCACAGAGAAGGCTCTTCCTCTGGGTCCCGTCAAGCGACATTGTTTGGATGACGGGAACCAGAGAAGACCCACTCTGTGGGACCTAACTGGTCGCTGGGATTCGTGCAGCAGAAGGCGGTCCCTGGGGTAATCTGGTCCGGTGCCATGAAGGGTGACTTACATCCTACCATTTCATTTTTAGATATTGCTGGGGGGGCAATATCTAAATAGGGTCTGACTAGGATTGTTCTTGACTAAGCTATTTGCCAAAGAAAATAATATTTATACATTTAATGTGTATGAATTGTATTGAATTATTACTAATATCTCTGGGCTGAATATCTGCTACCTAGACTGACGGCAGATCCTGGTCCATCTAGTCTGCCTTTATACTATTTCCTGTATTTTATCTTAGGATGGATCTAGGTTTATTCCAGGCATGTTTCAATTCAGTTCCTGTGGATTTACCAACCACGTCTGCTGGGAGTTTGTTCCAAGCATCTACTGCTCTTTCAGTAAAGTAATATTTTCTCATGTTGCTTCTGATCTTTCCCCCATCTAACCTTAGATTGTGCCCCCTTGTATTTGTATTTTGTATTTATTGGATTTGTATGCCGCCCCTCTCCGTGGACTCAGGGCGGCTAACAACAGTGGTAAAAACAGCATGTGACAATCCAATAGTAAAACAGCTAAAAACCCTTGTTATAAAAACCAATCCTACATACAAACATACCATGCATAAATTGTAGAAGCCTAGGGGGAAAAAATATCTCAGTTCCCCCCTGCCTGACGACAGAGTTGGGTTTTAAGGAGCTTACGAAAGGCAAGGAGGGTGGGGGCTATTACATTGTATTGCTATTGCTATGAGCCGCCCCGAGTCTGCGGAGAGGGGCGGCATACAAATCTGATTAAACTAAACTAAACTAAACTAATCTCTGGGGGGAGTTGGTTCCAGAAGGTTGGGGCCGCCACAGAGAAGGCTCTTCCCCTGGGTCCCACCAAACGACATTGTTTAGTTGACAGGACCCGGAGAAGGCCCACTCTGTGGGACCTAATTGGTCCCTGGGATTCGTGCAGCAGAAGGCGGTCTCAGAGATAACCTGGTCCGGTGCCATGAAAGGCTTTATAGGGCATAACCAACACTTTGCTGCTTGTTATACCTCTATGGAGCCAAGCATTCTACTTGCTTTCCCTACTGCCTGACTGCACTGTTCACCTGTTCACTGTACCTTTTTGAGTAGAGTCTCCATCATTTTAACTATAACTGATGTCAAGCTAACTGGCCTGTAGTTACCAGCTTCTTCTCTACTGCCCTTCTTGTGGGTGGCCACTTCCAGTTTCCTCTGTGCATCCTTGGTATCTTAAGGGCTACTCTGGACATTCCTTAACACTTAACACAGTCCACTGGGCCATCTCTTGTGGCATCAACTCCTTGCTGCTCATAACTTGCTCTCGCGTAGCGATCATGATGGGGCTCTCCAAAAACCTTTTCTGGAATCCTTACCCTTTCGCTAGGCGACACGTCTTGAACATGTTCTTCATGTGGTACAGCTGGATTCTTAAAAGCTGGAAGAGACCGAGAAGACATGAATTACGGGTAACAAGAGGTGGAAGGGACCTTGGAGGTCTTCTAGTCCAACCCTCTGCACAAGCTGGAAACCCTATCACCGTGATGATGATGATTATTATTACTATTACTATTATTGTTATTATTATTACTATTATTATTATTTATTAGACTTGTGTGCCGCCCCTCTCCGAGGACACGGAGCGGCTCACAACATGCAATACAAAACAATATGTATACAAATCTAATAGTTAAAACAGTAAGCTAAAAATCCCATTATGTTAAAAAGCAATCAATTTACTCAATCACATCCATGCATAACATTTAACGGTCAGAGAAGGGGGCATGATCTAGTTGCCTCATGCGTGGCGACATAGATGGGTCTTAAGGGTCCTGGGGAAGGTGAGGAGGGTGGGGACAGTGTGAATCTCCAGGGGGAGTTGATTCTAGGGGGCCGGTGCTGCCACAAAGAAGGCTCTTCCCCTAGGTCTTGCGAGACGACATTGTCTGGTCGACGGGACCCAGAGAAGGCCAACTCTGTGGGACCTAATCGGCCGCTGGGATTCGTGCGGCAGAAGGCAGTCCCATAAGTAATCTGGTCCGATGCCATGTAGGGCTTTATAGGTCATCACCAACACTTTGAATGGCGAATCTATGGCCACGGGCGGCACGTGGAGCCATATTAAGGGCACACAAGACTTTGCACACGTATGTGCAGCCTGACCAGTTGACTTTCAGTCTTGGGACAGCCTGTTTCACCCCTCGGATGCTTCAGAAGAAACTTCCCTGAAGACCCGGAGGCAAAAAAAAAAAAATCACCCAACGGACAAACCGGACGTTCGAGTGCAAAAAACCGCACAACCTATCCTCCAAAGAACCTAAGAAGAGACAATGGATGAAAACTAACCAAGGAGAGAAGCAACCTAGAAGTAAGGAGGCATTTCCTGGCAGTGAGAAAAATTTACCAACGGAACAGCTTGCCACCAGATGGGGTGGGTGCTCCATCACTGGCGGTTTTTAAGAAAAGATTGGACAGTTATTGGTCCGGAATGGTTTAGGGTCTCTTGCCTGAGCAGGGGGTTGGATTAGAGCAGTGTTTCCCAGCCTTGGCAACTTGAAGATATTTGGACTTTAACTTCCCCAGCCAGCGGATTCTGGGAGTTGAAGTCCAGATATCTTCAAGTTGCCAAGGTTGGGAAACACTGGATTAGAGGACCTCCAAGGTCCTTTCCGACTCTGTTGTAAGAACATAACAAGAGCCATGCTGAATCGGGCCAAAGACCATCGAGTCCATCATTCTGGCCCACCAATTGTCCATGGGGATCTTGAGCAGAAAGAGAAGGCAAGACCCTCCCTTTCCCCTGACCCCCAACAAATGGGACTCAAGGGAATACTCCCTGCCTCAACCAACAGAGAGGCTGCACTTGGACATCCGTTTCAATAACCATGGATACACTTGGCATCCATGAATCTGTCTCATCCTGCCTTGAAGCTCTCCAAGATGACAGCTGTCACGACCTCTTCTGGAAGGGAATTCCATCAACCAAGGACCCTCTGGGTGGAGAAATATTTCCCTTGATTTGTCCTCGCTTTCTTACCTATGACCTTTAGGGAGGGGCCCCTCGTCCTAGTATTGTGTGATAGAGGAAATAATTTTTCTCCATCCACCTTTTCTATCCCATGCATGATTTTATACACTTCAATCAAGTCCCCCCTTAAACGCCGTCTTTCAAGGCGGAAGAGACCAAGGCGTTGCAACCTGGTTTCACAAGGGAGGGGCTCCATTTCCTTGATAATTCTTGTTACCCTTTTTTGCACCTTTTCCAGTTCCATTCTATCCTTCTTGAGGTGCGGTGACCAGAACTGTACACAGCACTCCAAGTGTGGTCTCACCATTGATTTGTACAGAGGCAAAACAACACTTACCGACCTATTTTCAATTCCTTTCCTAATCATGCCAAACATTTGGTTTTTTTAACCTCTGCTGCGCACTGGGTTGACATCTTCATTGAGCTGTCCACCAAAACCCCTTTCCCTGGCATGTCTCAGAAAGCCTGGTCCCCTCTTATTTGGCGATGCTCTTATGCTGACTCCGAGGCCCAGGTGGCTGCTTACCCTAACTTGGTTGAGAGCCTTGACTTTACGGTAGAGGTCCGAGTTGACGTCCTGCATGTTGAAGAGGGGATCGTTCCAGATCTTGTTCAGTAGGTCCTTGGAGAAATTGCTGACGTAGTATTTTCCGAAGTCCCACCGGCGAAGGATGCGGCTGGGAATGACCATCTGGGCATTCTCGTGGCAGCACTGGCAGAAGTATTTGCCCAGGTACTCGCAGTAGCGCATCCGCTTGATGTAATCTGTCGACCCCGACGGACGAAGGGAGAGAGAGAAAAGGAATTTAAGAGAGCAGCCACCTGCAGATGGAGCACGTTCCATTTTCGCTGGCAAGAGGGGTTGTAAGAGGCTACCGTGGCTGAAAATGGGTCCCCAGGGGGGAGCGGGCACTCTGTTTTTGCTGGCAGAGGGCTAGCAAGACAAACTAAATACAAAACGGAAGGAGAATTGTTTCTTCCCCTTTTGCATCTGTGAGTGTGCAAGTAGGGACAGGAAAGGAGAAAGGGAAAGACGAAGAAAAAGAAGGGAAGGTGGGAAGGAAGGAGGGAGGGAGAAGGAAGAGGGGAGGAAAAAGAAGGAAGGAAGGAAGGAAGGAAGGAGGGAGATAGAGAGGAAGGAAGGAAGGAAGGAGATGGGAAGGAGAGAGGAAGGAGAAGGAAGGAAGGAAGGAGATGGGAAGGAGAGAGGAAGGAGAAGGAAGGAAGGAAGGAGAGAGAGAGGAAGGAAGGAAATGGGAAGGAGAGAGAAAGAAAGAAAGGAAGGAGATGGGAAGGAGAGAAAGGAAGGAAAGATGGGAGGAAGGAAGGAAGGAGGGAGGGAGGGAAGGAAGCAAGAAGAGAGAGAGGAAGGAAGGAAATGGGAAGGAGAGAGAAAGAAAGGAAGAAGATGGGAAGAAGAGGAAGGAAGGAAGGAGGGAGGGAGGGAGGGAGGGAGGGAAGGAAGGAAGGAAGGAAGGAAGGAAGGTAGGTTATGACAGTCTGAGCAAAGTCCTTCCTTAACACTTGGCCAGCACAGGTGTCCCCAACAGAATGGTGGTGAGTGGCCACGCCCCTGGCCATGCATGCCCCTCCCCCACAGGTCAAACACAACCCTGACGCAGCCCTCAATGAAATGGAGTTTGATGCCCCTGGTCTAGGCCAACTTTGGGCCTTCAGAACAAGTCAAGGACTCACCAAAATCTGTCCTGATCCCACATCCGGCACAGCGGTAGTTCTGCTTGGCCACGGCTGCCTTCCTCCTTCGGAAACAGACACGCAGGATGGTTAATAGAGAGAAAAAAAGCTCACGTCCCCCAACTCACTTCTCAGCCTGGAAGGGGCGAAATAAATCCAGCCTCCTCCCCCTACTTGAGTACGGTTGACCCTTAACTAACTCTAGTAGGTACTGACTATTAGTTGAGAAGATTGTGCACAGGCATTTAGCAATAAATCAATTTAATTAAAATTTTCCATGTGGACCTATTCTTTCATGCCTGATGAGAGGGAGAGGGAGATTGCGGGAACTGGGCATGGATAGCCTAAAGAAAAGGAGGGCCAGAGGGGACATGATAGCTATATACAGGTATATGAGGGGTTGCCACAGCGAGGAAAGGGTCGCTCTATTCTCCAGAGCACCAGAGGGCCGGACGAGGAACAACGGCTGGAAACTGACCAAGGAGAGATTCAATCTAGAAGTAAGGAAGAACTTCCTGACGGTCAGAGTGATCAACCAGTGGAACAACCTGCCTGCGGAGGTTGTGAACTCCCCAACTCTGGACACTTTCAAGAGGAGATTGGACTGCCACTTGGCTGGGGTGCTTTAGGATTCCTGCTCAGGCAGGGGGTTGGACTTGATGACCTGCATGGTCCCTTTCAACTCTAACAATAAATAAAAATAAAAAAATAAAAAAATAGAGAATGGAGATGTGTAGGAAAAGGACTGACAAAACCTGAGGGTGGAGTCAAGAGAGGAATTGGACGAGAATCCCTACGTAGCCACAAACAGACTCAGTCAACTTCCCTGAGAGTGGAATCAAGAGAGGAATCAGCCTAGAATTTCTATGTAGCCACAAAACAGTCAACATTCCTGAGAGTGGAGTCAAGAGAGGAATCGGCCTAGATTCCCTACATGGACAAAAACAGACTCAGTCAACTTCCCCGAGGGTGGAGAAAAGAGAGGAATCGGCCTAGAATCCCACAAGCATATTTAAATCCAAATTCCAAATTGAATTTCATGGCTCCTTATCCAACTCCAAGCAGAATCTAACTGTTAGCTGAGAAGATCCCTCCATGCAGGCTGTTCAGCAATGAATCACTTTAACTGAACCTTCACATTGGACCTGGTCTTTCGCACCTGACACCTTTCAGGTAGGTTTTAACTTTGAGCAATCGCAAAGTGACTGATCCGAAGTCAATCCTTGTGACTACGTAGGGATTCTAGGCGGATTCCTCTCTTGATCTCTCTACTTCAGTGTTTCCCAACCTTGGCAACTTGAAGATATTTGGACTTCAACTCCCAGAATTCCCCAGCCAGCAAATGCTGGCTGGGGAATTCTGGGAGTTGAAGTCCAGATATCTTCAAGTTGCCAAGGTTGGGAAACACTGCTCTACTTATAGTCATCAAAAAGCACAACAAAGACTGTTCTTTCTGCGCCAACTCAGGAAGCTCAAACTGCCCAAGGAGCTGCTGATCTAATTCTACAGAGGAATCATTGAGTCCGTCATCTGCACCTCTATAACTGTCTGGTTCGGTTCTGCAACCCAACAAGACCGACACGGACTTCAGAGGATCATCAGAACTGCAGAAAAAACAATGGCTGCCAACCTGCCTTCCATTGAGGACCTGTAGACTGCACGAGTAAAAAAGAGGGACGTGGAAATATTTATTGACCCCTCGCATCCTGGATACAAACTGTTTCAACTCCGACCCTCGAAATGTCACTACCGAGCCCTGCACACCAAGACAACTAGATACAAGAACAGTTTTTTCCCGAACGCCATCATTCAGCTAGACAAATAATTCCCTCAACACTGTCAAACTATTTATTAAGTTTGCACTACTATTACTACTAGTTTTTTCTCATCATTCCTATCACTCACTTCCTCCCATTGTATGACTGTAAGAAAAAACAATTGCTTGCAATAACGTGTTGCTCGCATCCTTAAGATTTTTATTAATAGTGTTTCCTCATCATTTATTTAACCCCCTACGACAATCATTAAGTGTTGTACCTCACGATTCTTGACAAATGTCTCTTTTCTTTTATGTACACTGAGAGCATCTGCACCAAAGACAAATTCCTTGTGTGTCCAATCACACTTGGCCAATAAAGAATTGTATTCTATTCTATCCTATCTAGTGTACAGAAAGAGGAAATGTTAAGATCCACTATTTTAGCTATTCCAGGTTTCATTAGACCGGGACTCACTGCTCACAGTCACTCATGCCCTCATCACCTCGAGGCTTGACTACTGTAACGCTCTGTACATGGGGCTACCTTTGAAAAGTGTTCGGAAACTTCAGGTGGTGCAGAATGCAGCTGCGAGAGCAATCATGGGCTTTCCCAAATATGCCCATGTCACACCAACACTCCGCAGTCTGCATTGGTTGCCGATCAGTTTCCGGTCACAATTCAAAGTGTTGGTTATGACCTATAAAGCCCTTCATGGCACCGGACCAGACTATCTCAGGGACCGCCTTCTGCTGCACGAATCCCACTGACCAGTTAGGTCCCACAGAGTTGGCCTTCTCTGGGTCCCGTCAACTAAACAATGTCGCTTGGCGGGACCCAGGGGAAAAGCCTTCTCTGTGGTGGCCCCGACCCTCTGGAACCAACTCCCCCAGAGATTAGAATTGCTCCCACCCTCCTTGCCCTTCATAAGCTTCTTGAAACCCACTTCTGCCGCCAGGCATGGGGGAATTGAGATACCCTTTCCCCCTGGGCCTTTACAATTTTATGCATGGTATGTCTGTATGTATGTTTGGTTTTACAATAAGGGTTTTTAACTGTTTATATTGGATTGTCATATGCTGTTTACTACTGTTGTTAGCCGCCCCGAGTCTACGGAGAGGGGCGGCATACAAATCCAATAAAATCAAATCAAAATCAAATTAGAAATACTAGGAGAATGCGGTGGGTACGAGATAACACAACTTTTTATATTGCTTCAATTCTTCATTCCCTAGAAATCCCTTCCCACTTTTTTCTCCACTTGCTCTCTCTCTCTCTCTCACACACACACACGCACATACACACACACACCATCCCAAACCGAAAGCAGCTCTCCTTACGTTGGTGCTGGGTGGATATTGAAGATGATCTGCGGGCGTGGAGGGGCCCACTCCAAGTTCCCCCGCACTCGGATGCGGAGCTTGTAAATGTCGGCATGTTCTCCGTCGTCCGGAGAGATGGGTATGGAATCGGGAATCGGCAACAGCTGTAAAAAGGAAGCAAATTCAATGTGCACTGGGAACGCCAGCAATATTTCGTTTTGTGGTGGTCCTTTTTTAATGAGCTTTCTTAGTAGTCGTCAAACACAAATACAGTGTTAAAACAATCTTTTCTGAACACCGGCTGTTAACATAGAAACATAGAAGTTTGACGGCAGAAAAAGACCTCATGGTCCATCATTAATTTAATTTCATTAACAGCCAGCACGAGTCCATGAAATAATAACTCAATGCTGAGTCAGTAGTCTTGTAAATAGCAATCTTACGCTGGTTGGCAAAATGCCCAGAAGCAATTTGCAGGAAAAAAAATGCCAAGAGGAGAACAGGAGCCGATCACAGTCAAAATACAAAGTACGAGGGTCGCCCAGAAAGTAATGCACCACTTTCCCCCCCCCTCAGCCTACAGTAATGGTACGAATGCGAAACTTTAGATATACATTATTTGAATTGTCAGGAGTCGTGTGTAAATTTTGTATTTCTTCAGACAGATAGTGTAGCTGCAGCAGTGTTTCGAAATGGCGTCTGTAAGTGATGTACATTACAAGCAATGTGTTGTCATTGAATTTCTCACTGCGGAGAAAGAAACTTGGGAACATTCACAAGTGTTTGTGTGCAGTTGATGGAGAATCTGTAGTCGACAGAAGTACGGTTAGTCGCTGGCCACAGAGGATGCGGCTATTAGAGATGATTCGCACAGGGCAGAAATGGCTTCGTGATCTGAACAAGGAGTGGTACCGACAGGGCATACACGCCCTCGTGTCTCGCTGGAGGAAAGCCACAGAATGGGACGGAGATTACATGGAAAAATAGGGAGTGTAGCATTCTTTCTTGCGTGTAAGTTTCATTGTGTTCAATAAATAATTGTTGAAAGAAAGAAATGTGGTGCATTACTTTCTGGGCTAACAAAGTTGTTTCCTGCAAATTGGCTTCTTCGTCATCATCCCTTAAGTAGGCTTGGGGCCAATTAACCCCAAGCCTTACTCCCGAGGAGACCTCCTCCCGAGGAGCCCTTCCTGCCTTTTGGCAGCTCTGCGTGCCCCGTGCATTGAGAATAGGCTCCTCCTCTTCTTCCTCATCATTGATGGGAGCTACTGGAGGTTCTGAAGGCCCAGACTGAATCTCTGCCTCTGGCACCAAGTCCTGGCTAGCCTCCTCATTGTCTGACTCGGGTGTCAGTTGCACAGGACACCGGCGCATCACCACATCAGCCTCTGCACTGCTGGAATCAGCTACAAGCTACATGGGCTGCTGGCGGGCCACAACACAATGGATGGAAAAGGAGAGAAGCAACTTAGAACTAAGGACAAATTTCCTAACAGTGAGAACAATTAACCAATGGAACAGCTTGCCACCAGAAGTTGTGAATGCTCCAATATTGGAAGTTTTCAAGAAGAGACTGGACAACTCTTGGTCCAGAATTGGATATGGTCTCCTGTTTTGAGTATCGGAATTGTAATCATGGGGATGTCATAACGGTCTTAAGTTTGAAAAATGGTCCTAAGACACAATTTTTTTCAGTGCCGTTGTAACTTCAGAAGAGTCACTAAACAAACTGTTGTAAGCCAAGGATGATCTGTCCTCCTTAATTCTATGGACTGCTGTTTGGGAACCTCAGAGTTAGTTTGGCCTCTTGACCTTACCACGTGGTGTATTCAATAAACAGTAAGATTTTCGGAAATGGGATGAAACTGGAGTTTTACTTTTGTTGCACGAACTGGGTGTCTAATGAAAAGAAGGACCAGGGGAGACATGATAGCAGTGTCCCAATATCTCAGGGGTTGCCCCAAAGAAGAAGGAATCAACCTATTCTCCAAAACATCTGAAGGTAGAACAAGAAGCAATGGGTGGAAACTAAACAAGGAGAGAAGCAACTTAGAACTAAGGAGAAATTTCCTGACAGTAAGAACAATTAATCCGTGGAACAGCTTGCTTCCAGAAGTTGTGAATGCTCCAATACTGGAAGTTTTTAAGAAGATGTTGGATAACCATCTGTAGCACACACAAAGTCTGTATAAATCTACCTTTACTAATTAAGCACTACTAATGAGCTTTCTTAGTAGTTGTCAAAAATAAATACAGTGTGAAAAGGTCTTTTCTGAACACCGGCTGTTAATTCAACTTTATTAACAGCCAGCACAAGTCCACAAAATAATAACTCAATGCTGAGTCAATAGTGTTGTAGATTATGGCAATCTTACAGTGGTTGGCAAAATGCCCAGAAGCAATTTGCAGGAAAAATGCCAAGAGAGAGAACCAGAGCCGATCAGAGTCATGACACGAAGGAAGATGAACAAAGTTGTTTCCTGCAAATTGGCTCCTTCGTCACCATCCCTTAAATAGGCTAGGGGAGTGGCCAACACTGGAAGATGTTGGATAACCATTTGTCTGAAGTGGTGTAGGGTCTCCTGCCCAAGTAGGGGGTTGGACTAGAAGACCTCCAAGGTCTCTTCCAACTCTGTTATTATTATTTTGGATTCTTGAGCTGGCTGTTGGCAGGAGCATCATTAGGGAAGGGAGCAGAAACTACCATTCACAGCTACAACTTATTTGCAAAGCCGATACAGGAGTGAATCGGGAAGAGGTTGAGTTAAAACCACGTTCAGGAAGGCAGAAGGGATCCTGGCCACGTGCTGAGACCACCTAAGATTCCACACTAGCATTGTTAGTTGTTTTCAACACAGTGTGAAATTCCCCCTTCCTTTTTTTTTAAAATCACACAAAGCAAAATTTGTGGCTCCGTCTTTCGGGCTTTCAAGGAATATAAACAGGGCTGTTTCTTACCTAAAACTCTTTTTTCTAACCCCAAATCTAATTAATTAAGCTAATCAACCTAATTAATTAACTAATTAATCTAATTAAAATCATAATTAGCAAAAAGGATTTTTATATTCTAATCCAAAATTCTTTTTTCTAATTCTAATAAATTGCTGAAATTGATAAAATTGAACGGGTCAAAAGACATGCTACAAAAATGGTGGAAGGTCTTAAGCATAAAACGTATCAGGAAAGACTTCATGGACTCCATCTGTATAGTCTGGAGGACAGAAGGAAAAGGGGGGACATGATCGAAACATTTACATATGTTCAAGGGTTGAATAAGGTTCAGGAGGGAAGTGTTTTTAATGGGAAAGTGAACACAAGAACAAGGGGGCACAATCTAAGGTTAGTCGGGGGAAACATCAGAAGCAACGTGAGAAAATATTATTTGACTGAAAGAGTAGTAGAGGCTTGGAACAAACTTCCAGCAGACGTGGTAGATAAATCCACAGTAACTGAATTTAAACATGCCTGGGATAAACATAGATCCATCCTAAGATAAAATGCAGGAAATAGTATAAGGGCAGACGAGATGGACCAGGAGATCTTTTTCTGCCGTCAGTCTTCTATGTTTCTATGCTAGAAACTTCACCACTTGATTATGTTCAATGTTAAACGCAGGCGTGCCTCAACTTAGTTCATTTAGTGACCGTTCTAAGTTACGATGGCGCTAAAAAAGGGACTTCGGATTGTTTTTCGCATTTAACGACCAATGCTGCATGTGATTTATATTTGGATGCTTGACTACGGGCTCATTTTTCATAATATAAGACGCACCTTTTTCCTCCCTAAAAGAGGCTGATAATTTGGGTGCAGCTTATACTCTGAGTGTAGCTTTTTTTCCAGCCCTAACTAGGTGCTAACGATCTTCCCAGCTCTGACCTTGCAGGCTCTTTCATCGTTACTCTTTGCGAAGAATGTTTTCCAAGCCCTGAGTCTTTGCAGGGTTTTTTTCATTGCTCTAACTTGTCCTAACCTGCATATTGACTGATGTAATTGTGTATGACTACGATTGCTCTTGGCTAAGGTGCTGTATTTTTCAGAGTATAAGATGCACCTTAGTTTGGGGGGGAGGAAAATAGGGAAAAGAATTTGCTTACCAGGTATTCACCTGGCTAGCGTCCTTAGCCAGCACATTATTTTATCCCCTGGTTAGTGCTTTAAAAAACTTTATTTGGAGAGAGTAACAATGAAAGAGCTTGCAAGCCAATAAGAGCTGGGAACATTATTAGCACCTGGAAAGTAACATTTGGAGCAAGTAGAGCGATGGAAAAAACCCTGCAAAGATTTAGGACTTGGAAAACATTCTTCACAGAGAGTAACAATGAAAGAGCTTGCAAGCTGGTAAGAGCTGGGAACATCGTTAGCACCTGGTTAGGGGCTGGAATGAAACTTATTTGCAGCAAGTTAATGCAATGAAAAAAAAACCTGCAAAGACTTAGGACTTGGAAAACATTCTTCACAGAGAGTAACAATGAAAGAGCCTGCAAGGTAAGAGCTGAGAAGATTGTTAGCATTTAGTTAGGGCTGGGGGGGTAGGGGGAGGGAGCTACATTCAGAGTATAAGACACACCCAAATTATCAGCCTCTTTAAGGGAGGAAAGGGTGCATCTTAAACTCCAAAAAATATGGTATCTGCCAAAGTAAATAGTGAATGTATCTGGATTATATTACTGAATTATTACTAGTATCTCTGTGCTATCAGCTGGCTATCTGCCACCTCCACGTTTCCTCTGTGTATGTGTATCTTTGACTACTCAGAGATTACTCTGCACACTCCTTAACACTTAACACAATTGTACCTGAATTCTTACGTGAGGAATTCTGGCCTAGGGATGCAATCTTTACCACTGTATTTAGGAAACTCCTGGGGTCCCCTGCAAACAGCCCTGGTTACATGTCCAATGCCCTGGCTCTACACTCCACATCAAGCCACACCAGCACTCCCAACGCATTTTTTTGCGTCATGCTCCCCCTTGGCACCTACCAGCAGCAGCTTTGCGGAAAGCCGTCTTTTCTTATACCACTTAGGCCTCTTAAAAAGCTTTTTAATAAACTTTATCGGACCCTGAAAACCAACACAAAATATTTCTAGAGGGGAGTTCTCCGAAAATGGGCTCCAGCACGAATCCAAACGCTCGGAAGACCAAACCTCTGGTCCCGGTGACCAGATTGGATCTTGCAAACATTATCTATTTCTCTCTCTCTCTCCCTCTCTCTCTATCTAACTATCATCTATCTATCTATCATTCTTTCTTTCTATCTTTCTATTTCTATCTATTTTTCTATCTATCTATCTATCTATCTCTTTTTATCTATTTATCTATCTTTCTATCTATATATCTTTCTTTCTCTCTCTGTCTTTCTTTCTCTTTCTTTCTTTCTATATCTATCTTTCTTTTTATCTCTATCTATCTATCTATCTATCTATCTTCCTATCTCTTTCTATCTATTTCTATCTATCTTTCTCTCTCTCTATCTATCTGTCATCTATCATTCTTTCTTTCCTCTTTCTTTCTTTCTTTCTTTCTTTCTTTCTTTCTTTCTTTCTTTCTTTCTTTCTGGATTTATATGTCAGCCCTCTCTGAGGACTTGGGGCGGCTTACAACATACAATGTAAACATCTTAAATCCAAGTGAAATTTAGCCAGGGGAGCAGCTGAACCTCTGCCCACAGGGGCCACCTACCTTCTGTGGGGCGTCATGCTCGGGCACCAACCACTCCAGTTCAGAGGCTGCGGGCAGCTGCATCCCTTCAAACTGCTTGAGCAAGCCCATGGCCACGGCTTCCGCCGAGTTGGAGTTGAGGAAGCTGTGGTAGCTCCTGGAGGAAGCGGTCAAGAATGACAAGCCGTGTCAAAAGTCATAGGACGGGGGATCGGCACTTTTCAACCACGGCCACTTTTAAGCTGTCAGGACTTTGTCTCCCAGAAGCCTCCAGTGATATGGGTGGAGCTCAACATCCAGAATTCCCCAAACCAGCCGACCTTGGCAACTTTTAAGGTACGTGTGGACTTCAATTCCTAGCATGAGTGGGCAGAGGAATTCTATGAGTGGGAATCTACACTTCTTTAAAAAGTTTTCATGGTTGGGAAAAACAGCCTTAGACTGCCCCCTTCAGGCCGGATGAAGAACTTTATTTTCAGGAAGACCCTTTTGAAGGGGTAATCAGATATTTTCCTTCTTTCTTTCCCTCCCTCCCTCCCTCATTCCTGTGTCCTTCCCGCCCTCCTTTCTGTCTTTTTTGCTTCATCATCCCCTTCCTTCCTTCTTTCTTTCCTTTCTTCCCCCTCCCTTCCTCATTCCCTCCTCCTCATTCTTTCCTTTCTTTCCTTCCTATCATTCATGTGGCCTTCCTCCCTTCCTTCCCTGTCTCTCTCTCATTCTCATGTCCTTCTTTCCTGTATTTCTCCCTGCCTCTCATTGCTATGTTCTTTATTCCTTCCTGCCTCCCTCTCATTCCTGTCCCTTCCTTCCTTCTCTTTCCCTTCCTTCCTTCCCTCTCCCCTTTTCTCCTTCACATCTCCCTCTCTTCTTCTCATTGGCATGTTCTTCCTCCCTGCTTGCCTCTAACTCCTGTCCCTTCCTTCCTTCCTCCCTCCCTTCTCTTTCCCTTCCTTCCTTCCCTCCCTTCTCTTTCCCTTCCTCCCTCCCTTCTCTTTCCCTTCCTTCCTTCCCTCCCTTCTCTTTCCCTCCCTCCCTCCTTCTCTTTCCCTCCCTCCCCTCCCTTTTCTCCTTCACATCTCCCTCTCTGCCTCTCATTACCATGTTCTTCCTCCCTCCCTTTCTTCCTTCCTTCCAGGGGTCAGTAGATCATCGACTGACTTTGTGGGGAAGGTTAGAGATGAGCGTCCTCATTCCGTTTCCCTCCAAGGGTGAAGTGTGCGCTGTCATGCGCTACCTGGATGCGAAGGGCAGGAACGCTGCTGCGATGGGGACCCGAGATTTGTGCGCGATGGGTGCCCGAGATTTTTCTCGCCCATTGCTGTGTTTTGAATTTTGTGGCTGAAGGAGAACGGGCATGGCGCCACGGCATTGATTGATGTTTGCTCTCTGGAGTCGGGTGACAAGCCCACGTTTCATCTCCGGTCACTCTACAGTTGAGAAAAGCCTCGCCTTCAATCTCGAAACGGTCAAGAAATTCTCGGGTGGCCCTGACTTTGTGGATTTTATGCGCTTCACCAAGCATCTTGGGTTACCTACCACAGCAGCGTTCATGCCCTTCACATTCAGCTAGCGCAATGCAGCACGCACTTCGCCCTGGGTGGGAAATGGAATGAGGACGTTCATCTCTAACCTTCTCCACAACGCCAATCGATGGTCTACTGACCTCTGGCACTGTCCGTTCTCTTCCGCTGGCTTCCCGCTTACATGATTGTTATATCAACTAAAGTGGACCGTTGTAAGTTGAGGACAACCTGTGACCTGAATCCACGTAGAGAGAGGGAGAACGAAGCAACATAATCAGGCATACATACGTGGAACCGGAGGAAAGGAAGGACTTTTTACTCGGGGGGTCGTTCCTCTTGATGTCCGCATCTAAGTCACAACAGAACAGAGGAAGAAATGTCAAATTTGAAACAGAAGGAAGAATAATATAAAGTAGTGGGTTGCTACCAGTAGAGTAGAGCAGTGTTTCCCAACCTTGGCCATTTGAAGGTATCTGGACTTCAACTCCCAGAATTCCCCAGCCAAGGTTGGGAAACACTGGAGTAGAGGATGGCGCACCAGTAGCTTCAGTTCTCTTACATGCGCATGTATCCAGCGCATTTTTGCTTCATGCGCAGAAGCAAAACCTTGGGAGAGGACGCGCACAAGAGAGATTTCAGATATTTTTTGTTTCTGCACATGCCTCAAAAGTCATTTTTTAAAAAAAAGTAATTTATTGAACAGATTTGCACAAACACTTAAAATTCTTCAAAGTACTGTCCTTGGGCCTCTACACATTTTTTCCAGCAACTCTGCCATGACCGGTACGCACCCAGGAAGGCGTCTTCAGGGATCTCTCGCAAGGTCTACGTCAGTGTTTCCCAACCTTGGCAACTTGGAGATATTTGGACTTCAACTCCCAGAATTCCCCAGCCAGCAGATGCTGGCTGTGGAATTCTGGGAGTTGAAGTCCAAATACCTTCAAGTTGCCAAGGTTGGGAAATACTGGTCTATGTCACAACTGATTGGATCTCTTCTATGTTTTTAGTTAAAGTATACCTTTTGCTACAAATGGAGTCAAGAGTCTTTCTTGACGCATAGTCTATTTTGCCACATCTGGTGTGGACTTACCAAGGGTTCAGGAGGGGAAAGCCATTACCTGAAAACAACGAGGCCATCGAGACGGACAGCTCACTGTTGGACATTTGAATCAGGTTGGATCCTTCGTTTCCATCTGCAGGACATAGGGATGTGTTAGTACTGTGTGCGTAACTAGCTGGGTTTTCCAACATATAACATAAGCCAGCAATGTATGGTTAAAGGAATTAGCACACTACTGCTTTAAGAGCTGGTGTTGCAATCAGCTCTAAGAGGAAGTCAGCAGCATCTTGGAGCTTTGAGACTCTCTCTGATATTTCTCTGATTCTGATGCTGGTTGGTCTATATGACTATTCCTGCAGTTTAATGTTTCCAAATGTAAAATAATGCACTTGGGGAAAAGGAATCCTCAATCTGAGTATTGTATTGGCAGTTCTGTGTTAGCAAAAACTTCAGAAGAGAAGGATTTAGGGGTAGTGATTTCTGACAGTCTCCAAATGGGTGAGCAGTGCAGTCAGGCAGTAGAGAAAGCAAGTAGGATGCTTGGCTGCATAGCTAGAGGTATAACAAGCAGGAAGAGGGAGATTGTGATTGTGCTGTATAGAGCGTTGGTGAGACCATTTTTGGAATTGTTGTTGTGAGCCACTCCGGGTCTCCGGAGAGGGGCGGCATACAAATATTATTATTATTATTATTATTATTATTATTATTATTAATAATAATAATAATAAATAACAATAATAAATAATAATAATAATACTGTGTTCAGTTCTGGAGACCTCACCTACAAAAAGATATGGATAAAATTTTACGAAAAAACCCTTTTTCAGAGGGAGTAGCAATGAAAACAAGCCTGCAAAGACTTAGGGCTGGAAAAAAAACTTTTTAGAGGGAGCAGCAATGAAAAAAACTGCAAGCTGGAAAGATCCCTAGCACCTCATTAGGGCTGGAAAAACCTTTTTTTGGAGCGAGAAACTATGAAAACAAGCCTGCAAAGACTTAGGGCTGGAAAAACCTTCTTCGGAAGGGGCAGCAATGAAAAAGACTGCAAGCCGGGAAGATTATTAGCACCTTGATAGGGCTGGGGGGAAAAAGCTTCGAAAAAGCACCCAAATTTTCAGTGTCTTTTATGGGGGTGAAAGGTGCGTCTTATACTCCGAAAAATGAAGTACAGTAGTACCTCTAGATACGAGCTGCTCCACAAGCGAGTATCCCAAGATACGAGCCACGATGGGAGCGAAATTTCTGTTCCAGACCCGAGCTCAAATTCGGGATACAAGCCGAGCGTCCACTAGGTGGCGCAAGAATCCTTGCTTCTGGTTATCTCGGAGGGGAAAAACAAAGTCTAAAGCCATTTGTTCCAGATACGAGCTGATCGACATACGAGCTCCGTTCTGGAACGAATTAAACTCATATCTAGAGGTATTACTGTAGTTGTAAGTTGAGGACTATCTGTATTCTACAATTTTTAAGACTTACCAGGTACTTCCCTAAAAAACATCTCCATCTATGAAAAGGTGCAAAAAAGGGCAACAAGGATGGTCAAGGAAATGGAGCCCCTCCCTTATGAAAGCAGGTTGCAACACCTTGGTCTCTTCAGCCTTGAAAGACTGATGTGGTGACTTGATTGAAGTGTATAAAATCATGCATGGGATAGAAAAGGTGGAGAGAGAAAAAAATATTTTCTCTATCACACAATACTAGGACAAGGGGGCCCTCCCTAAAGCTCATAGGTAAGAAAGTGAGGACAAATCAAGGGAAATATTTCTTCACCCAGAGGGTCTTTGGTTGATGGGATTCCCTTCCAGAAGAGGTCGTGACAGTTGTCAGCCTTGATAGCTTCAAGGCAGGATTAGACAGATTCATGGATGCCAAGTGTATCGGTGGTTATTGAAATGGATGTCCATGTGCCGCCTCTATGTTGGTTGAGGCAGACAGGGTTCCCTTAGGTCCCATTTGTTGGGGGTCAGGGGAAAGGGAGGGTTTCGCCTTCTCTTTCTGCTCAAGATCCCCACGGACAATTGGGGGGCCACTGTGGGACACAGAATGCTGGACTCGATGGGCTTTGGCCTGATTCAGCAGGGCTCTTGTTATGTTCTTATCCTACCTTGGATCTCGTACTCATCCACCTCTTCCGCAGATCCCGAGTCAGAGGGGAAGGTTGAGTCTTGGGAGCTGAAATACGATCCGCTGTCCGTCGCCTTCAAACCTGCAAGAGTAAGGAAAGGGGACCTTGGGGACACAGACAAACCTCCAAGTGGCTTCAACAACTCTCTAAAAGGATGCAAATGATCAATTTGTCTGCAAGGAGTATAAATCCTCTCATTCCCCACTATCCAGTCAGAACTGAAGGAGCTTCTCGGATGAGAAGGGAAGAAAAAACAACAAAGTAGGGGTTGATATTCCTGGAGGCGTCTATAGACTCGGGATGGCTCACAGCAGTAATAGAAAACAATGTACAATACAAACCTAATATTTAATATTTAAAACTAAAAACCCATAATTTAAAAAAAATTATGATAGATAAATGGTCAAAGCAATGGAAACTGCAGTTTAATGTTTCCAGATGTAAAATAATGCACTTGGGGAAAAGGAATCATCAATCTGAGTATTGCATTGGCAGTTCTGTGTTAGCAAAAACATCAGAAAAGAAGGATTTAGGGGTAGTGATTTCTGAGATATAACAAGCAGGAAGAGGGAGATTGTCATTCCGCTATATAGAGCGCTGGTGAGACCACATTTGGAATACTGTGTCCAGTTCTGGAGACCTCACCTAGAAAAAGATATTGACAAAATTGAACGGGTCCAAAGACGGGCTACAAGAATGGTGGAAGGTCTTAAGCATAAAACGTATCAGGAAAGACTTCATGAACTCAATCTGTCTAATCTGGAGGACAGAAGGAAAAGGGGGGACAGGATTGAAACATTTAAATATGTTAAAGGGTTAAACAAGGTTCAGGAGGGAAGTGTTTTTAATAGGAAAGTGAACACAAGAACAAGGGGACACAATCTGAGGTCAGTTGGGGGAAAGATCAAAAGCAACATGAGAAAATATTATTTGACTGAAAGAGTAGTAGATGCTTGGAACAAACTTCCAGCAGACGTGGTTGGTAAATCCACAGGAACTGAATTTAAACATGCCTGGGATAAACATAGATCCATCCTGAGATAAAATACTGGAAATAGTATAAGGGCAGACTAGATGGACCATGAGGTCTTTTTCTGCCGTCCATCTTCTATGTTTCTAAAGTCCAGTTGCCTCCTGAAAAAAGCACCTTTCGGACTTGGCCTTTTTTTACTCTTTATGTTAAAGTCAATGTTCACACAAGTCTTAAAAATGGTTAGGGTTGAGAAAAGTCGGGGCTGCTCCAGAACTCGATCCCAAACCTAGTTTCGGAGACAGACTAATTTTTCTCCGACGGCTTCGGCTCCTTTGGGATCTCACACAGTCTGCGGAGAGGGGCGGCATACAAATCCAATAAATTATTATTATTATTATTATTATTATTATTATTATTATTATTATTATTGTTGTTGTTATTATTATTAATTATTAATTATTATCTCAACAGAGCCACCTTCCAAAGGATAAGAAGCCACTCACTGTCCGAGGCCACGTCCGGGCAGGCCGGGTGGAGGTAGCGGGTGCGAATCTGTTGCCGGCGGATACGGATCTTCTGCTTGAGGTCTTGAATCACCTTGTCGCTTTCGTCCTCCTCCTCTTCCATCTGGCGGCTCATCATGTTGCATTTCATCAGCTCGATGGCGGCAATGAGCGACTCGGAGATGCTGAAGTGAGCGTTTTCCTGGGACGGAAGGAGAGAAGCTGTCAAAGTCGAGAATTGAATGACGATAGAATAGAATAAATATTGGAATGAAAATAATAGAATGAGAATAGAATAGAAATTAGAATAACAAAATAAAAATAGAATAGAATAGAAATTAGAAGAATAGAAATAGAATAGAATATAGAATAGAAATAGAATAGAAATAAAATAGAATAGAAATTAGAATAGAATAGAAATCAAAATAGGAATAGAATAGAAAGAAATTAGAATAATATAGATAGAAATAGAATGGAATATAGAATATAATATGGAATATAAATTAGAATAGAATATAAATCAGAAGATTATAAAAATATAAATAGAGTAGAATAGAACAGAATAGAACAGAAAATAGGAATAGGATAGAAAAAGTAGAAATTAGAATAATATAGATAGAAATAGAATGGAATATAGAATATAAATTAGAATACAATAAAAATTAGAATAGAATAGAATAGAAATTAGAATAGAATAGAATATATAAATAGAGTAGAATAGAACAGAATAAAATAGAAATATTGGAATGAAGAATAGAATAGAATAGAATAGAATACAGGTTTGGAAGAGACCTTGGAGGTCATCTAGTCCAACCCCCTCCTTAGCCAGGGCCTAGGCAGAAAAGTGACTGTCTAGGCCGGTGATGGCGAACTTTTTTGGCACCGAGTGCCCAAACCAGAACGTACATAAATATGGAATAGAATATTCTGTATTAGCCAAAGTGCAATTGGACATACAGGGAATTTGTCTTCAGTTCATAAGCTCTTGTTGTACATAAAAGCTATAAGTGACAAATTATGATCACACTCATACATATGAGACCTTTAACTTGTGGACTTCAACTCCCAGAATGCCCCAGTCAGCAATTCTGGGAATTGAAGTCCACAAGCTTTAAAAATTGCCAAGGATGAAAAAACAATACTGTACAATACATGCTGGCTGGGAATTCTGGGACCTGAAGTCCATCCATTGTTAAAGTCATTGAAACCGAGAACTGCTGCTTAAAATTTTAGAAAGGACTTATACACTCCTACACTAAATCAAGATTTCAGCCCCTTCTGTTAAAACAGTGACAAAAAGGTGATGGCTGGGCGATGAATTGTCATGCAAATAGGATTCGATCTTTTATCAGTGTCAAGACCTTTGACACAAGTACGTATTAAATTATGACATTTGTACAATGATGTCATCCCACATGGGTCATTATGGGGACCCCCACCTCAGATTCCTTTGCTGTTGTTGTTTTCTTTAATTTTTTAAATTGGTTTTTATAATAACAATAAAACATTCACACAACACATAACACATAACAATGTGCTCAGTGTTAAGTGCCCACCACCAAACAACATTCATATCTCTCCACCAAAATGGGGGTATATTTTCTATATATCTTTTTAACTCAGGAGCAATACAGGGATCCCTCGAGTATCGCGAGGGTTACGTTCCAAGACCTCTCGCGATAATTGATTTTTCGCGATATAGTGGTGCGGAAGTAAAAACACCATCTGCGCATGCGCGCCCTTTTTTCAATGGCCGCGCATGCGCAGATGGTGGAGCCGGTGGCTGGGGAGGTGGATTCGCCGCCCCCACCAGCCCTTCCTGCTCTGGGTCAGAGCTGCGGAAACCTTCGGCTCGCCGAGGCTGCGTCTGACCCCTTCGTTTGTATTGCAGCGAAGGAGGCGAAGCAAGGCTCCAAGCTCGCCTGCCGCCACCGCCACTACGCCTCTGCCGCCTCAGCCACCCCCTCTGCTCTGCAGGGACCTCGCATGCCACTATCTCCCTCTCTCGCCCTCCCCGCGCTTCTCCTCGGCGGCGACCAAGCGGCAGGCTTAATGGGAGACCAAAGGCGAAAAAAGAAAAGAAAAAAAAAATCCCCAAAAGAGGCAGGCACAAAGCGGGGGCACAAGGGGAGCTGCCCGGCAGAGGTTGCTTTTTTTCTTCTCGTGGGCAAGTGGAGGGGGGGAGAAAGAAGGAAAGAGAGAGAAGGAAAGAAAGAGATGAGAGAGGGAGGAAGAGAGTGTGAGAGAGGAAGAAAGAGAGAGAGAAATGATAGAAAAAAGGGGAGAAAAAAAGAGAAATGAGAAAATGATTGAAGCAGGGAATGACAGGAAAGAAAGAGAAAGAGACAGAGAAGTGACTCTTGGTGATGACGTATGACATCATCGGGTGGGAAAAACCGTGGTATAGCAAAAAAACCGTGGAGTATTTTTTAATTAATATTTTCTGAAAAACCGTGGTATAGCGTTTCGCGAAGATCGAGATCGCGAAAATCGAGGGATCACTGTATATCTATTTACATATTATAAAGTAATTCTAATTTGTTCTTTATACCTTGGTCTCGAATTCTACTAAGCACATATCCTCTTACCTTATTTATTTATTTATTTTATTTCATTTATTGGATTTGTATGCCGCCCCTCTCCGTAGACTCGGGGCGGCTAACAACAGTGATAAAAAACAGCATGTGACAATCCAATTAATAAAACAACTAAAAACCCTTATTATAAAAACCAAACATACACACAAACATACCATACATAACTTGTAATGGCCTAGGGGGAAGGAATATCTCAACTCCCCCATGCCTGGCGGCATAACCTTGTCCCATCAGTTCCCGCAGATCAGTTTCATTGGCCAAATTCATCCTCTTGTCCATAATCTCAAACTGAATATGATCCACCATACACCGATACCAGTTTTGTATGGTCCATTTTGTCGCATCCTTCCAACCTAGGACTATTAACGTCTGAGCGTTTTCTATCGCCGCTTCTTTTATTTCTCTAAATTCTCCCATCTTGTTCCTTTTGACTAATAACGCCATTTCCTTTGTAATTGTCCATCGTATATTTAACATCCTATTAATATCCTCTTGCAGTTCTTTCCAAAATTTCTGCACTACTGGACATTCCCAAAACATATGCATAAACACTCCCTTATCTTGACACCCATGCCAACAAGTATTCTTCATTTATTTATTTTTATTTATTTATTTTGTCCAATACATAATACAAATTGAAGAGAATAGATATGTAGTAATATAAAGAAGAGAAGAGAAGAAAAGATATAAAAGTATAGGTGAACATATTTGAAAGGAAGAAAAGATAAATGAGATAAGGAGAGACAATTGGACAGGGGACGGAAGGCACACTGGTGCACTTATGCACGCCCCTTACTGACCTCTAAGGAACCTGGAGAGGTCAATCGTGGAGAGTCTAAGGGAGAAGTGTTGGGGGTTAGGGGTTGACACTACTGAGTCAGGTAACATTCTGCTGAAAGTATGCAAGTTGAGGGTGTGTGTGGTGCCACTTATGTAATATTTTCCTTCTCATTTCCCTAACCCTTGTATTCTTAGTTTTCCTTATATTCTCAGATTCCTTTGTAAAAAAATAAATCCTGAGAGTAGTAAGAACAGGGAGCGATTTGAGGCTCCTTTTCACGGTTCCCACCGATTTACCGAGCGGCGTCTCTGTCCCAGGATTGGTGTAGCCTTACCTTCTCCAAGTCTTCGCAGCTGCCAAAATCTTGTTCCGACAGGTAGCTGATCAGGGATTGGCCTTCTGTGGGTCTCCGGAACATCCCTTCAGATGGATGCAGATGGTGGCCGGTTGTGTCTGGCATGTAAGGAGGGGGAGGAAAGAGAGTTGCTTTCAAAACAAAGGAAGGAGACAGCAGGAGGTCCAGAATAACACTGACGATAATATCTATCCGTATCTATTTGTGTTTGTCTATATCTAACTGCCTAATTGTCTCTGTCTCTGTCTGGATGGATGGATAGCAAGAGAGAGAGAGAGGGAGAGAGAGATGGACAGATGCATGATGGATGGATGGACAGACATATAAATGAGAGACAGAGAGACGGATGGACGGACAGAGAGATAGATAGATAGATAGATAGATAGATAGATAGATAGATAGATAGATAGATAGATAGATAGATAGATAGATGAGAGAGATATGGACAGATGAGTCGGTGGATAGTTATGGATATAGATGAGGGATGGATGGATGGATGAATGGATGGATAGATTAGATAGATAGATAGATAGATAGATAGATAGATAGATAGATAGATATACAGACAGACAGACAGACATAGAAACATAGAAACATAGAAGTCTGATGGCAGAAAAAGACCTCATGGTCCATCTAGTCTGCCCTTATACTATTTTCTGTATTTTATCTTAGGATAGACAGACAGATAGACAGACAGACAGACAGACAAGACAGATGAGAGAGAGATGGATAGATGAATAGGTGGATAGTTATGGATATAGATGAGGGAGGAAGGGAGGGAGGGATGGATAGATTAGATAGATAGATAGATAGATAGATAGATAGATAGATAGATAGATAGATAGATAGATAGGCAGGCAGACAGACAGGTGAGAAAGAGATGGATAGATGAATAGGTGGATAGTTATGGATATAGATGAGGGAGGGAGGGATGGAGGGATGGATGGATGGGATAAATGAATAGAGAGAGAGATGGATAAATGAATGGGTTGATATATATAGAGATGGATAGATGAAGATAGACAGACAGACAAATGAGAGAGGGAGATGGATAGATGAATGGGTAGATAGATAGATAGATAGACAGATAGATAGATATAACACAGAGAGAAATGGATATGATGATAATAATAATAATAATAATAATAATAATAATAATAATAATAATAATAACTACAGAGTTGTAAGGGACCCTGGAGGTCTTCTAGTCCAACCCCCTGCTTAGGCAGGAAACCCTACACTACTTCAGACAGATAGTTATCCAACATCTTCTTAAAAACTTCCAGGGTTGGAGCATTCACAACTTCTGGAGGCAAGCTATTCCACTGATCAATTGTTCTAACTATCAGGAAATTTCTCCTTACTTCTAAGTTGCTTCTCTCCTTGTTTAGTTTCCATTTTGATGGATAGATAGATGGACAGATGGGTAGATAGACAAATAGAGAGCTAAAAATAGGCGCAGCCTTGAATGGTGGCTAAACGAAGGGTCTTAAATTGAGGGCTGCTTGTACATATAATTTTTCTATGCTTGAAACCGAGCAGGCTTTGGTGGGGTTTCAGAATCTGGTCCATTCTGCACTTGGGGGTAGCAGCTAGAGAAAAAAATATATTGTGGCCCCTTTTGAAACTCTGAGGACCAAACGCTGTAAATGGAAACAGGCTCACCGTATTCGACGTACACCGACCCGGCGTTGCTCCCATCCTTTTTCTGCACCGAACAGGACACGCTGCCCTTGTACTGCAAAATGTCTCCATTGGACTCTAGCGTGAAAGAGAGAGAGAGGCCGTCAAATGCCACGAACCACATTGGGGTGGGGGTGGGGGGGGGAGAGAACAGCCAACAGAACTGAGTGGGAGGAAGGCAGGAGAGGTGGAACGATGATCGATGATCGTATCAAACCAAAATGAGAGAACACAACAAATGTTGGGTGAAGAGAGGCTCACGAGACGCAACAGCGGATGCTTTCCAGGGGTTGGGGGGGGGCTCTGGTTTGGTTTTTTTTCAGAAAGAGGAATGAAAAAGGTTCCCAAAGAAGTTGGTTTGTAGGGTTTTGGGTACTTTCTGAGCCTGGCTGCTTTCATGACCCAGCTAGATAACATCATCAGTGCTAGAAACCTAGAAGACTGATGGCAGAAAAATACCTCATGGTCCATCTAGTCTGCCCTTATACTATTTCCTGTATTTTATCTTAGGATGGATCTATGTTTATCCCAGGCATGTTTAAATTCAGTTCCTGTGGATTTACCAACCACGTCTGCTGGAAGATTGTTCCAAGCATCTACTACTCTTTCAGTGAAATAATATTTTGTCATGTTGCTTTTGATCTTTCGCCCAACTAACTTTAGATTGTATCCCCTTGTTCTTGTGTTCACTTTTCTATTAGAAACACTTCCCTCCTGAACCTTAACATATTTAAATGTTTCGATCATGTCCCCCCTTTTCCTTCTGTCCTCCAGACTCTACAGATGGAGTTCATGAAGTCTTTCCTGATAAGTTTTATGCTTAAGACCTCCCACCATTCTTGTAGCCCGTCTTTGGACCTGTTCAATTTGATCCATCTCTTTTTGTAGGTGAGGTCTCCAAAACTGGACACAGTATTATTCCAAATGAGGTCTCACCAGCGTTCTATACAGTGGGACCACAATTCCAAAAATGGAAGAAATGGTCTTTTCTAAATTCCCAGATGAGATTTGCAAAGCTCGGGGGCAATGGATGGGAAGGGGAGAGGCAGGAAAGGAGAAGGACGGAAGATGGATGTGCAACATGCTGCTTTTCCCAAACCTGCCACCGGATCTTCTATTATAATGCTGATGTCTCTGCGCCCTCCTAAGGATGCGCGGCAAAGCAGAAAAGGTTAAGAGGGAGGAAAAAAGAGAGGGGGAAAAAGATCATTATTTTCCGAAAGAGAAATCCTATGGGGTTCACTTTGGGGAGCATCGGTGTTGTTGCAGGACGCAGACCTTCACGGGCTACAAAAGCCACAATCACAATTATCATATTCTGCAGTCGTTATTGCTTCCTGCTTTTCCACCATCTTTTTTTTGGTGAATTTTTAAAGCCGAATTTTTAATTTTCTATTGAGAACATTCACAAACATTTGTGTACAGTTTGTGGGGGAATCTGCAGTCGACAGAAGTACGGTCAGTCGCTGGGCACAGAGGGTGTGAGGCCATTGGAGGTGGTTCACACAGGGCAGAAATGGCTTTGAGACCAGAACAAGGAGTGGTAACAACAGGGCATAAACGCCCTTGTGTCTCGCTGGAGGAAGCGCATAGAACGGGACGGAGATTACGTGGAAAAATAGGGAGTGTGGAAGAAACATCATTTATTTCTGGGATGATCTGGGTGAGATCATCCAAGGGCATGGGGTGAGGTATCATCAATACACTGATAATACTCAATTATCCATCTCCACCCCAGGTCCAGTTGGCGAAGCAGTGGAAGTGATGTGCCGGTGCCTGGAGGCAGTTGGGGTCTGGATGGGTGTCAACAGACTCAAACTCAACCCAGATAAGACGGAGTGGCTGTGGGTTTTGCTTCACAAGGATAATTCCATCTGTTTGTCCATTACCCTGGGGGGGGGGGGGGGGTATTACTGACCCCCCTAGGAGAGGGTCCGCAACTTGGGCGTCCTCCTTGATCCACAACTTACATTAGAGAACCATCTTTCGGCTGTGGCGAGAGGGGCGTTTGCCCAGGTTCGCCTGGTGCACCAGTTGCGGCCCTATTTGAACAGGGAGTCACTTCTCACAGTCACTCATGCCCTCATCACCTCGAGATTCGACTACTGCAACACTCTCTACATGGGGCTACCTTTGAAGAGTTTTCGGAAACTTCAGATCGTGCAGAATGTGGCTGCAAGAGCAATCATGGGCTTTCCTAGATATGCCCATGTCTCGTCAACACTCCGCGGCTTGCACTGGCTGCCGATCAGTTTCCGGTCACAATTCAAAGTGTTGGTAATGACCTATAAAGCCCTACATGGCATTGGACAAGAATACTTATGGGACCGCCTTCTGCCACACGAATCCCAGCGGCCGATTAGGTCCCACAGAGTTGTCCTTCTCCGGGTCCCATCGACTAACAATGTCATCTGGCGGGACCCAGGGGAAGAGCCTTCTCTGTGGCGGCCCCAGCCCTCTGGAATCAACTCCCACTGGAGATTCAAACTGCCCCCACTCTCCTCGCCTTTCGTAAATTACTGAAAATCCACCTATGTCACCCCTTTCTGACTTCTGTATTATGACTAGTTGGATTGAGTGTGTATGATAATGTATTTTAAATTAGTTTTTAACCATAGATGTGTACTGTATTGTATTGCCGTTAATGTTGTGAGCCGCCTCGAGCCTTCGGAGAGGGGCAGCATACAAATCTAATAAATTATTAAATTGTTATTATTTCTTGTGTGTGAGTTTCATTGTGTTCAATAAATAATTGTTGAAGAAGAAAAACATGGTGCATTACTTTCTGGGCGACCCTCGTAAGTCAAGGACTGCCTGTAGTGTCGGGATTCAGTTCTACAGACACACAGCACACAAAACGCACACGCCCGATTCTCCCCTCTTACCGTGAGCTTTTGAGGAAGCCACATTGGTGTCCGAGTGGGAACGCACGTGGCTCCGTTTGGCTTTCCCGGGCGGGATCGAGGTCTGTCCCTCGGAGAAGCTGGACCGCCGCAAGAGCAAGGACTTCCAGCTGCCTCCGGGCTCCCCCCAGGAAGAAACCGACTCCTGCTTCTGAGAACTGCCGGAGGAAAACAGGTTGGAGGTGCTGCTCCCCGAACTGTTCAAAGTAGCCGTGCCGGATTCTTCGGGGCTGTCGCAGGGCCGTGACGGCCGGCCGAGATTGCCGATGGCCAAATATTCTGGCCCGTCTGTCTCATCGTGGATTCCGGACCAGGAATCGGAGTTCGGGTTGGGCAGACGGCCGGGGCTTGTTCCAGAAGGAGGGACGGCGCTGCCTTTGTCACTGGGGCCCGAGAGGCTGAGGTGAGGAAGAGGAGGGACGGCCAGGTGTTGGGAGCACCTGCCTTCCTGGTGCCGGGAAGTGGAAGCATTTTCCTGAGGCTGACCAGTGCCACCGAAGGCTGGAGGGCTTGATAATCTCCTCCCTAGAAAGATAAAGAAGAAAGAAACAAGGGAGCCGCCTTATTTTTGGGATGATACGGACACCAGAGAACGTATCACCTTCTCCACGTAAAGAGCTGATGGATAAATTAGTGAAGATTGGACAGTGTTGGGCCTATCCACAAGAAGGGCAGTAGAGAAGAAGCTGGTAACTACGGGCCAGTTAGCTTGACATCCGTTGTAGTTAAAATGATGGAGACTCTACTCAAAAAGAGGATAAATCAGCACCTAAAAAACAATAACTTATTGGACCCAAATCCGCATGGCTTTACTGAAGGCAAATCGTGTCAGACTAATCTCATTGATTTCTTTGACTATGTCACAAAGGTGTTGGATGAAGGTGGTGCCGTGGATATTGCCTACCTGGACTTCAGCAAAGCCTTTGATACGGTTCCACATAAAGAGCTGATAGATAAATTAGTGAAGATTGGGCTTAATCCCTGGATAGTTCAGTGGATTTGCAGCTGGCTGAAGTGTAGATATAAGAGGGTTGTTGTGAATGGCGACTATTCTGAGCAGAGTCAGGTTACAACCGGTGTGCCACAAGGGTCTGTTCTGGGTCCTATTCTTTTTAATATCTTTGTGAGTGACATAGGGCAGTGTTACATAGAAACATAGAAGACTGACGGCAGAAAAAGACCTCATGATCCATCTAGTCTGCCCTTATACTATTTTCTGTATTTTATCTTACAATGGATATATGTTTATCCCAGGCATGTTTAAATTCAGTTCCTGTGGATTGACCAACCACGTCTGCTGGAAGTTTGTTCCAAGGATCTACTACTCTTTCAGTCAAATAATATTTTCTCACGTTGCTTTTGATCTTTCCCCCAACTAACATTTCAGATTGTGTCCCCTTGTTCTTGTGTTCACTTTCCTATTAAAAACACTTCCCTCCTGAACCTTCTTTTAACCCTTTAACATATTTAAATGTTTCGATCATGTCCCCCCTTTTCCTTCTGTCCTCCAGACTAGACAGACTGAGTTCATTAAGTTTTCCTGATATGTTTTATGCTTAAGACCTTCCACCATTCTTGTAGCACAGGGCAGAAATGGCATTCGCTGGCTGGAGAATTCGGGGAGTTGAAGTCCAGATATCTTCCAGTGGCCAAGGTTGGGAAACACTGACATAGGGGAAGGTTTGGTAGGGAGGGCTTGCCTATTTTCCAATGGCTCTAAAGCAGTGATGGCATACCTATGGCATGGGTGCCACATTTGGCACGCGGAGCCATATCTGCTGGCATGTGAGCTGTTGCCCTAGCTCAGCTCCAATGTGCATGGGTGTGCCGGCCAGCTGATTTTTGGCTCACACAGAGGCTCTGGGAGGGCGTTTGTGCTTCCAGAGAGCCTCCAGGGGGATGGGGGAGGGAGTTTTTTCCCTCCTCCAGCTCCAGGGCAGCCTTTGGAGCCTGGGGAGGGTGAAATACAAGCCCACTGGGCCCACCAGAAGTTGGGAAACAGGCTGTTTCTAGCCTGCAGGGGGCCTCCAGGGGGCGGGAGAAGCTGTTTTCACCCTCCCCAGGCACTGAATTATGGGTAGGGTCACCTGTGCATAGGCAATAACGTGCATGCACTCTCTTTCGGCACCTGAGGGGAAAAAGGCTCGGCATCACTGCACTAGGAAATGTAATAGGCCACTAAAGCTGACTGTAGATCTGTAGGTCAGTGGTTCAAATCTCATCACCGGCTCAAGGTTGACTCAGCCTTCCCTCCTTCCGAGGTGGGTAAAATGAGGACCCGGATTGTGGGGGCAATAGCCTAGCTCTGTTACAAAAAGTGCTACTGCTAACATGTTGTAAGCCGCCCCGAGTCTTAGGAGAAGGGCGGCATAAAAATTGAATGAATAAATAAATAATAAATAATAATAATAGAAAATAAATTTAAAAAATTGGTGTTTTTAAAAAAAATCTGCAATGAATGTGAACCTGAAACCCAACGGTGACATTGGTGCTGCAGCAATGGGGAAGAGAATTTTAAAGTGAAATCGGAAACCCACCACCGCTCAGGGCTTTCTTTCCTTACCTTGGATGCTGGCACAGGTGGACGGGAGGCCCGAGAAGGAGCCAAGGTACCGAGGGGCAGCGCTTTCGGCAGGAGCGGTAGGGATGGGCCCCAGGGGGGCTGTGAGGCTCTTGGTCCTGGGCTCGGACGCTTGCCCTTTCCTGGCAAACTGGAAGAAAGGCCATTGTTGAGGTAGCAGCGACATAGGGCAGGGGTCCATGCTAGTGGGCCGTGGCCTCTTCAGAACTGGACCGTGTTGAGTGGCTGGTTGGGGTGGGCACAGATCAATGTGCATGAGTGGCAGACCACTCACGTGGCCCAGTTCCCCGCTCCCTTCCCCCCTTGCTCGTACTATATAAAAAGATGACTGTAAAAAGGAGAGAGCCCCCACCCCAAACATCAAAATCTCAAACCAAGAAGGAAGGGAGGGAGGAAAGTATGGATGGATGGATAGAAGGAAGGAAGGAAGGGAGAAAGGTAGGAATGAAAAAGGAAAGGAAGGAAGGGAGAAAAGGATGGATGGAAGGAAGGAAGGAAGCAAGGAAGCAAGGAAGCAGAAAAAAGGGAGGAAGGGTGAGAGAAAAGAAGGAAGGAAGGAAGAGAGAGAGAGAGAAAGAAAGGAGGAGGGTGAGTAAGTGTGAATAAAGAAGGAAGGAAGGAAGGAGGAAAGAAGGAAAGAAAGAAAGAAAGAAAGAAAGAAAAAAGGCAGGCAGGCAGGAAGGAAGGAAAAGGAAAAGCAGATGGATAGAAGGAAGGAAGAAAGAAAGGGAGAAAAAGAAAGGAGGGTAGGTGGTGAATGAGTGAGTGAATAAAAAAGGAAAGAAGGAAGGAAGGATGGAAGAAAGGAAAGAAGAAAAGAAAAAGAACGGAAGAAAGGTAGAAAGAAATAAAACCTCAAAAAAGCAATAAAAAAAGGAGACTTCTCACTATGGAGGCGTCTATCTGAGCCAGCAGCCGGGGATTGTTCTGCTCCACAGCCTCCAGGCACTGCAACATGACGTTGACGTGGGCGTCACTCAGCAGAAAAGCTGAATCTGGGAAGGGAAAAACAAAAAACGGAGGGCACAATTTATTTTACAATCTTCGCAACTTTTAAGAGGTGCGGACTTCAAACTTTAGCAACAAGGCCGCTGGGGCAGGGGGTGACTCTGGATTTCTTTCTCTTAAGTGACCAGCTAAGCTACATCCTTGGTGGATCATGAAAAGCTAAGCAGGGCTGGGCCTGAAGAATCCAGGGATGGGAGACCTCCCGTTCAACCGGGAATTAAAGGTCGAGATGGGGAAGGTGAAAAATGTGAAAGAAAAGATCAGAAGTTCAACTCGACAATTGACATTCTGACAGAATGAAGCCAGTAGTGGGTTCTAAAACCCGTTACTACCGGTTCGTGTGGATGGAGCCCCCCGCTAACAGTGCGCAGGTTCATTCCCCTTGCATGAGCGTGTGCACATCTCTCCTTGTGGTGTGACTGGAACAACCTAGAACTGAACACACTCAAAACCGTAGAAATGGTGGTAGAACTTTAGGAGAAACCCTTCCACCCTTCCACCTCTCACAATACTAGACAACACAGTATCAACAGTAGAGACCTTCAAATTTCTAGGTTCTACCATATCTCAAGACCTAAAATGGTCATCTAACATCAGAAACGTCCTCCAAAAAGCACAACGAAGACTGTTCTTTCTGTGCCAGCTCAGGAAGCTCAAACTGCCCAAGGATGTTGCTGATCCAGTTCTACAGAGGAATCATTGAGTCTGTCATCTGCACCTCCATCACTGTCTGGTTTGGTGCTGCAACCCAACAGGACCGACACAGACTTCAGAGGAGAATCAGAACTGCAGAAAAAGCAATGGCTGCCAACCTGCCTTCCATTGAGGACCTGTAGACTGCACCAGTCAAAAAGAGGGCGGGGAAAATATTGACTGACCCCTCACATCCTGGGCACAAACTGTTTCAACTCCGACCCTCAAAATGTCGCTACAGAGCACTGCACACCAAGACAACTAGACACAAGAACAGTTTTTTCCCAAATGCCCTCACTCTACTAAACAAATAACTCCCTCAACACTGTCAAACTTTTTACTAAATCTGCACTTCTATTTCTACTAGTTTTTTCTCATCATTCCTTTCACCCTTTTCCTCCCACTTAGAACTGTATGACCGTAACTTGTTGCTTGTATCCTAAGATTTTTATTAATATTGATTGTTTCTTCATTGCTTATTTGACCCTTATGACAATCGTTAAGTGTTGGACCTCCTGATTCTTGACAAATGTCTCTTTTTCTTTTATGTCCACTGAGAGCATCTGCACCAAAGATAAATTCCTTGTGTGTCCAATCACACCTGGCCAATAAAGAATTCTATTCTATTCTATTCTATTCTGTTCTTCCATTCCATTCTCTATTCCATTCCATTCTATTCTATTCTATTCCATTCTCTATTCTATTCTATCCCATTCCATTCCATATCCTATTCCCTATTCTATTTCATTCTTATGTCTACTCTACTCTAAACCCTATTCTGTCTTTACTCTACATGATGAACCGAAGGCAGCTTCTCAACACTAGGGCCAGGACGGGGGAGGGCCCGGGGGAGGCAGGGCCAGCCCTCCCCCTCTTTTACCTGTGTAGAACTTCCTGATGTAGGGCTTGTTCTCCAGCAGAGGCTTCAGCTGAGCCGAAAGGCAGTGGAACTGCAAGCTGTGCTGGAGCCAGAGCTCGGCCACAGGGCGCTCACGGGTCCTCTCCGGATTTTGCTGCTCGTTCTCGTGGAGATGGATGAACTGCAAAAGGAGGTTTGGAGAAAAATCCGGCCCAAAATGAGGTCAAGAAAAACCTAGTTGCCAAGTTCAATTCCTAGTCTGCCAATCGAAAGGAGGAGGGCCAGTCTGGACCAATCATTGGGAGCTACCTGGGAGTTCTAGTCCCACCTCACGCATGAAAGGCAGCTGGGTGATTGGACCAATCACCAGGAGACTGGGAATTCTAGTCCCGCCTTAGGAATGAAAGACAATTGAGTGACTTTGGCCCAATCACCATGAGACTGGGAGTTCTAGTCCCAACCCAGGCTTAAAAGGCAGCTGGGTGTTTGGAGTGATCACCAGGAGACTGGGAATTCTAGTCCCGCTTTAGGAATGAAAGACAATTGAGTGACTCTTATATATAAATCCTATTTCTTCTGCAATTTATTATTTTGGATATGTAATCTTAATTCCTTTAAGATCGATGGATGAAAGGAAGGAAGAAAGGGAGGGAGGGAGGGAGGGAGGGAGGAAAAAATGGTAGGAAGGATGGATGATGGGAGGGAGGGTGGGTGGAAGGAAGAAAGATGGTAGGAAGGAAGGAGGATAGAAACATAGAAACATAGAAAACTGACGGCAGAAAAAGACCTCTTGGTCCATCTAGTCTGCCCTTTTACTATTTCCTGTATTTTATCTTAGGATGGATATATGTTTATCCCAGGCATGTTTAAATTCAGTTACTGTGGATTTCCCAACCACGTCTGCTGGAAGTTTGTTCCAAGGATCTACTACTCTTTCAGTAAAATAATATTTTCTCATGTTGCCTTTGATCTTTCCCCCAACTAACTTCAGATTGTGTCCCCTTGTTCTTGTGTTCACTTTCCTGTTAAAAACACTTCCCTCCTGAACCCTATTTAACCCTTTAACATATTTAAATGTTTCGATCATGTCCCCCCTTTTCCTTCTGTCTTCCAGACTATACAGATTGAGTTCATTCAGTCTTTCCTGATACGTTTTATACTTAAGACCTTCCACCATTCTTGTAGCCCGTCTTTGGACCCGTTCAATTTTGTCAATATCTTTTTGTAGGTGAGGTCTCCAGAACTGAACACAGTACTCCAAATGTGGTCTCACCAGCGCTCTATATAAGGGGATCACAATCTCCCTCTTCCTGCTTGTTATACCCCTAGCTATGCAGCCAAGCATCCTACTTGCCTTTCCTACCGCCCGACCACACTGTTCACCCATTTTGAGACTGTCAGAAATCACTACCCCTAAATCCTTCTCTTCTGAAGTTTTTGCTAACACAGAACTGCCAATGCAATACTCAGATTTAGGATTCCTTTTCCCCAAGTGCATTATTTTACATTTGGAAACATTAAACTGCAGTTTCCCTTGCTTTGACCATTTATCTAGTAACGCTAAATCATTTACCATATTACAGACCCCTCCAGGAATATCAACCCTATTGCACACTTTAGAGTCATCGGCAAATAGGCAAACCTTCCCTACCAAACCTTCCCCTATGTCACTCACAAACATATTAAAAAGAATAGGACCCAGAACAGACCCTTGTGGCACACCGCTTGTAACCTGTCTCTGCTCAGAATACTCGCCATTAACAATAACTCTCTGATGTCTATGCTTCAGCCAGCTTGAAATCCACTGAACTATCCAGGGATTAAGTCCAATCTTCACTAATTTATCTATCAGCTCTTTATGTGGAACCGTATCAAAGGCTTTGCTGAAGTCCAGATAGGCAATATCCACGGCACCACCTTGATCCAACACCTTTGTGACATAGTCAAAGAACTCAATGAGATTAGTCTGACACGATTTGCCTTCAGTAAAGCCATGCTGATTTGGGTCCAATAAGTTATTGTTTTTTAGATGCTGATTTATCCTCTTTTTGAGTAGAGTCTCCATCATTTTAACTACAACTGATGTCAAGCTAACTGGCCTGTAGTTACCAGCTTCTTCTCTACTGCCCTTCTTGTGGATAGGCACAACACTGGCCATTCTCCAATCCTCAGGAACATCTCCTGTTAACAGGGATTTGTTAAACAAATCAGTCAGGGGGGTAGCAATGATAGATCTGAGTTCTTTAAGAACTCTGGGGTGGATGCCATCTGGACCCATTGCCTTATTTATCTTTAATCTTTCAAGTTCTTCTAAGACATCGGCTTCTAAGATCACTGGAGCTGAATCCGTACAGCTGGAAGCAATGCTATATCCCTCTATAGTATTATTATTATTTTGTAAGGTGTCTTTTGAGAAAACTGAACAGAAGTAGCTATTGAAATGGTCAGCGATCTCCTTATTCCCATCAATGTATGTATTATTCCCGGTACTAAGCTTTGTGATGCTGCAGTTTTTCTTCTTCCTATCACTAATATATCTGAAGAAGGTTTTATCCCCCTTCTTTACAGATTTTGCTATTTCTTCCTCTTTTGAGGCTTTAGCAGCATATATTATCTGTTTCGCCTCCTTCTGTCTCATTTTATACACCTCTCTATCAGCTATACTTCCAGACTCTTTATACCTCCTATCGGCAGCCTTTTTTTCATTGACTATAGCCCTTACATCATTGCTAAACCATAGCGGTTTCTTCTTCCTTTTACCTTTAGTTACTTGCTTTACATAAAGTCTTGTGGCTTTTAAGATGGCCTTTTTTAATACAGTCCACTGGGTGCTTGCTCCTGCCATTTTATCCCTCCCCTTTATTTCATTATTTAAATATTCCCCCATTGCATTAAAATTTGTTTTTCTGAAATCCAATACTTTGGTTGCAGTATAGGATTGCTCACCATCAGTTTTTACATCAAACCACAAACATAGATGGTCACTGCAACCTAAATTTTCTCCCACCTTGACCTCTGAAACCCGATTCCCATTGGTAAAAACTAAATCTAGAATATTCTCCCCTCTAGTTGGTGTCTTAACTAGCTGTGCCATAGCTGCTCCTGTAAAGGCCTCTACTATATTCTTACTTTTGCATGTAAGGGCACTGGGGATATTCCAGTCAACATCAGGCATGTTGAAATCACCCATAACCACAATATCTCCCTTTACTGCCATTAGGGTAATCTCATCCACCATCTTGTTGTCATGTTCCTCAGATTGCCCTGGAGGCCTATAGATCACCCCAATTCTAATGACAGAACCGTCTTTATTTTGCATGCAAATCCAGAGGGTCTCCAGATCTTTACATGTATTTTGAATTAGTATTGTTTTTAGACTTTCTTTAACATAAATGGCTACTCCACCTCCCCTTCTCTCTATTCTATCCTTCCTATACAGTGTATATCCTGGTATGGATATTTCCCATTCATTAGAATCCCTAAACCATGTCTCAGTTATGGCAACCAGATCCAAATTATCTCTAGATATTATGGCCATTAACTCACAGAGCTTGTTGCTCAAGCTTCGAGCATTTGTGTACATTACCCGAAGAACATTATTTTCATTATTAGTTTGCCCCTTATCATCAGCATGGAGGGAAGGAGGAAGAGAGGGAAGGAGGGAGGGAGGTGAAGGAGGATAGATGGATGAGTGAAAAGGAGGAAGGAAGGAAGGAGGTAGGAAGGATGGATGCATGACGGAAGGCATGGAGGGAGGGAGGGAGAGGAAGGAAGGAATAGAGAGAAGGAAGGAGGGAGATGAAGAAGAAAGGATGGATGAGTGAAAAGGAGGGAGGAAGGAAGGAATTTCCTAACAGTGAGAACAATTAATCCATGGAACAACTTCCCTCTAGCAGCTAATTCAATTAATTCAATCTTAATTCATCAGTCTTTGGAAAAGTTTCCAAAGCCACGAGCAAAAATACCCGTCCACTCGCTTAGCGGTCAACCCCTTCTCGCTTTCCTCCCGGATTCCTCTTTCTGAATTCCCTGGACGCTCACCTTGTCCACATGACGGGCCGCGAGGGGGCTCAGCCAACGCACATCCTTCACAAACTGCCAGTAGTCCGTCTTCTGGCAATGCACCTGCGGGGGAAGCGGAGGTCAAATTCCCCCCCTTTGGAAGCTTTGGGTGCAGCCTCCCACCTGCTGCCGAAACCCAACCAGGCGGAAAAAGGGGAAGTAAACCAACATCTGAACAGCTGCTGAATGTAAAGGACAAAAGGAGACCTCTTCTGACTTCGGGCTGGAGATTTAGTCAGGCAGGCCTTAAAGGAGATAACCATTATTTGCCTATTGCAGTAGTGTCACCTCTTTGTAGTCTGAGTTAATAAGAAATCTTAAGAGGGATCCTCCTCTGGTGTTATATCATCATAACGGCCCTGTGAGGTTGTTTTAAGTTGAGAGAAAGAAGGACCCGTTCAGATGTATTTATTTATCTTCTATCTAATTTATCTACCCTAATTTATCTAATGTATCTAATCTATCTATTTACCTACCTACCTATCACATCTATCTCTACCTACCTACCTACCTTATCTATCTATCTATCTATCTGTCTGTCTGTCTGTCTGTCTGTCTGTCTATCTGTCTGTCATCTATCTATCTATCTATCTATCTATCTATCTATCTATCTATCTATCTATCTATCTATCTATCTATCTATCTTTGGGCACAGCATTTAGTGTTATTCAACCATGCAAACTTTTAAGATGTGCGGACTTCAATTCCAAGAATCCCTTAGCTGGCTGGGTGACTTTGGACCCAATCACTAGGAGCCTGTGAATTCCAGTACTACCTAAGGCATGAAAGCCAGTTGGGTGACTTTGAGCCAATTACCAGCAGACAGAGAGTTCTAGTAAGATGGGTGGATTTCAATTCCAGGAATTCCCCAGCTGGTTGAGTGACTTTGGAGCCAATCACTAAGAGACTGTGAGTTCTAGTCTCACCTTAGACATGGAAGCCAATTAGGTGGCATTCAGACCAATCACTAGGAGACTGGGAGTTCTAGTCCCACCTTAGGCATGGAAGTCATTTTGGTGGACTTTGGACCAATCACCAGGAGACTGGGAGTTCTAGTAAGATTCAATCCCAAGAATTCCAGGCTGGCTGGGTGACTTTGGGCCAGTCCTTCTCTCTCAGCTGAACCCAATTCACAGGGTTGTTGTTATGGGGAAAATAGGAAAGTGTGTTGGATATGTTTACCACCTTGAGCTATCTGTAAAAATTGAATTTTTGAATTGAATTTATTAGATTTGTATGCTGCCCCTCTCCGAAGACTCGGGGCAGCTCACAACAAGACAGTAATACAATACAATACAAATCTAACGTTAAAATTTAAACTAAATTAAAATACATGTATAAAAAACCCATTTACTACACAGTCATACACACTCGGTCCAGCTGATCAATATAGAGGTCAGAGAAAAACAAAAATTATAATAAAGGTGGAACAAAAACAAACAAATAAACAAACAAAAACTTCCTAAAACAAAATCCAATTTTGTTTCCTGCACCAAAGTACAGCAACCCACAGAGTGCCAAGCAAAGAGTTTCATGGATTAATGGAATTGGAAGGGACCTTGCAGGTCATCTAGTCCAACCCCCTGCTCAAGCAGGTGACCCTACATCTGCCTCTATCTAGGATCGAACTCACAACCTCCTGATTGTAAGGTGAGAGCTCCAACTCTAGGCCACACCAGTTAAGAGAGCTCTACCTTGTCTAGAATGAGGCCATGATAGAGGATGCTGTGCATGTCCCTGCAGAGCCGCTCCAAGCCGCCATATTTAGACCAGACGTTGGGATGATTGATGGAGACCAAGCCTTCCACCGTAGTCTTCAGGTTCTCCAAGAGGGTCCAGTGTTCTCTCCTGAAACAGAAAGGCAAGTCTCAGCAAGCCCAGGGGAATATCATCCCAAAAGAATAGAATAGAAAATAGAAAAGAATAGAATGGAATGGAGTAGCGTAGCATTGTCATCAAAAAAGCACAACAAAGAATGTTCTTTCCATGCCAACTTAGGAAGCTCAAACTGCCCCAGGAGCTGCTGATCCATTTCTATAGAGCAATCACTGAGTCTGTCATCTGCACCTCTATCACTGTCTGGTTGGGTTCTGCAACCCAACAAGACGGACACGGACTTCAGAGGAGAATCTGAACTGCAGAAAAAACAATGGCTGCCAACCTGCCTTCCATTGAGGACCTGTAGACTGCATGAGTCAAAAAGAGGGCGGGGAAAATATTTACAGACCCCTCGCATCCTGGACACAAAACATCGCTACAGAGCACTGCACACAAGACAACTAGACACAAGAACATTTTTTTCCTGAATGCCATCACTCTGCCAAACAAATAACTCCCTCAACACTGTCAAACTTTTTACTAAGTCTGCACTTCTATTTCTACTAGTTTTTTCTCATCCTTCCCATCACCCTTTTCCTCCCAGTTATGACTGTATGACTGTAATTTGCTGCTTGTATCCTTAAGATATTTATTAATACTATGTCTTCATTGCTTATCCTCTATGACAATCATTAAGTGTTGTGCCTCACGATTCTTGACAAATGTATATTTCCTTTTATGTACACTGAGAGCATCTGCACCAAGACAAATTCCTTGTGTGTCCAATCACACTTGGCCAATAAAGAATTATATTCTATTCTGTTCTCTTCTGTTCTGTTGTTCTGTTCTGTACTATACTGTTCTGTTCTATTCATAGCATAGCATAGCATACAATATGTGGAATGAAATGGAATGGCTTGGCTTTGACCTCTGCTTGAGCAGGGGGTCAGACTAGATGACCTCCAAGGTCCCTTCCTCCTTTGTGATTCTGTCATTACTAAAAATCAAACTTTTTTCACTACCAAGAATCGGGTTTCTATAGGCACTCTTCCTGTTTCTGAAGGCTGTCATTTAAGAAGGCTGAGTCAAGAGAAAACCAAGTACAGTATTTGCTTTTTCTGCTGGGAGGCAGAAGTTCAGTTAAGGCCTCAACTTACAAAACATTTGTTTAGTGAAGGTCCAAAGATACGCCGACGCTGAAAAAAGTCACTCAGGACAAGTCCTCTAACTTACAAACGCCACAGCATCCTCACTGTCACCGGGGTGGTGCAGTGGTTAGAGTGCAGCCTTGCACGTGACTTCAACTAACTGCTAGCTGTAGTTCAGCAGTTCAAATCTCACCACTGGCTCAAGGTTGACTCAGCCTCCCATCCTTGCGAGGTGGCTCAAATGAGGACCTGGATTGTTGAGGGCAAGAGGCTGACTCTGTCAACCACTTAGAGAGGGCTGTGAAAGCACTTGGAAGCAGTATATAAGTCTAAATGCTATGCTATGCGTCTTCTAACCTTTCCTTCCTTCCTTTCCTTTTTATTCCTTCCTTTATTCATTCATTCATTCTTTCTTTCTCCAAGAGCCGGGGTGGCGCAGTGTTTCGAGTGCCGCACTGCAGATGTCTTCAATTAACTTTGAGTCTTCGGAGAGGGGTGGCATACAAATCTAATAAATTATTATTATTATTATTATTAACTGCTAGCTCTAGTTCAGCAGTTCAAATCTCACCACCAGCTGAAGGTTGATTCAGCCTTCCATTCTTTCCAGGTGGGTCAAATGAGAACCCAGATTGTTGTGGGCAAAAGAGGCTGATTCTTCCTAGGGCTGGAAAAGCCCTAGGAAGCGGCACATAAGTCTAAACGCTATTGCTATTTACAACCCTAGACTTAGAGCTGTAATGACGGCATGGGGAAAAAATGACTTATGATCCTTTTCCACACCACTGCTGCAGTATCTCATCCTACACTATCTAGTCCTTGGAACTTCCTGGGTAAAATAAGAGTTTCTTCCCCTAAGTAGGTTAATTAGACAGTTAAACAAATGGAGCAAGAACGGCGTAAATTAAAGGGAATGCGTCACACAAGATTGCCATCTCTGCTTTGCCTTGCTTTGCTCTTTCGGTTTTTTAAACAAATGGCTTTTATTCTGGATTTTAAGTGGGTCCGGCCTCCTTGAGTTTCCAAGCAAGGGGCAGTCCCCAAGCCCAGAAAGGCAGCACAAGAGCAAAACCGTTCCCCGAACGCCAAAACAACACCACCCAAATGTACCTTCAGAGCAAGGAATTTAGAACCTGCCGCTGAAATTGGTTCAAAGGGAAGCAGGTGTGAGGGTCAAATGCTGCTGCAATAATCAGAATTCGACTGAGAAAAGCCATCCTCGACCTACATTTGCAAAAAAGGGGAAAAACACGCCACACCTGCAAGATTGTGTGTGCGGTTGTGTGTGTGTGTCTGTTTCCTGGTTACCAAAAAGATAGGCTTGAATGACATAGACTTTAAACTCACAGTTGTTCCTCGGGAAGATATTCCTACCAAGGGCCCAAAATCATACATGGCAGAATGGACATATTATGGGTGGCTCCCATAAACACCAGGTGGTTGTTGTTGTTGTTGTTGTTGTTATTATTATTATTATTATGCCATTTGGCGGGACCCAGGGGAAGAGCCTTCTCTGTGGCGGCCCCGACCCTCTGGAACCAACTCCCCCCAGATATCAGAGTTGCCCCCACCCTCCTTGCATTTCGTAAGCTCCTTAAAACCCACCTCTGTCGTCAGGCATGGGGGAATTGAGATATTCCCTTCCCCCTAGACTTATAAAATTTATGGGGGGTTTTAAATTACTTTTAATATTAGATTTGTTTATATTGTCTTTTTACTGTTGTTAGCCGCCCCAAGTCTGCGAAGAGGGGCGGCATACAAATCTAATAAATAAATGAATGAATAAATAATTAAATAAATAAATATTATTATTATTATTATTATTATTATTATTATTATACATTTCTATGCCACCCTTCTCCACAGACTCACTGCAGCTTGCAGCAGAATAAACGGAATAAATAATCCTCAATCTGAGTATTATATTGGCAGTTCTGTGTTAGCAAAAACTTCAGAAGAGAAAGATTTAGGGGTTGTGATTTCTGACAGTCTCCAAAAGGGTGAACATTGTGGTCAGGCAGTAGGAAAAGCAAGTAGAATGCTTGGCTGCATAGCTAGAGGTATCACAAGCAGGAAGAGGGAGATTGTGATCCCACTGTATAGAGTGCTGATGAGACCCCATTTGGAATACTGTAATGCTGTGTTCAGTACTGGAGACCTCACCTACAAAAAGATATTGACAAAATTGAAGGGGTCCAAAGACGGGCTACAAGAATGGTGGAAGGTCTTAAGCATAAAACGTATCAGGAAAGACGTAATGAACTCAATCTGTAGAGTCTGGAGGACAGAAGGAAAAGGGGGGACAGGATTGAAACATTTAAATATGTTCAAGGGTTCAATAAGGTTCAGGAGGGAAGTGTTTTTAATAGGAAAGTGAACACAAGAACAAGGGGGCACCATCTGAAGTTAGTTGATGGAAAGATCAAAAGCAACATGAGAAAATATTATTTCACTGAAAAAGTAGTAGATCCTTAGAACAAACTTCCAGCAGACTTGGTTGGCAAATCCACAGTGATTGAATTTAAACATGCCTGGGATAAACATATATCCATCCTAAGATAAAATACAGGAAATAATATAAGGGCAGACTAGATGGACCATGAGGTCCTTTTCTGCCATCAATCTTCTGTGTTTCTATTGTATGTTTCTATGTTTGTTAACCTTTGCAAGTAGATCAGACAAAAAAATCCCAGCCAGATGAATTAATTCTAATATTTTTGTAAGGCTACATTAACAGATTCTTGCCCAATGGGTATAGGTGCGCGATGGCATACCTATGGCACCCGTGCCACCTGTGGCATGAGGAGCCACATCGGAGAGAGCACGCAAGGGATTGCCCTATGTCAACTCCAGCGCACATGTGTGCGCTAGCCAGCTGAACTTTGGCCTTGGGGAAGGCCGTTTCGCCACCACCAACCCTCCCCAAGACTTCAGTGCCAAAAAAAACGCCCAACGGGAAAAGATTCCCTGAAGACTCCGGAGTGCAAAAAACAGCACAACGGGCAAACTAGGAAGTCTGTTTCCCCAAGCTTCTGGTTTTCCTGTTGTTCTGTTGGGCTCTCTGGTAGAATCCTCCTAAAAATTCACAGGTACAAATTTCAGACACACACACGTTTGAAAATTCAAAACAATGTTCTTTATAATGAAAATTCACTTAAACCAAGCCCTCTTTTGGGATAGCAAAGAGCACTCGTCTCCAAACAACTGGTAATTTGTACAAGTCCCTTATCATTTCTGTGATACTTAGATTGCAGCTGTGAGGCAATTCACAGTCCTTCTTCTTTCACAAAGTGAAACACACTTTGCTCTGGTTTAGTTTCAAAGCGAGGAAAAATCAGCACACAAAGGTCGAAGTCAGTAAAGCAGTCACGAAACACAACGATCAGATAATCCTCCACAATGGCCAAACCCACAGGCTGCTCTTTATAGCAGCCTCACTAATGACCACAGCCCCACCCAACCACAGGTGGCCTCATTTTATTTGATAATAATCTCTCAGTTGTTGCTGCCTATGCATCGCTCTCCGCATGCGTGGCTGTATCATTAACTCTTGTTCTGAATCCAAGGAGGAGCTAGATAATTGATCTCCTTCTGAGCTGTCTGCCACACTCTCCTCCTCCCTGTCACTCATGTCTTCTAGGTCAGAGGAGCCTTCTTCATCAGATTTCACCGGGGACAAAA